>NC_080540.1:166059251-166359251 GCF_028640845.1 Ahaetulla prasina
ATGCAATGCAGATTTAAAGCTGACCAGCTGTTGTAAGGATGTGGACCAGGGTTATTGCCCCTTTAAGATTGAGGATGAGTCAGCAGGGTTATTGCCACTATAAGAAGCTGTCTATATAAGAGACACCATTAGAGGGCGTCTCTCTCTTTCTCTCTCTCTCTTGTGTATCATTTGTCATTTTGAATAAGTAGCAGAAAGAGGAAACTTGAGAGTTCACAAGGTTGATACTATTTGGAACAAAACTGTGACTAGATATTCTGCTTTGGATACCACAAAGCCTTCTCCCAGCTGAAAACAAGGAAAACAGGTCATGGAGAGGATGGGTAACATCCCTCTGACAATACTACGGACTCCTGTTCTAACCCCAGCTCATAGTCCCTTGTCTCCATCAGTCTATTATTTCATTAGCAATTGTTCAGCAAGAAAGGGGCAGCCTGGCATTTCTCATTTGTGATGTGAAAATTCAGAAAATGTTCTTGTTTTTGAGGCCAGAAACTGTCAGCAAAATTGCTCTTCCTTGGTATCTCCTCCAATACTTGGTCATGACAGTGAAGATTTAAGAAACAGCAGAGGTTATTCCAAGGACAAACAGATCCTTGCAGTGCCTGTATGTGGGAGTATTGATCTTGACTGTTCAAGCACCTTTTGACACTTTTAAACTTGGAAGCCCCGGGGGAGGTTGTATGTTTTGTTTATGGCTTTGGTGGGCTGGGCTCCAGTTTTTCTTGTTTTCTTCTACCTCCAGAAAATGCTGGGCATCATCGTGGCTGGTATTAGCTGGGAACAGTCTCATGTTCTACAAGGACCCCAAAGTGACCGCTGCATGGGTGAGTGCAGCAGGAAACAGATGCCTAAATGGCAAATTAGGAAAGGCAGCCTAAGATCTTGTATGCTTGGCAGTCTGACTTTGGACAACCCTAGCACTAATTTTAAAAGCTTTCTGGAAGAAGTCAGTTTAATCTCTGGAAAAGTCATGCATGCTCCCTTTGAGAAATTGTTGGCTGGGAGGACGAGGGAGAGACTTTTGAATAAAAGGGGTGATTTTGCCCATTTAGGGTTCTGGTAGAACTTAGAATAACTTTATTGTCACTTTGAATGTACACTAATCGGCATACGTTAAAATGAAATTTCATTGCATACAGTAACGTCTGGTATAGTCTTTAGATATGTGCACTCACAGTATTTTTCAAGGATGATGTGTGTCCTTGTGTATACTGTGTGTTTCTTTTTCTCTATTCTCTCCCCTTCCCCATCCATCCATCCATCCATCCATCCATCCATCCATCCATCTATCTATCTATCTATCTATCTATCTATCTATCTATCTATCTATCTCCATCCATCTCTCTCTCTCCTATCTCTCTCTCTCTCTCTTCTCTCTGTTTCTCTCTCTCTCTCATCAATCTATCATCCACCCACCCACCCACCCATCCATCCATAGGTGGGCATCACATAATGTAACAACTGGTTTGCCCAGAACTAAAAATGTGAGCGTGTGTGTCAGCCTCCACTCCACTCTTCATTTACTTTTAAATGATTATATCAGTATAATAAATATAGAATGTAAAATGTTTATTTCTGTATTATAAACTTTTAGGATCATGAGGTGAATCATACCACCGTCCGGGGTAAGGGAAAGGAGCTTATTATTAGTGTCGGCTGACATAACTGGGAGGAGGGGTGATTAATGATTGAGTGTTATCAGCGCGCGCTTTCCTAACCGACACTGCATTCCTGAGTTGACTGACATCCAGAGACTTGTGGAAGAAGATTACCACGAGGGGCCGTGAAGGAGTTGGCATTGGACCAGACCAGCCTGACCTCCTGGAGGAGGAGGGACAATTGGGGGGATATGATATGTTTGCCATATTTTGTCTCAGTTCCAGCTTAGCTTGGCTGCTAACCAGACTGTAAAAGTAAAAGTACTTGTTTCCAATCCAAATGGAGTCAAGGTGAATTCTTTCCTATTTGCCGTCGGGGGTAGCCTGACATTAAGCTGGAACTCACATCATGTCTACCAACCAGGATTGCAATCGCAATACCGGGGGGGAAGAAAACCCAAAGGTGATAGAAGGCTTGCTGCCGGCTGAACTGGGGGAGGCGTCCGGAGATATTTCTTCTGTCAGTTTTAACCCTGAGCTGGAGATAATGCAGTTGGAAGAAGAGAGGAGGCAACCCGATTTCAAGGAACCTCCCTCTGGAGTAACTACAAGGAGAAAGGAGAAACTGCGCACTTTTTCCGAGTGGGCTGAGGAGCAGAAAGTCAGAGACAGCCTCCAATTGGAAGAAGCACTACGCCTATTTCGTGAAGTGAAAGTAAGGCAAGCTGCTCGCCAAAGGTATGAATCCCCTGTTCAGTCCTCCAAGGGGGGAGGGGAAGAGGAAGAAGAAATTACAAAGAGGCCCGTTAGAGGTGATTTCCAGGGTGGTGAGATTCCTGAAGAGACGGAAACTCTCTCCCCAGAGGAAGCTGAATTGGATGGGGGCCAGGCGCCACCTGCTGACCATGCAAGGCCGCGCAGGGGAAGGAAAAAGCCAAAAATTCCCCCCATATTAGAAAAATTTGATGGAGATGCGAAGGAGCTGGAATTGTTCCTGGCGATAGTGAATGACCACATGTTAGACTGGGGGGGAGATTATTGGTCACAGGCAGCACAAGTTAGAGCTGTGACCCACAATTTGACCGGAAGAGCAGCTGCATGGTTTGTGTCGCTGTATAAAAACCACTCCCCCTTACTGCAAAATTACGAGCATTTTATTACGGCACTAAGGAGGAGGTTTGAGGACCCCCTGGCGGAGCAGAAAGCCAAAGGTCGAATGAAAACCATCAGGCAAGGGAGGAGACCGGTGGCTGATTATACCCAGGAATTCAGTGATCTAGTCCCCTTGATGAGAGGGTGGTCGGAGGTGATCCTGGTCGACTTTTACAAAGAGGGCCTGAATGGAGATCTCTATGAACTGTGCCGGGCACGAGCGTCTCCAACCACATTGTATGGGTGGTATACCCTGGCAGCAGCGATGGAAATTCAACTAGCGAAGGACCGTAGCAGAAGGCAGCGCACTGGAACACCTTACCCGGCCCATTCCCCTGGGTGGCCCCCAAGGGACACGCCTAGACCAGAGGGAGGGAGGCAACGATCGACTGCGTGCTACAGATGCGGAAAAGAGGGCCATCGGGCAGCCGACTGTCGAGTGAAGTTGGTTCCAAGCACGACCCCTGGTGGTGGGAAGGAAGCAGTGAAACCAACTGCTAAGGCGCGAAAACCGGCAAAAGTGGAGGACGGCATTGACAAGAAGGCACGCCCATCCAAGAGGACATGAGCGTCGACCGACACTGATGACAGCAAAACCACATCGGAGTCCGGCGAAGACTTTGTGGTGAGTTGGGCACGGGGCCCCTTGGACATTCCAGTCAACCTGCATGTTCCCTCCTCGGGCAACAAGGGGGAAATGTTAGCATTATTAGATTCGGGATGTACTAGGTGCATGATCAGTCCCGAACTAGTAGAAAAATGGAACTAAGGTTGAGAACCTAAGCAGGCCCATAGCATTTGCCCAGTTGGATGGCAGTGTGGCAGGGGAGGACCCGCCCATTTCGTAACAGAACCCATAGAAATGGAAATTGGAGACCATCGCGAGATTTTAAACTTCATAGTAGCCCTGGAATGGACCAACCTTTGGTACTAGGACTGTCATGGTTGAAATGGAACCCCATATTAACTGGAGAACGGAGTCTTACGGTTCCGCTCAAGAGCGTTAAAAGAAGGAAAGGGGTTCAAGAAGAGTCAGACCATGGCCATGCTCCAAGATAAATGGGGGGCAATGGTTGAACGGATAGATGGGGAGGAAAGGATACCTAAGGAGTACTGGGACCTGCGGGAAGTCTTTAGTGAGAAAGCATCAGACGTTCTACCTCCCCATAGGCCTATTGATTGTGCCATCGACATCCTACCGGGGGTAAAACTTCCAAAACCAAAAGCTTACCCCATGACCCAAAAAGAATTGGGAGAACTGCGAAAGTTCATAGACAAAAACCTAGAGCGGGGCTTTATCCAACCAGCTAGGCCTCGCGTGGCCGCACCTGTGATGTTCCGGGAAAAGAAAGACGGCTCATTTCGTCTTATAGTTGACTATAGAAATTTGAGCGCAGTGTCCAAAACATATACCCCATGCCGCTCATGAAAGATATGTTAGCACACTTAGCGAAGGAAGTTCTTCACCAAATTGGACCTGCGAGAAGCTTACTCCAGAGTCCGTATAAAGGAGGGGGATGAATGGAAAACCGCTTTCAACTGTCCACTAGGGTGTTTCCAGTTTCGAGTACTGCCTTTTGGTCTGCAGGGGGCGCCTGCAGTTTTTATGCAACTGATAAATGAAATACTCCATCAGCATTTGTTCAAAGGAGTTCTTGTCTACCTTGACGACATACTCATCTATACAGAAACTATGGAAGAACACATTAAACTAGTAAGAGCAGTTCTCAAAAGTTATTGTCTGCTGAACTGTATTGCAAGCTATCCAAATGTGATTTCCATCAAACCAAAATAGACTACCTAGGATATCGCATCTCGGCTGATGGGTTAGAAATGGATCCAGGAAAAGTGAAAGCTGTTTTGGAATGGGCCCCCCCACGCACACGCAAACAGCTCCAAAGTTTTTTGGGATTTGCAAATATCTATCGTCAATTCATCCCCTCCTTTGCTCAAATTGCTTTACCAATCACTAACCTCTTAAAAACTAAAGGAGACACGAAACCCAAACCATCATTACCCCTCGAATGGACAATGGAATGTCAAGCAGCATTTGAAAAATTGAAACGACTCTTTGCCGAACCTATTTTAAAGCACCCTGACATGGATGTTCCTTTTGTAATACAAGCTGATGCAAGTGATGTAGCAGTCGGAGCCGTCTTGCTCCAAAACAATGCTGATGGTAATTTACAACCCTGTGCTTTCACTTCTCGAAAATTGACTGAAACCGAGAGACGATGGGCTATTTGGGAAAAAGAAGCGTTTGCAGTTCATTGGGCTCTACGGACATGGAGACAATTCTTAGAAGGTTCAAATCATCCTTTTGAAGTTTGGACTGATCACAAAAATCTGGAAGCGCTAAAGACTCCTAGAAAACTTTCGCCTAAACAAGCCCGTTGGACTCAATATTTTAACCGCTTTAATTTTACTTTACAGTATATTCCTGGAGGGAAAAACTTCTTAGCAGATGCTCTTTCACGTTTACCCCAATACAATTGCACTCGCTCCGAGGTGGTTCAACCAATACTTCCCGTGCAACAGTTGGCGGCCCCAGCAATAACTAGAAGCCACTCCAAAGCTGACCCCTCACTCCCAGATGAACTAACCAAATCGTTTAAAGAAGCTTTAAACACCGATGACTGGTACTTAACGCATTCCCATGAATGCACACTCCGTGATGGACTAGCTTGGATTGGAACAAAACTATATGTTCCTCTATCACTCAGAGAAACCATCCTACAACGATGCCATGATGCCAAGATGGCAGGGCATTTTGGATTTGTGAAAACTTTGCATCTTCTTAAAAGACAATTTTGGTGGCACGCTTGCTTTGCTCACGTGTGCAACTTCCGGGCATGTGTACGGCATTAAACACATGGTGATTATATAGGACGGGAGAGAGCTGGGGCGGATGGGCGGGCCCAGCCGTTGGGCGGAACTACTGGTTCAGCCAAACCTGTCTGAACCAACAGCAGCCCACCTCTGCATCCATCCATCTATCCATCCATCCATTCATCCATCCGTCCATCAATCAACACAAAAGTCTCTGTTGCTGTGATAAATCAATAAGGAAGTAAACATGGATTAGTACCTATTTTCCTCATCCCTTCCCAGTGACTTCTGGCACAGATCGTGTGGCAATGGGGTATAGAGAACCTCCTAACCCTTGTCCTTTCCTCCCCGCAGACTCCATCTGGTAGCCGGCCTGAAAGCAGTGTGGATTTGCGTGGGGCTCGTATTGAGTGGGCTCGAGATTTGTCCAGCAAGCGGAATGTCTTTCATGTAAGTGTGGGAACTCAGCCCATCTTGACCTGAAATATTTGTACACAACTGCGTGCAAACCTTGTTTGTCCTACTGTAAGTTTGTCAGTTCTTCAGAATTGATTCACAGTGGTCCTGTTTTAAATCAAGATAGTTAATTAGATATAGTCTGGTTTCTGTGGCTGTACTTCACTATAATTCCAGGTTCAGTTGTAACATTAAGCTATGCTTTCCTGGTTTGTTAACCTGCCACAAGTAGAGGAACATAGCAGGAACAAGGGATTACATGAAACTGTTGTCGTTATCGTTTAAAATAAATTAGGATTCCTGCTATAGTCTTAGGTGGTGAGGACCTATTAGAAGAGCATGAGATTATGTTAAGTGGAATTATTGCATAATCCAGTTTGTTCTCTTCACTTCTTAGTTCCGCACTGTGACTGGCAACGAGTATCTCTTGCAATCAGATAATGAAGCTGTCAGCCAGGACTGGTACCAGGCAATCAAAGGGGTCATCCACAGACTAGTGAGTGAAAGATACCGAGAAGTTGAAGTTATCTCAGCCTATTCCTTTCTTCTCTGAAATATTGATGATAGAAAAAAACTGTCCCTAAATTTTTTCACTCCATCCAGGATGGGGATTGTTGTCCAGCTAACATTGCTCAAATGGCAAGCAGCCTGGAGCCTTCAAGACTAAACTGTCCTCTGGCTTTTGTCTCTATGTGGGTGTCTTCAAGTCAGTTTTGACTCTTGGCAAATGCATAGACAATATTATAGTGTTTTTTTGGGCAAGGTTTTGAGGAGTGATTTGCCCTTACCTCATTCCTAGGGCTAAGGGAGAGTGGCTGACCCAAGTTCATCTAGCTGGCTTCCTTGCCTAAGGCAGGGTTACAACTCACACGGTCCCAGTTTTAGTCTTGTGTCTTAACCGCTACACTACTCTACTGCTTTGGGAACTCCCATCATACCTTATAATTGTTTGTGCTTTAATTGGCATTAATGGGCATTGAAGCCCCCCAAGTTTGTAGCATGCTAGGCTGCCAACCCTTCCTTTACAAAGTTTAGGATTACCCTCAAGGAAGAAAGAAGGTCTTTGTTTTAGGTTTAGAGTATGATTGAACTCATTATGTCTGCAGTGAAACTTACTGCCCCAGAAAGCAAAACCTGTTGGGGTGTGGGAGGGCACATCTTTGCAATAAATAAATAAATTCTAATGTAAGTGGAGCCAAAAGCATTCCACTCTTCATTTCTCCCTCATGTACATGAAGGTATATGTGCAACAATCATTCTTTGTCAGTCACTCACTCACTGTCTTCCTTCTTTTTGATCGTGTTAAAGTATTGAACTGATTTTGATGAGGGATCAAAATGAGTGGAATGGTGCTCAATGCTGTGCACAGCCCTTTCTCTCCCCCT
Source organism: Ahaetulla prasina (assembly GCF_028640845.1). Classification (NCBI taxonomy): domain Eukaryota; kingdom Metazoa; phylum Chordata; class Lepidosauria; order Squamata; family Colubridae; genus Ahaetulla; species Ahaetulla prasina. The sequence goes on from NC_080540.1 coordinate 166,066,675, forward strand.
ATTTTTTATCTGGAGCTCTTGATCAGGGGTGGACTCTCATTGACTTGGGTGTGGGACTTTCCTGGAACACGGAGAAAGTGGGGCTAATGTTGAAGATGAAGCATTCATTCTTCCTTATGGCTTCCATCCTATCACACATAATTGGACTGATATGCTTAGGATTTCGTACTGACGTGCCACTGTGATAAACCCATGGCAGAAGAAGGAGAGAAGTCCTTTGGGGTTATTTGGTGGTACACATGAAGAACTAAAAAATCAATAAAGGACAGACCACAAAAAGGACTCTGTGCATGGTTTGTCCTTTACTGAGCTTCATGTGTACCATCCAATGACCCCAAAGGACTTATCTCTCTCTCTCCCTCTCTCTCTCATTCTCTCTCTCTTCTCTCTCATTTTCTCTCTCTCTTCTCTCTCGTTTTCTCTCTCTCCTCTCTCTCTCATTCTCCCTCTCATACCCTCTCTCTCTTCCCCCCGCCTTTCATGGTTCCGAGCAATGAACCCAATTGAACCAGGATTCAGAAACTCCATTCGGGCTCCGAAGACCTTTTATTGAGTACATTCAGGGGTGAAATCCGACAGGTTCTGGAGAACCGGTAGCGGAAATTTTGAGTAGTACGGAGAACCGGCCAATACCACCTCTGGCTGGCCCCAGAGTGGGGAGGGAATGAGGATTTTGCAGTATCCTTCACCTGGAGTGGGGTGGAAATGGAGATTTTGCAGTATCCTTCCCCTGCCATGCCCACCAAGCCACACCATGCCCACCAAGCCACGCCTACAGAACCGGTAGTAAAAAAAATTGGGATTTCACCACTGAGTGCATTGTATTGGCACTTAGAAAGTTGAAGGTAGCTCTGGGTAATTCTAGAAACTTCCTACCCCCTTAGGTGTCCTGGGTCACGTTAGCCAATCAGCCCAGCGGGATCCTCCCCCCCCCGATCTCAGCAGATGTTCGTTGCCATGACCTTGGTTCACACGCTGCGTCTGCTGGATGTTTTGTTTAGTGGACTCAGGCACCGCATTCCAGTCCTTCCTCCACCTTCTTCCCCCAGAGAGTGGTAACTAAGAAACAAAGCAAAGTAAATATGGCATCAGCCATAGTTGTTTCAAAGCTGACACTCTCCTACCATGGGTTTATCACAGTGGCACGTCAATATGAAATCCTAAGTGTATCGATCCAAGTTTGTAGCTCTTTGAAACAGAACGCTTTGTAGTTGATGGTAGTGCATTTGCCCACTTTGCCCCGTCCTATCTGGCTGCTCATTTCTCTGGATTAAGCTCCTTCCTTGCTCCACTGCAGGATCAAGAGAACCCTCTGGAGGAGCCGCTTCTGTACCCTCTCTATCGGTCAAGCAGTGCTGAGCTGGTGGATTTGAGCTGGGATGATGAAGACGAACTGGGGGTCTCCAAGGGTGAAGTGCAAGCAGGTTTGAGACCAGCAGATCTGGGATGGAGTGAGGAACCGGTAGTAAAAATAAAAGCTGTCAAAAATAGGGCTATTGTGTCCTATTTTGAAGTTGAAGACTACTTCAGCTTCAGTCACAACAATAACCGAGCACACAGTAGATTTAAGCTTAATGTGAACCGCTCCAATCTCGATTGCAGAAAATATGACTTCAGTAACAGAGTTGTTAATGCCTGGAATGCACTACCTGACTCTGTGGTCTCATCCAAAAATCCCCAAAGCTTTAACCAAAGACTATCTACTATTGACCTCACCCCATTCCTAAGAGGTCTGTAAGGGGCGTGCATAAGAGCACCAGCATGCCTATCGTTCCTGTCCTAATGTTCCCTTTGATAGTATCCAATTTCATATAGTTATTACATACTTATGATTATATATATGCTTTATATAGTATAGTTATTTCATGCTTATGCTTATATATACTGTTGGGACAAATAAATATAAAAAAAATAAAAATAAAATGTGCGGATGAGGGAATGGCAGCTGCCTTAATTTCTTCTCTTGGCTTCTGTTCCTTCCTCCTCTAGCCCCCGGGAGTCCTGGCAGAGTCTATAAGAAAAGGGTCAAAAGCAAGCTGAGACGCTTCATTGCCAAGAGGCCACCCCTACGAAGTTTACAGGAGAAAGGACTGATCCGAGGTAACGATGAAGATCCCTATAGTTTCATTGCAACAGAGGCTGGGTAGAGATTATGGGTTTTCAAATGTACTTATTTTTGTACCCTATCAGGGTTTGGGGCACACTGTCATAATTCTTTGAGTGTCAGTTTGAGACAAATGACTTTAATTTTGACCAGGATTCATATAACAAGGACCCATAAACAAACAAACAAACAAACAAACAAACAAACAAACAAACAAACAAACGTGTGTGAGATTTTTCTGAATACACAGGGATGAGCACTATGACAACTAATACATTTCCCACCTTTAATGAAAAATGATCACCGGACTCTTTCTACCTCCCTTTATACTGTGTCTAGCAGCACAACAAAAATCTTGATGCATTAATTTATTTTTAAAGTTAGTGTGGTTTAATACCAATAGCACTTAGGCTTATATACTGCTTCATAGGGTTTTACAGCCCTCTCTAAGCAGTTTACGGCATCAGCATATTGCCGCCCCCCCCCCCCAACAATCTGGATCTTCATTTTACCGACCTCAGAAGGATGGAAGGTTGAAAATTTTATATCAAAAATAAGGAAAACCTGCCTCTAAGCCATCCTGAGGCTCAGAAGTCCCGCCCCCCGCTAGTCTGGCCTTCCTCACAGGTTGTTGTAGGGAAACATTGGCCTTATCCTTAGACATTTATTTATTCATTTAATTTGCATGCTGCCCAACTCTCAATGGCTCTGGGTACTTGTTTCAAGTAAAACAAGAACTAGAATATAATAAGAGACAAATTAAAAGAATAAAAAGGGCAAAAATGATAAAAACTGGTCAGGAATGAAAGAAAAATGATCTCAATTTATCCAAGAGGAGTTCATTTACCTTCACCAAAGGCTTAGTGAAGACCCAGACCTTCGAAACCCTTTGAAACATCAGCAGAGTCAGGTTCATGCAGATCTCAAGACAAATTGCTAGACCAATTCTAGAATACAGCTCACCTGTTTGGAACCCTCACCACATCTCTGACATCAATACAATTGAACGTGTCCAGAAATATTTTACAAGAAGAGTTCTCCATTCCTCTGAAAACAACAAAATACCTTATCCCACCAGACTTGAAATCCTAGGCTTAGAAAACTTGGAACTCCGTCGCCTTCGACAAGACCTAAGTTTAACTCACAGAATCATCTATTGTAATGTCCTTCCTGTCAAAGACTACTTCAGCTTTAATTGCAATAATACAAGGGCAACCAATAGATTTAAACTTAATGTCAACCGCTTTAATCTAGATTGCAGAAAATATGACTTCTGCAACAGAATCATCAGTGCTTGGAATACTTTACCTGACTCTGTGGTCTCTTCCCATAATCCTAATAGCTTTAACCAAAAACTTTCTACTATTGACCTCACCCCATTCCTAAGAGGACCATAAGGGGCGTGCATAAGCGCACAAACGTGCCTACCGTTCCTGTCCTATTGTTTTTCTTTTCTTCTTCCTATATATGTTTATATGTGTATATACTATATAATCTTTTTGTATGATGTTGTGACAAAAATAAATAAATAAATAAAATAAATAAATTTAAGTTTTTTTCTTGTTTCTAGTGTTCCTAACTCAAATCACTACTGCTAAGTCACAAATCTGAGTTTAAAAATTCTGAGGGGCCATGAATTTTTTTGTGGCTGAGGGAAACAAGTGGCACAGGTTTCTTTATTTTTTACAATTTTTATTTGGTCATGGGGTTTAAAACAAAATAAATAGATCTAGCAAGGAAAGGTTTAATAAGTTGATTTCAGTCCATGGGTATGTGTGTACAGTCAGAAATCAGGTTTATTGTTGAACTTTAGCACCAGGATCTTGTGGTGCTTTAGGCTCTATAAAAATAGGGCTAGGATTGTACAAATTGCTCATCTATATTTATTCCCTGGCAGAGAGATAATTGTAGCCCCCCCCCCACCAGAAAAAAGTATCTTCAATTGCTTCACCGTTTCCATTTCTATTCTCAGACCAAGTCTTTGGCTGTCGGCTAGAAGCCCTGTGCCAGCGAGAAGGGGGCACAGTACCCCGGTTTGTCCAACAATGTGTGGAAGCTGTGGAACAGAGAGGTAGGGTATCCCTAGGTCACCACTTCATCTCTGTCTCAGCTAGGGTCTTCCTCCTAGTTCTGGCACTGCATAGATTTATGTGGGGGATTCACAGCAGTTCTGTCCTTCTCTTTCAGGGCTGGATGCAGATGGAATCTATAGGGTCAATGGGAACTTGGCCGTTATTCAGAAGCTGAGATTCATAGTTGACCGTGGTGAGTATGTATAGAATGATAAATGGTGAACATGGAGTTATAGGAGGCATATCTAAATCCAAGGGGTTTAGAAATTCAAATAAACAAGTAATTTCTCCCTAAAATCACTTTCAGATTATTTGGGCTTTTTGGGGGGCTTTTTCCATACTGTCTGTGTTTTATAGTTTCTCTTGGGCTATAGCTATAGGTTTATAGCTTCTCTCTTTTTTTGCCTTTTCGTTTCTGCCTTTTTTTTCCCTCTCCGTGTGTCAATTCACCGCTATTTTAAGCTTAGGGGTTTTCTTTCATAATCTTTTTGTTATTGCAGGTCCTTAAAATAAAAGTTGGTAAATATTTCACCCAATTTCAATGTTCTGTCCATACACAGCTCCTCCACAATCTTGGTTCCCAATTGTCTCAGCTTTGGGGCTGCCAGCAATGGCGGCCATGCCTGCTGCCGTTCAGGGAGAGCTTGCTTCGGACCTAATGAGGAATTTGCGGATTCCTCATGGTCAGTGAAATGCCTCTCCTTTCTTCACCGTCCCTACAAGACGGTTGTGACCCCAAAGAATCTCCTGGCAGTTTCCAGCTGGATTTTTGCAGGGCTCAGCAGAGCCCGCTATTTTCTAACTGTTCATGCTGAGGTTGCAATCAGAAGTCACCTGTATATATATGTGTGTGTGTGTGTGTGTGTGTGTGTATATATATATTTTCTCATCTATAATTTTCATATATGTTACAGGGATACACACACACACACACACATATTACAGGGATATGTATATATATATTTGTTTTCTGAGGCTCCCACCCAATCAGTTCAAACCCCCACTAGCAGTTAAAAGGAAGAAATAGCTGCGATCACACATTGCTCCCAGAAGCACGAAGCTGAAGCCTGAAGATGACGAATGAGACTTTGTCGAAACATCGCCAAGACACTTCCAATTTTACGCGCGCGCGCGCACACACACACACACACACACGTGTATGTATGTATGTGTGTGTATATATATATATAGTGAAAATTATAGACAAAGGCAAGGCTGACCAGAGGAACAAGATTTCCTCATTTTACCTCAAAGATGCCTTGCTAACCATTCTTCAAGGACATATCCATGTGACATAGTCTTCATCTCATCCCTAGCCCTTTGATGAGGTCAGCTAATTTTGGGTTTTTATGATCCAATGTGGAAGTAATTATTTATCATATCAGAGAGGTCTTGATTTACAGCATTCACCACTTATCCCAGTTCTGCTTGAGTGAGAGCAGGTATTCAGAACTATTCCAGTTGCTACAGCTACATAAAGTTTGCTAGACAATGCAAAAGACCTTAAACCTCTCTCTCTAAAAAAAGGATGAAAATTCTGTTTGCCAGAACTGAAAGCAGGATAGAAAATAAATGACAAGGTGACAATGATTGGGTTCCTACACTGCAGGGAAAAAGAACAATAGACAAGCCATCTTATATCTCAGCATACCATAAACTCATCCAGAATATATTTTTGACACCTTCAAACCTGTCTTCATCCTTTGCTACAAGATATTGTTTCTCCTGTGGCATCCTCAGTAACCACTGTGCTGCTTTGCAGAACGGGCAGTGACATCCGATGGGCGCTATGTCTTCCCAGAGCAACGTTGCCAAGGTAATGTTTCTGCCCCTCAATCATTGAAAATAGCAACCCTGGTTACCCAGAAGTCATGGAAGAGGCAGGAGATTTTAATGAAACCAAATTAGGTGTTGAATGTAGGGTGCAAATTTTCTGAATTATTACAAGTCTCCTTCAAAGGGAATAATTTAAAAAATTGCTACACTTCCCAATGGAGTTTCTGTTTCTTTTAAAGATAAAGACCCAGACAAATGAAGGGGGGGGAGGGAGGGAGGGAGGGGGGAGGGAGAGAGGAAGGGAGGGGGAGGGGGGAGAGAGGGGGAGGGAGAGAGAGGGAGGGAGGGAGAGAGAGGGGAGAGATAAATAGAGAGAGAGAGAGAGATATGTTTGTGTCAGGCAGTCTTATGTTTAGTCTGAAAGTTTCAGAATCCACTGCTCCACTGAGACGAGCATACTATTTTTAAGCTGGGGAACTTTATAACACCTCAGCTTTGGCTGAAATGCATCTATCAACATTGCTCACCAGTTAGGGATCATAATTAACCGCAGCCAACGTGCCAACTTCACCTCACCCTGGCCAACTTGCCACAGCCAACTTGCCATGAGACAAGCTCTTGACGCCGGCCAACTGGCTGCAAGACAAGAGTTCCACTAATATTAAAGAAATGGTGGAATAGAATCATTAAAGAAGGGATGCAAAGACGGAGACACAACGAAATGTGAATGACAAACATTAAAATAAAATTTTAGTTATTTTAAATAATTAAATTGAATTGTTAAAGTGCCCCGTGGCAAATTATCCCAGGGCAAATTGGCCATGGTGACTTGTCCCGTGATGAGTTGGCCGCGGCGAGTTGTCCCGTTCCGGTTGATTAGGGTTTATAGATCTCAGCTCCTTAATATATTTGGTGACTCTCTCTCTACTAACAAAGCAGGACGATGTGACATTGAAAAAGGTCCCATTGATATGACTCTGCCCTTTTTGTCTTTTTCTTCCTTTTCCCTAGAGGAGAAGTTGAACCTGGCCAGTCCACAGTGGGATGATGTGCATGTGATAACAGGGGCCCTGAAGCTTTTCTTCCGAGAGTTACCTGAATCCCTAGTGCCCTACAGCCACGTTGATGAATGCATAGCTTCTGTCAGTAAGTCTGCTTCCTATTCCTTGTCCTATTGACAAACACAAATGTATGACCCCAGCAGAGGTTAATTCTGAGCCTGGATTAAAAATCTGGGACTTTTCTGTCATATTGCAACTCATTTTTAGAAAAGTTGCTATATAAAATGAAATTTATTTATTTATTTATTTATTTATCGTATTTATATACCACCCTATCTCCCTAGGGACTCAGGGCGGTTCACAGGCAGATTAAAAAAAAAAATACAAATAAATACAGAATAAAATAACAATTAAAAAACTTATTCTACACAGCCAAATAATTAAAAAGCAATATAAATAATAAAACCCATTAAAACCAATATAAATTTAAAATCTAGTCCAGTCCTGCACAGATGAATAAATTTGTTTTAAGCTCGCGGCGGAAGGTTCGGAGATCCGGAAGTTGGCGAAGTCCTGGGGGGAGTTCGTTCCAGAGGGTGGGAGCCCCCACAGAGAAGGCCCTTCCCCTGGGTGTCGCCAAACGACACTGTCTAGCAGACGGCACCCTGAGGAGTCCCTCTCTGTGAGAGCGCACGGGTCGGTGAGAGGTATTCGGTAGCAGCAGGAGGTCCTGTAAAGGATGGTAGAGGATAGGAAGGCCTGGAGGAACGTTGTTCATGGGGTCGCGATAGGTCAGACACGACTTCGCGACTAACAAAAAAAATATATGAAATTGTCTATCTTGGTTTTCCCAGGAGGAAGTGGGGTGGGGGGAGAGAGACATCTCAGCCTTTCCTAATACCAATTCTCCAATCTGAGATGTATTTCAGATTATCTACAGGTATCTTAATTTTTTTTTTTGCTTCAGGAACATAATAGATCATTGAATGCAGAGGATTTAAAATTACTGCCTTATTTTAAGTTGTGCCCAAATATCAGGTTGCTAGAGGAGCTGGGGAATCTTAAAAATCCTTTTTTTAAAGAAGTTTTTTATTTTATTTTTTATAAACATATTGTAAATGTACATTCTCGTATTCATGGTTAATCACACATATACATATATTTTCTAAAGCAAGAAAAAAAAGATTTTTTTTAAAATTACATTCGGGGTTGCTCTTCTACCCTTTCTTTTCTCTCATTTTATAACAAACCTTCTTCTCCTTCCTCTTTCTTTCCCTTCCCTACCTTCTTCTCTCCTCTCCTACTTTCTTCTTTCCTCCTCTCCTTCCTCTTCCCTACTTCCCCTTCCTTTCCCCCACTTCCTCCCTTCTTCTCCCCCTTTCTAACCTTTTCTCCTACTCTTTTCCCTTATCCTTTCTTCCTCTCCTTTTCCCTTTCTTCCATTCCTCTCCTTCTCCTCGCCTATCTTTTATTTATTTATTTATTTATTTATTTAATTTTGTCATAACAATATACACAAGCATAACAAGCATAACACAAAAGATTATATAATATATAAACATATATATGAGGAGAAACAAGGTAGTATAAGCATATATATATATAGGGGAAGAAACAATAGGACAGGAACGGTAGGCACATTTGTGCTCTTATGCACGCCCCTTAGAGTCCTCTTAGGAATGTGGTGAGGTCAACAGTGGATAGATTTTTAATAAAACTTTTGAGGTTATGAGAAGAGACCACAAAGTCAGGTAATGCATTCCAAGCATAGATAATTCTGTTACAGAAATCGTGTTTTCTGCAATCTAAAATGGTGTGGTTGACATTAAGTTTAAATCTGTTGGTAGCTCTTGTGTTATTGTAGTTGAAACTGAAGTAGTCATTGGCAGGAAGGACATTATAACGGATGATTCTATAAGCTAAACCCAGGTCCTGTCGAAGGCGATGAAGTTCCAAGTTTTCTAGACCCAGGATATCAAGTCTGGTGGAATAAGGTATTTTATTGGTTACGGAGGAGTGGAGAACTCTTCTCGTAAAATACCTTTGGACACGCTCAACTGTATTGATATCAGATATATGGTATGGGTTCCAGACAGGCGAGCAGTAATCAAGAATTGGCCTAGCAAAAGTTTTATATGCTCTGGTCAGTAGCGTGGTGTTTTTGGAAAAGAAGCTACATAGAATTAAGTTAACAACTTTTAGAGCCTTTTTTGCTATATAGTTGCAGTGGGCTTTGGCACTTAGATCGTTAGATATAAAAACTCCAAGGTCTTTGACTGGGTGGGGGTCATCTGTGAGGTAATGTCCATCAAGCATGTACTTAGTGATTGGGTTCTTTCTTCCAATATGTAGGACTGAGCATTTGCTGGTTGAGATTCGTAGTTGCCAAATTTTAGACCAAGCGGTTAGATGATCAAGGTCTTTTTGAATTGTAGATGTATTGTCAGTGGTGTTAAAAAGTTTGACATCATCAGCAAAGAGAACACAGTCACTTGAGATGTGATCACAAAGATCATTTATGAATACTATAAAGAGAGTTGGTCCAAGAACACTACCTTGAGGAACACCACTCTTGACAGGAACAGGATTTGATATAGCACTACCAACCTTAACCACTTGTTGTCTGTTTGACAGAAAAGCAGATATCCAGTTGTGTAAGGGTCCTGAAATGCCATAGGATTTTAATTTTAGGAGAAGTTTATCATGTACTACTGAGTCAAAAGCTTTACAGAAGTCTATGTATATTGCATCTATTGTTTTACCTAGATCAAGATTTGTAGTCCATAGGTTTTTACAGTGGAGAAGTTGTAAATTGCATGATAATTTTTTTCGGAAGCCAAATTGTTTATTTGAGAGTAAGTTGTGTAATTCTAAGTGCAAGGTAATGGATTGGTTGATGATGGATTCCATTACTTTGCAGGCAACGCAGCATAGGGGGATTGGTCTATAATTTTCAACTAAGCTGGGGTCACCTTTTTTGAAAATTGGAATGACTGTGGCCAGTGACCAGAGATTGGGAAGGGAACTGGTTGTGAAAGTTTTATTAAAGATTATACTTAGGGGTTCTGCTAAATTACTAGAAAGTTTTTTTAAGAAGTAGGCACAAAGTCCATCAGGTCCAATGGATAGAGATGGTTTCAAGTTACGAAGAGCTTTACCAACATTATCTTCAGTAAAATCTATATTTGTTAGGTCGTCATACTCATTTCTTGTACGATTTGGGAATGTCGGATATGTGTCATCACTGTTGACAAAAACTGAGCCAAAGAATTTGTTAAAGAGGTTTGCTTTAGTTGTTTCGTTATTGTATTCTTTGCCGTTAGAATCTTTTAGTGGTGGGATGGATCTAGAGTCTTTAAGCTTATTGTTAACAAAATTATAGAAGGCACAACTGGAATTTGTGCGCAGAAGATCCTCTTCTTGTTTGGTGTGGTAATTTGTGCATTTGGTTTTTATTTGGTTGCATATAGTTCTGTAGCGATTTTTAAAATTTGCTATATAAAATGAAATTTGAGCTTACCCTCTACTCCTCTCTCCTTTCTTTCTCCTTTGTTGTCCAATATTTTCCCTCTTGATATCCGAGCAGCCCCAATTTTCTATTAATAGAAAATTGGGAATCTTAAAATCCTAATGATCAATATGAAAAATACCCTTTTTTCTTGACCTGCATCATTTTTCAAATTCTATTCCTGAAACTTTTAGCTGAATTCAATTAAAGCGCTCATTGGTTACCATTTGAGACATCATCAATGCAGGTACACACATGCCAACTCTCAAACTGGCTTTGTACTGTAGTGAATCTGAAGACGGTTTTGGTTTTTGAAAGTTATATTGTGTTCTATGTGTTTTGGTCCATACATTGACACATAGTCATTACATTGCATATATTATTTGCATACATATGTACACATATTATATATGTATACATTACTTGTACAGTGCCAGAGGGAGGGAGATGGGTGGTTTCTAAATATGAATGAATGAATGAGTGTCAGTGCTTGGACACAGGCACATAAATATAAAGGAGAGGAGGAGTGAACGGGCATCCATCTTGCTGTGTTTTTTCATGTTTTAGATCGGGGTAGTCAACCTTTTTATACCTACTGCCCATTTTTGTATCTCTGTTAGTAGTAAAATTTTCTAACCGCCCACCAGTTCGGGGGGGAGATGCACAAGCTATTCTGGGATGAGGCTCTTTTGTTCGCAGTCGCACTAGCACCATTTACTTTCACTTATGTAACGTGAACTAAACTTAAGTGCGGGCGATACAAATAATATATTTTCAAAAATTTAAATTGTCACGGGGAATCTTATGAAAACCTAATGAAAATGTTTTTAAATAATGCTATGAAAATTTTTTAAAAAGTCAATTAAATTAAAAAAAAGGAAAGTGCTTCAGTATTGGACGAAACCCCTACCGCCCACCATGAAAACTGGAATGCCCACTAGTGGGCAGTAGGGACCAGGTTGACTACCACTGTTTTAGATAGTTGAAAAAGGATGAGCTGATATCATTATGTTCCCTTAGCTTCTATAGTCATGCATCCTGTCATGATAGGGCGTGAAACAGTTTTCTCTACTTATTCCTTATCACTCATAAGAATTTGTTATTTGTTTGAGCCATTGACCTCAAACCCATCTTTTTTATGGTTAAGGTGGTGTAGTAAGACTATTGTAAATCAACAATCCTATTGTCAACTTCGAACTGAACCTAGCAGCAGCCATTTTTCTGTTCCTCAATTGCCACACAGAGTGGGAAGCAGGTTGGAATGCCTTACTAGACACAACAGAGAGTTTTTCGTGAGAACCAAGGTCATCTCTATAGGCAACGGATAAGATCGGGGAAGGAGTGCCTGGGGAGCCCACCGGTTAACCCAATTGGCCAACGTGGGCCTGTGACATTTGGGGATGGGGTTATCTCCTATTTTAATTATACTGAAACCGTGGGAAAGTTAGAGTTGGTTTTCCTTTAGAGCTGTGCCGCTATGATGTATTCAATAAAGAAGATCTTTGAGGAGGATTTTAGGAGGATTTGCTTGGGTTCATTTGTTGGAGCCTTGACACTTATCATCCCAATTACAATTTATGTTCTTCTCCAAAATGTGCTTTGGGTGTAACTCTGATAGCAACACTGAAGATTTCTGACCTGCCCTTCGAAAGCTAGAATGCCTTTCATTCTAAACGTTACCTTCTCAGCTGGAAAAAAATATTTTTTTTTGCTTTTCTCTGCACAGAGTTGTCTGATCACAAGGAAAAAGTGTCAAAGATTGCTGGGCTGATCCAGACTCTCCCTCAACCAAACCGGGACACACTGCGTTACTTACTTCAGCACCTCCGCAGGTAAATTAGTCACCTAGAATTTGTCCATTAATACTTTCTTCCTGGCAGAATCAGGCTTTTATTACAGGTAGTCCTTGATTTACGACCACAATTGAGCCCAAAATTTCAGTTGCTAAGTGGAACATTTGTTAAGTGAATCTAGCCCCATTTTACGACCTTTTGTGACACAGTTGTTTAAGGGAATCACTGCAGTTGTTAAATTAGTAACCCGGTCGCTAAGTGAATCTGGCTTCCCCCTTGACTTTGCTTGTCAGAAGGTCACAAAAGGTGTTCACATGACCCTAGCAAACTACAACTGTCATAAATATGAGTCAGTTGCCAAGCATCTGAATTTTGATCACATGACCATGGGAACGTTGCAATGGTCATAAGTGTGAAAATGGTCCTAAGTCACTTTTTTCAGTGCTGTTGTAAATTCAAAGTCACTAAATGAACTGTCATAACACGAGGATTAACTGAATTAAGGCCTCTTTTTTTTTATAGCAAAGCAAACAAAATAAGAAAAAAGATAGCAAAAATAAACTGATATTTAAACTTCTCTTTCAAAGGTAGGAAGCAAAGCCGATGAATTGAAGAGCAATTAAACTTATATCCTTGAACGAGAAGCAATAAAAAGAATATATTAATCAAAAGTAGACTACCCTTGCAATTATATTTTATTATGCATATTTTAGCACTGGAAGCTAAAATTGAAAATTCAGCCTGGGATCAGCATTCTAAAAGAAAATTTGTTTATTCACACTTACGAACTTTCCGGTATCTGAGTACAGATAGTCCTTGACTTAGAAAAAAATCATTTAGTGACTGTTTAGAGTTACAATGACACTGAAAAAGTGAGTTATGACTGATTTACACACTTACAACTATTGTCGCATCCCCATGGTCATATGATAGCTCAGGCTGTAAGGAGCCTGTTATTAGAACACAGCAGCCTGCAATTACTGCAGGTTCAAGCCCGGCCCAAGGTTGACTCAACCTTCCATCCTTTATAAGGTAGGTAAAATGAGGACCCAGATTGTTGGGGGGGCAATAAGTTGACTTTGTAAAAAATATACAAATAGAATGAGACTATTGCCTTATACACTGTAAGCCGCCCTGAGTCTTTGGAGAAGGGCGGGATATAAATGTAAACAAACAAACAAAAAAATTCAGCCGTTTGGCAACTGGCTCATAATTGCAGTGTCCTGGGATCACATGATCATCTTTTGTGAGTTTGACAAGCAAAATCAATGGGAAAGCCCGATTCACTTAACAATTCACTTACTGACTTACCAACTGCAGTGACTCACCTAACAACTGTGGCAAGAACAGTTGTTAAATGAGGCAAAGTTTATTTAACATCTTTCTTGCTTAACTATACAAAATTTGGGCTCAGTTGTGGTTGTAAGTCAAGGACCACCTGTACAGCACTATTGGACTATTCTATAGCTGAACGCACTCTCAGTACAATAGTGATATTCTATGGCTGAGCATTATCAATGTCAAAGGTTTTGCTGTTGCAATGTGTACCTCATTGGCAGCTAAAAACATATAAAGAATGGTCGCTGGAATTAGGTATGTCTAGTTTGATGAAAAGAAGGACACAATAGCAGTGTTCCAATATCTCTGCCACAAAGAAGAGGGAGTCAAGCTATTCTCCAAAGCACCTGAGGGAAGAACAAGAAGCAATGGGTGGAAACTAATCAAGGAGAGAAGCAATCTAGAACTAAGGAGAAATTTCCCTGACAGTTAGAAGAATTAATCAATGGAACAACTTGCCTCCAGAAATTGTAAATACTCCAACACTGGAAGTTTTTAAGAAGAGATTGAATAAGCATTTGTCTGAAGTTGTGTAGGGTTTCCTGCCTAAGCAGGGGCTTGGACTAGAAAACCTGCAAGGTTCCTTCCAACTCTGTCATATTCTCTTCTCTTCTCTTCTCTTCTCTTCTCTTCTCTTCTCTTCTCTTCTCTTCTCTTCTCTCCTCTCCTCTCCTCTCCTCTCCTCTCTCTCCTCTCTCTCCTCTCCTCTCCTCTCCTCTCCTCTCCTCTCCCTTCCCCTCCCCTCCCATCTTTCTTGAAAAACCTGTAGGCTTTATATAGTGCCACTGATCTTGGGCCCCATTTACAGAAGTTGTTCCAGGCAGTCCCATCTCCTCCTAACCCCAGTTGCAATGGATTCTCCAACTTCATACAGAATCATGAGAATCTGAGAATCTGGTAGGAGAGGTGTGTTGAATATTTGGGTTAACATCTCCTAAAAATGGGATGATGCATCAGGTGAGGTCTAGAGCCTCATATTTTGCCTTCTGAAAGGGAATTTAAATGAAAACCATTTCCTTACATGGATGGTTGAGCAACTGGCTTTAAATTTGATCCTGGAGCTAACTTTGGGAATATAGAAATGGAAATTACAGGATATCCAAAAGTTGCTTTGTGGAAGAAGCGATTCCATACACTTTGTCTTCTCTTTTTCTTATGATTTGTTGCCCTGACTGATTGTGTCTTTGATTGGTTATTTAGACAAATGGATTACAGGTCAAGGAATGTGATTTTTAGCATGTTTTGTTTTAGAAATGAAATCTAAAATCTGCCTGTCTGCTTCAGCAATGGATGCATCAAACGGGACCAAAATAGTATGATGTTTTCATTTCCGGATTTTTCTCTCCCTCATTCAGGGTGATGGATCACTCAGATGTCAACCGGATGACAACTCAGAACATTGGCATTGTTTTTGGGCCAACGCTGTTGCGACATGAGCGAGATGTAGCCAGCCTGATAGAGGACATGGTGTACCAGAATCAGGTGGTAGAGTTGCTTCTTACTGAATTTGCTAGCATCTTCGAGACAGGTGCCGAATGACTTTGTTGATACTTTTTTTTTTTTTGAATATGGATTGCTTTACTCTCAAGACATATGGGATCACAATCTGTTTCTGAAGCAAGCATTGATGCTGTGAAACTCTCTGCACCAATCAAAGCAGCGTTGGTTACCATCATCTTCGGAAAATATATTTTATTAGGAAAGATGGATCTCTGCGTCCTACTTCTTCGAGATTTTTTTTTTTAGCTGATCAAATCTTTTAGCTGGTATACCTTAGCAAAAAGATGTCATATTCATACCCAATAAACAACTGGTGAGAACCTAAAAGGGAAAGTATATAACTGAAAGCACTTTGACTTTAAACAGTGAACAAGACCTGTTTAGATGCAGATTTCAATCCAAACAAATCTATAAAATAGAACCTTTATTCCATTAATTATTGGGCATTCTGTGCTGAAAGACTTCTGTTAGATGAACTGCCAGCCAGCCTAATCCCCTAGGTTTAGTCTCCTGTCTGATGTCACAATGCCAAATAGCCTCTGTACTCTTGAAATCCTAATTCTTCAGGATTACTTTCCCCAACTGCCCATCAGATGTGTTGGACTACAAATCCCATGAACTTCTGCTACCACAGGCAAAATCTTTCTAAGGAGATGCCTTCTAAGTCATTATTAGAGCACACGAGTTTCCACCAAAATAAAATTGAAACTTCCATTCAAATTGCTATTGTTTCTTACCAAATAACCTGGGAATCATCAAAGGTAATGTTTGACTATTAAGAAAACCCCAGTTCCTTTACAAAATGATGGTTTGAAAAGAAATAAATATGACTGAATTCTCTGGCTCACCCGACGTGTGACCTGTTTCTCAGTGAGATTTGTGATTGACCAAGAAAAGTGTTCAGTAATAAAAATATTGCCAGATGTCCCATCTCTTCTGTATTGCTTTTGCCTGAACTTGGCCTTTTAGGAATCTCATTTATGTTTTAGATGTATATTGGGATGAATTAGAGAAAATTCACTGTTGTTTTTTCATGCCCTTAACAATTTTATGAATGTCCAAACAAGAAGAAGCCTTTCTCCATCTGTTCGTAAAAAACTGTTCAATTCTTGCCAGCCGTTTTACCTGTTAATTGAGGGGACGAGATGGCTCAATGGCTAAGATGCTGAGCTTGTCAATCGAAAGGTCGGCAGTTCAGCGGTTTGAATCCCTAGTGCTGCATAACGGGATGAGCTCCCGTTACTTGTCCCAGCTTCTGTCAACCTAGCAGTTCAAAAGCACATAAAAAATGCAAGTAGAAAAATACCACCTTTGGTGGGAAGGTAACAGCGTTCCGTGCACCTTTGACGTTGAGTCATGCCGGCTACATGACTACTGTTACGTCTTCGGACAGCACTGGCTTTTTGGCTTTAAAACAGAAATGAGCACCGCCCCCTAGAGTCAGGAACAACTAGCACATAAGTGTGAGGGGCAATTTTAAGATATGGGGAGTTCAAATCTCAGAATCAAACCCAATTGAGTGGGGGAAAAAGGGGGTGGGATAATAAAACAAGCATATTCCCATTCCTTGTCAACCTGAATCTCATGCATAACCTTCTTTAGTTTTCTCAAATCATTGCATGATCATAATTCAGTTGTACAAACTCATTAGGAAGCATGTCCAACTGCCTACATCTTAACCATTGGGGGCAAGGGGGAACCTTTGGGCAGGTTTTTTTTCACATTTTTCTCAGATGATTTAAAGAGGTCTCTCATCAGCAGCTTCCTTAAGCTGTTCTTGGCCATTGTGCTAAGCAGGTTTAGATCAAGTCACTATTTAGATGGAAACTCACGAGAAAGTATATAACTGAAAGCACTTTGACTTTAAACAGTGAACAAGACCTGTTTAGATGCAGATTTCAATCCAAACAAATCTATAAAATAGAACCTTTATTCCATTAATTATTGGGCATTCTGTGCTGAAAGACTTCCGTTAAATGAACTGCCAGCCAGCCTAATCCCCTAGGTTTAGTCTCCTGTCTGATGTCACAATGCCAAATAGCCTCTGTACTCTTGAAACCCTAATTCTTCAGGATTACTTTCCCCAACTGCCCATCAGATGTGTTGGACTACAAATCCCATGAACTTCTGCTACCACAGGCAAAATCTTTCTAAGGAGATGCCTTCTAAGTCATTATTAGAGCACACGAGTTTCCACCAAAATAAAATTGAAACTTCCATTCAAATTGCTATTGTTTCTTACCAAATAACCTGGGAATCATCAAAGGTAATGTTTGACTATTAAGAAAACCCCAGTTCCTTTACAAAATGATGGTTTGAAAAGAAATAAATATGACTGAATTCTCTGGCTCACCCGACGTGTGACCTGTTTCTCAGTGAGATTTGTGATTGACCAAGAAAAGTGTTCAGTAATAAAAATATTGCCAGATGTCCCATCTCTTCTGTATTGCTTTTGCCTGAACTTGGCCTTTTAGGAATCTCATTTATGTTTTAGATGTATATTGGGATGAATTAGAGAAAATTCGCTGTTATTTTTTCATGCCCTTAACAATTTTATGAATGTCCAAACAAGAAGAAGCCTTTCTCCATCTGTTCATAAAAAACTGTTCAATTCTTGCCAGCCGTTTACCTGTCTATTAATTTATCCTCAAGAATCAAACCCAATTGAGTGGGGGAAAAAGGGGGTGGGATAATAAAACAAGCATATTCCCATTCCTTGTCAACCTGAATCTCATGCATAACCTTCTTTAGTTTTCTCAAATCATTGCATCTCTCCATCTCAGACAATGAATCTTGAAAAAAATGGCTTGTGTTAGAACCAAGCTTTAAAAAATTCATCACAGAAGTTCCATTTTGTTTTCCACTGAAAAACAGTGTTTTACAGCGTTGGCAATTTTAAGATATGGGGAGTTCAAATCTCAGAATTCCCCAGCCAGCCAAGGTTGGGAAAGATTGACCTAAACTAATGAAATGAGAAATTGCTGCCCTTAAGGGGAAAGGTTTCTTTCTTTTTTTAACTGACGGTTTCACATATGGCTCTGAAAAGGCTGACTTGGCCTCTTAGCATGTTTTCAGCTTTACATGTAAATCTTCTTGATCATAATTCAGTTGTACAAACTCATTAGGAAGCATGACCAACTGCCTACATCTTAACCATTGGGGGCAAGGGGGAACCTTTGGGCAGGTTTTTTTTCACATTTTTCTCAGATGATTTAAAGAGGTCTCTCATCAGCAGCTTCCTTAAGCTGTTCTTGGCCATTGTGCTAAGCAGGTTTAGATCAAGTCACTATTTAGATGGAAACTCACGAGAAAGTACTACAGCTGAAAGCTAGATTGGAAAATCAAAAGACCATTCTGGAAGAAAGCAATGACAAAACACTTCTATACCTTTCTCCAGAAAAGATTGCAAGAATTTGTCTGATAAGTGCTAGCTTTAGGTTAGCTCTTTTCTTCCCATTGTATTTTTGGCTTGTTTCCTTCCATTGAAATTATGATGAAAATTGCCTGTGGATAGGTAGTTCTCTTCCACGGCCTTAGAGAAAAGTGAAAAGTTTGGGGACCAAAGAAGCCGTTTACCAAAACAAAGGCCTAGTTGATGACCCTCAGTGTCTTGAGTGGCTTGCTGTATTTAAATAAATGAACAATTTAGGTTTGCTTTCATTTTTTTCCTGAGGAAATATGTTTTATTAACCTTTTATTGGTGCTTTTTTTCTCCTCTAAAAAAGAGAGTGAGAGAGACAGAGAAAAGGATTTATAGGTAAAAAATATTCGCACACATATATACTATGTACAAACTATCAAAATACAATGTCATCGTGATACGCCTAGAATTTGCTCCCCTGCTTTAATACTTCCCTTTATCCCTTCCCATAGAAGATAATCTCCAGGGAGAGACAGGCACTGGTTTGGCTTCTAGGCTAAAGTATAACAGAAAGATACAAAAAGGAAAGCTAAAACAGAGGCAAGGAATATTCTTTGGTTTCTTAGGCTGAGTTTATATTTTTGCTATGAGGAAAATGCTGAGGTGAGGGGCATGAGGACAGTTCATAGGTGGAACTATGAGGGAAGATGTTGCCTCAATGGGAGAGGCATAACTTAGTGAATCAGCCCTTAACATCTCATCTAGGTCTCCTGTCTAAAACCCTCAAGAGCTCCCATCAGCACATGGAGAATTCTGAGCCAGGCAGTCCAAGGTTCAGCTTTGGTACAAAATAGCTTGCTTTGTTCTGCTGAGGATACTTTAAAGGGGAACCACTATCTTTTACCTGGAAACAAGCAAACAGCAGGAATGTAAGGGTAGACAGAGGCAGTCAGTGAAGTTATGAGAACTGACGATAGCTTGAAAACAGATGTATTATTGGCCTTCGTTTATATATTCACTTTTTCCCATTGCTTGTGTGTGGTCTTTCTTCCTCTGTCATTTTAGTTCAACAGATTTTTAGAATATTATTAAAAACCTCCAAGGCTAATTAAGCAGCGTAGATAGGAGGGGTGAGCTAAGCACCAGACAATGATATTCCCCATTTTAAAGTTATTATTCTGCTTCCCTACCATCTGCGTCAATGCACTTCACTTTGCCCAATCTGCTTATATATGGATTTGGAAAAACCAGGAGGGCAGGAATATAAGTTTGCTAACCGACCACAAAAGTAAGCTTCAAAATTATGTTCTTGGCTCTTGTGTAGCTTTACTTCCTGGACGGCTGCAAGCAGAGAATAGGCTGGATAAGTCTTATCTGATCTAACATAAATTCATACCTGAAGAATTTCAAGTGCTTTTCAAGTGCTCCAGATTTGAAGTTATCAACATGCAACTAAGAGACCGTTGTAGAAGAAGGAATAGGAAGAGTTTCTTTTTCACAACACCATTAATATTGCAGAAGTTGCCAAAGTTTCTTTCAGACTGGGCGGATGCATGGCATGAATTGGGACTTTAAAAGCATAGGGCTAGTTGTTCTATATACTGTTCCAGTATACAGCTGGAAACACTATCTTGAATGAGGATAACAAGCTATCTAACCACTGTGGTGACCAGTGGTTAGAATGCAGTATTGCTGGCTAACTCTGCCGACTGCCTTTATGGTCTGGGAGGATCCGTGCTGCTGTGTTTCTTCTCCAACCTCTAGGCCAGTTTATTTCATTTTTACTTAGTGTACGGCAAAAATATGAAAAAGCATATCAAAGTTATATTTTCAATGAGCAAATATGAAACTATTTACTCTGTTTACAAATTCAAAGGTAGGCTATTTGCTGTATATAGCCAATACACGGTGGAGGTGCAATACGGAATCTCTCTGGGGAATTCCCTGATGTGAGAGCTGTGGTGGCACAATGGTTAAAATGCAGTATTGCAGCTAACTCTACCCACAGCCTGGAGTCTGATTCTGACCGGCTCAAGTTGACTCATCCTTCCCTCCTTCTGAGATCGGTAAAAGGAGGACCCAGATTGTTGGAGGCCATATACTGACTCTGTAAACCCCTTAGAGAGGACTGTAAACAGTGCTGGGATTCAAATAATTTAACAACTGATTCTCTGCCCTAATGATTTCTTCCAACAACCAGTTCACCAAACTGCTCAGAAAGTTAACAACCGGTTCTCCCGAAGTGGTGCGAACTGGCTGAATCCCACCACTGGCTGTAAAGCACTGTGAAGTGGTATATAAGTCTAAGTGCTATTGCTATCTTTAACACAGCATTTCGGATTTTCCTTATTGTAATGATTTTTTCAGTTTCACGGTTTTCAAATTAAGGGAGCAATCATGACAACGTAGCATTGCCCTTGTGGCCAAATTTCTACTTTCAGCAGCCCAGTGGGTGGGATATTTTGCCAGAATGCAAAGCATGTAAGGCGCAGTGGCTCAGTGGCTAAGACGCTGAGCTTGTCGATCGAAAGGTCGGCAGTTCAGCGGTTCAAATCCCTAGTGCCGCATAACGGGATGAGCTCCCATTACTTGTCCCAGCTTCTGCCAGCCTAGCAGTTCGAAAGCACGTAAAAAATGCAAGTAGAAAAATAGGGACCATCTTTGGTGGGAAGGTAACAGCGTTCCGTGCACCTTTGGCATTTAGTCATGCCAACCACATAACCACGGAGACGTCTTCGGATAGCGCTGGCTCTTCGGCTTTGAAATGGGAGATTGGCACCACCCCCTAGAGTTGGGAATGACTAGCACATATGTGCGAGAGGAACCTTTACCTTTACCTAAGGCATGTACATTGATTTTCAAGTATATATAAAGCTGTTGCTTGCATACGTGATCAGGCAATTACAGCTTTAAGACCAAGAGCTCAGAAATGGCTTCAAACACAATGAATTGCTATGGTAGTCACTTCAGGTTGAAATCATAAAAGGTATTATGAAATCCAATAGTGCACGTGCTTGTGTCAACCAGCCCTAGCTCATTTGGGATCAAGAGGAATTTACCTGTAGGCTGGGTTAATAAGTGAACTGCGTGCTGGGTGTTTATTTTCTCTTATAAATTAATCTGAATTTACAAGAAGATTCTTTTGTTCCATAGGCATTTAGCTCTTAATGTGCCAATTTGTCCAACTTTCTATTTAGCCTTCTACAATGGATATAAATTTATTTGCGGCACATGGTGGATAAGCTTGTGGTTTCTCTTACCTAGTTTCTCATTGTTCCCCAATATGTGGCATTACAAATCTTTTCACACTGAATGGGCACCATCCAGCAACATCCAGTTCCCTGAGGAATGTATCTTTATGAAGGCTGCATTTGCAAACATATGCCTCCCACATGATCATCTAGCTTTTTTCAAACACACGTCTAAAACATCTTTATCCCAGCCCTCAGAAAATACACACATGGAACTTCTCTCTGTATGGAATCATGAGCATAAATTTTCCATATGTCCTCAAACCACATTCCAACTGAGCAAGTCATACGCATGACTATAGCTGGGGAAGGGCCCTTAAATCTAAAACACAGTGCAGAGGGGACCTTTATTGTAGTATGGCCAGGTGCCATAAGAGAGGGGAAGGCACGTGTGAAACTGTTAGGTAGGCGAAAATAATTAAGGCAAGAGTTCTGGCAGGAGAACAGAATACGAGCACCTTCCTAGCATTGTACTTATATTTTATATTTCAGGTTTTATAATGGCAGTAATTACCGGGTGGGAGCTTATGGCAAAAGACAAATTGGTGGTACTTAGAAATGCCAGGTTAACTTTTGCTAGCTTTGCAAATTGGGAGCTGAAATGTGGGAATGGAGCTAAACGTGGCGTATTATGTATTGGAATATGACCTGAGACTCAGCAACTTCCAAGGGTGGGACAGTCCTCGTCCTCCAGATGTTGCTGGACTCATTAGCCCAAACCAGCATGGTCAAAAGACCAAGGAGGGTGTAATGTATATTCCAGCATCTGGGAGGGTTCTACAATCATGCTTAAAAGACTCCATGTGGCAACAGAGGCAGTTTTAATATGTTGTCCCTCCGGACAGACAGAGGATGTCTGTCTTCCTCTGTGTATCTTACAGGAAAGATGTATGAATAGGTGACAATTCTGCACATTTTTGCAGCATTGCATGTATCTAAGCTTGCTTTTATAAATATATATATATATCTATTATAAATATATACGATAACAGACGTAAGGTACCCTATCAACAAATTCTGAGGCACTGTGCAAGAAATCCTTTGTAACATTCTTGTTTCTTAATAGATTTGAAAAGAGGCACTTGGGAAGCTTATCAAAAATACTGGTTTTCTTTGGGAAAGGGGATTTAGTGGGAAGAAGAGATGAATGACCGTAGATAAAAATCTAGATAGTCCTGAGTTCTGTTTTTCTCACTAAGGGCCTGGGATGAACCCACTTCCTTTCCCATTAGCTGCCCATCTTTCAGCCCATCCGATCAGCAGATCAGCTTATCTAGGGTGTATAAGGAAAATATATATATGCTATTTTGTACCAAGGAACCTGGAGGTTACTAGTTAGAATCAGCTCTCTCCCCAGTGAGTTCGGCCCGGTAAGAGTCATGCTTGTCGCTCATATCAGCCTGATTCTGATAAATAGCAGTCTTCGTCATCAGAGCCTTGTCTAAACATACTAGGAAAGGGTATTAAGGAACTGGTTCTCCCCTGCCAATGAGTTCAGCATGGAATTCATATCCCCCACCGCCATGTTGGTCGGGCCCCCAGGTGGGGTAGGACTAAGGGCCTCTGCGTCATCAAGGATGGCGGTGAAGTCCAAGTGGGTGTTTTCTAAGTCCAGAGTGTCCAAACTGTTAGACACCTGCTCCTCTGGCAGATAAGAGAAAGAGTCAGATTTAGGGGCCTCCAGCCCAGGAGCATAAGGCCCACCGGGATCCTCAGCCACACAGCTGGGGGGCTGATGGTGCCTCTGGTGGGTATTCATCAACTTGTGCCCAGAAGCTTTGCTCAGCGGCACGTGCATTGGGATGGGAAAGCCTGTTTCTTCAGGACCGTGAAGAGGGGGTAAGCGCATCATATGGTGGGAGCCACCATCACCGGGGGTTTCATAAGAAGGGCTAGCTTGATAGCTCAAGTTGCTTTGTCGGTTCAGTGGCTTTGGTCCACCAGGTGGATGTGGGACCATCCTTGGATTATAACACTGGCTGTTGGGGCTTGAAAGTGCTTTGTTTTCCATAGCTGATGATGGCCTGGCAGGGTAGCTTGGATACTTTACACCAGGGTAAGGCTGGTGTTGCTGGCTGTGCCCGTTCTCTGTGCCATCCATGACGTTGCTGGCCGGCTGGTCCCCCCACATCAGTGCTTGCTGTGATTGCACATAACTCCGTACCATCATCTCCTTGACTTGCAACATCGGGGTCTGGGATCTCCTGCTCAGGGGCTGCCCCACACCATAGCAAGAGCCCTGCTGGTTTTCGGGATGATATCCACCATCTCCACAGACTGGTTGAGACTGGTTGTATAACGCCTGCTTCATGCTCTGGCAGGAGGCAAGAGCAGCCGCGGCCGGTTGGAACTGCTGCTCGGCTTTAATATGTGCCTGGCCAAACTGGAATGTCCCCTGTCGGCCATGATTGGCAGGCTCCGCTCCCATGGGCTTAGCCTCAGGGATCGGATACTGGGTGGAGTGGCACTGCCCCATGCCAGGGAGCGATGCAGGATTTATTCCTGAGCTATTGCTGTCCCACTGCCGTGCGGTGTGGAAAGCCACATTCATCTGGCACTGAGACTGGATGTAGTCTGGTTGCTCAAAGCCACCTTCTAGCTGCTCGTGGGTCACTGGACTCATTTGTAAATCACCCACCAGCTTCAAGGTGCCTCGATGAGCGAGATTGCTCTGCAGCTCCATGGCCGTTGCTTGGTAGGGGTAGTTCCGCTCCTGGTAGGTAAGATAAGGTTCCATCTCCAGCACTTCTGGCTCCCCAGCCGGGATGGCGCTCTCCATAGCGGCAGCTTCCAAAAAAACATTCTCACTGATGCTTGGTGGCCGTGGGGAGAAGAGATGGTGGGGAAGGTTGGCCTCGGTGCCCCCCGTCACTTGTCCATCAGCTCTCCCTGCACTTGCCGGGCTCATGTTGCTGAGGCTTTTAAACCTTTGCACTCGTGGAACCGGTTGGGCCTCCGCCACTGCCTGCGCGGGATCGCTGGCTCGTCGGCCGCTGTGGCTCAGGTGGGGATGGAGAATGCCAGCGCTGCTGTAACCATGGTAATCGTTTGTGCTGTGCTCATGCACAAAAGGAGGCAAGCACGAGCTAGAATAATCCCCTACGAGATTTGACTGAGCGGCTCTGTCCATATGGGGGAGAGGTGTAGGAGGTGGCCCACCCGTTGCTGCGGCATATTTGGCCTTGAGGCGGTACTGCTGGGCTGGGGTGAGGTTACCGAGCCCTGGAAGTCCTCCGCAATGGCTGGCCTCACTAGAACGTCTTGAGGCATCCGGGGATACTGGGTCATACATGTCCGGTGGGCCTAATCCATTGGGGACACCCCCGGCTGGCAGATAGGGTGACACCATGGAAGAGCGACGGCTGACAGTATAGGCCGAACTGACAGTGCTGGTAGTGCTACCTCGTCGGTCTCCTGCCACAGTTAGAGAAGGTAGGTCACTGGATGAGAGCTCCATAATGCGCCGGTGAGAAGCCGCTGCGGAGGGGGCCCCGCACAAGCCAGGCATCTCTCTTGCAGGACCTGCAAAAAAAGTCAAAGCAAGCAATTAAAAGGACAGAGCATGCAGACCATCTGTTTTGCGATTTTTTAAATAAATTCCAAAGATTTATCAATAAGCAGAGCAGATCATCTCCCTCTGTTCCCCACTGCATCCAGATTTCTCCAGCTTTAAACTTATCCAAAGCCTGCTCGACATCGGACCTTGGTTCTGAATAATTACTCAACTGTTTTAGAGACCCCACAAAGAATCTCTTCCCTGGTTTGGAGGCAATGAAATAAATCAATGCAAATTAATAGATTCAGAATCTCCTGGAATATTTACTCCAAGTTCCAAGTGATTTTTTACTAAGAAAAGGATCTGGAGAAGGAGGCAAAATTTAGGGACAAGAGTGAAGCTAAGATGGTGCTTGGAAGAGAGTTTTTGCTTCCCTCCTAAAAATGTTAAAAAAAAAAAAAAAAAAGGAATTCCAGTTCCCCCAGCTGGAATTGTTTGAATAGCCATGCTGGCGGTGACGCTGTTCATTTCACTGCCTTCTAGTGGCGATGGAGGTTCCAAACCAGGGGTGGAATGCTCCCGGTTCGAACCTGATTGCCCAATCCGGTAGCAATGGCAGCGGGTGATTCGGAGAACTGGTAGCAAAAATCCCTGCCCCGCCCCCATGCCCAGCTGAGCAGCGCAATCATCAGAGGGTTTTTTTTTTACTTTTAAAAGCATTTTTTCCTTGGCCAGGAAAACTTTACTTTTACTTTAAACTTTTACTTTACTTTTAAAAGTAAAAAAAAAGAGCCTCTGATGATTGCGTGGCTCAGCTGGGATTGTCAGAGCCTTTTAAAAGCATTTTTTCTACAACCTCGTCGGCTGAAAAAATGCTTTTCCAGAGCCTTTTAAAAGCATTTTTAAAAATGCTTTTTAAAAATGTTAGAGGCTTTTTAAAGCATTTTTTACAACCTCTTCAGTTGAAGAGGTTGTAGAAAAAAATGCTTTTAAAAGTAAAAAAAAGAGCATCTGATGATTGCACGGCTCAGCTGGGATCATCAGAGCCTTTCGAAAGCATTTTTTCTACACCCTCTTTGGCTGAAGAGGTTGTAAAAAAAATGCTTTTAAAAGTAAAAAAAAAAGTTGGCCACGCCCATCCAGTCACATTACCCCTCCCACCAAGCCACGCCCACAGAACCGGTAGTAAAAAAAAATTACATTTCCCCACTGTTCCAAACTTTCCCCACTTACCTGCCCCGGGGATGGCAGGAAGCTTGACCCCCTTCATTGAGAGGGGCTTACGCAGCTGCTTGAGTTTGTCAATGCGCAGGTTCTCCAGCTTGTGCAGCGCTGAGAGCCCAGAGGTTCCCATGGGCTCAGACGGTTCCTCCAACGCGGACAAGTCCTCTAAGCTGCCCCCTACGTTTGCGTTCATCTCCACGCCACTGTCGTTATTATTTGCGCTGCCCAAAGGGGAGCGTTCGCTGCTGCAGGACGATTGACCCCCAGGGCTGGGCTGCGGCTTCTGGGTGGAGGTGGAAATACAGAAGCATCTTATTGAAGTGATGGTTTCAGCTCAAGTTTGCTTTCTGCGCTAAACTATTTCACATTCTTTCTTAAGGTGTGCCTTGGGCAGCAAGCCAAAGTTTTGTGAAAAAGGAGGTTCAGTGTCAGTCTTGATGGACAGCTGCTACTGAATACATAAGACGGCTACCAGTTTCAGCATTGCTTTGATCATTGTTTGATCTTGAAGCTAACTTTTGAGATGACCTCATCTTATTCTGCAGTTTAAAACCAATTTTCTCTCTCCTCTCCTTGGAGATAAATGCACTTGTGACAAGGGTGACATGACACACACTTATGCCCAAGGATTTATAGTTGTGCTAAAGCTGCCACAAATTTAACTAAAAATTCCAAGGCAAAATAATTTGAGTTCTGCACATAGAAGAATTAAAATTGGTGAACTGTGCAGCTTTGGGTGTGTGCGAATGTTTCGCACCACAAATTCTGCTTCCATTAACTGTAGGCGTTTGCCACATTCGAACAAGCTGTTACACCCCGATTAAAAGAAATCTGATTTAAATTTCTCTGACTGTTGAAGGTGGCGTAACGTCTGCTTTCAAGCCCCTTCCCCCTTTATAGCCATGAAGATTAACCTGTGTTTTTATTTAACACAATACAAAATTTTGGGGGATGACGCAAACAGACAGTACCAACTTCTGGATATACACAGTTCAGATGTGGAGAACAAAGCGCTTTGATTTCTCTTTCTTGTCTCCCGATCTGCTTTCCATATGTGCAAGATGTTCATTCAAGAACATTTCACACAGCTTTGCTTTCGCTGTAAAATACATACCAAGAGTCAACCGTGTGGGAATTGTCCTTTGGTGCGTTCCCCGAATTCAAGAAAATCTGCCTCTAAATGCGACCTCAGTATCGGCCCAGCCTGCCTCTCAAGCACCCCTTGCAGTCTGAGGTCTTCTTCTCCCACCCTTCTCTCCATTTCCACCCCGTGCTGCTCACCAAATTAGAATCAGGTACCATGAGTTTGCCCTCTTCCTTCCTGACCTCACTATCTTTCTCCTGCTTCATGTCACCATGGAGAGCCAGAGTCCGACTGGTGGGCACAGTGTCTCCACGGTGCTTCTTGGTGACATGAGCATCTGGCCCATGCACTGTCTTGACATGTTTCCGCAGTGAGCTGGGATCGGTGTAGCGTTTGGTGCAGCCGGGGATCTTACAGACGTAGGGTTTCTGCCAGAAGACAGACAGGCCATTAGGGTACAGATACGTTCAGGGTGGAGAATGTTTCTTTACCTTTTTTTTTTTTGTATGACAAGGTAATATACACCCAATACCAAATTGCAGGCCTCCTTTTGGGACCTTGTCTACCTCAGCCATTAAAGTCAAGACTTACCTCAAGCAGTTGTCCATACCTCATTGGAATGTGTCCGGTTTTGGTGCTTGGCTCTGTCAGAAGCATTAGAGAAAGCTTTATTGCAACCTTCGTGCTCGCAAACATAAGGCTTTTCGCCAGTATGGGAGCGCAGGTGGGTCTTGAGGTTCTCCAGCCGTGAGTAGGCCTTATTGCAACCTTCAAACTGTAAAATAAAAGCAAGGAGAGAGGTTCACTATATGGTAGAATTTCCCTCAAAGCCCACTTTGTGGTTTAGCCAGGTTAAAATATTTCCTCGTGTACTGAAATTCTTGCCTTAACCTGCCTGCTGATTCTAGGTGTCCAGTAGATTTCATGGTCAACTTTATCAATGAAGCCAATTATAATCCTGCACACATCTCTACGGATAAAGATTCCTCAATGCCACCTACAGTTACGGTTCCAGTCAGTTGAGAAAGCACCTGGCTGCAAAATTAGTATTATGTTATTGAATGGGATCGCTTCCTTAGAAAGAATCATGTCTTAATAGGAAGGAAGCAGCTCTTCCTAACAACTGACAGGTGTTTTGGTTTGTTTTTTGCACAACGGCCAAACATGTTTCATGCACTGAAAATACTGGAGTGGAATGAGGTGTGCAATTTGCAGGGGATTTTTGTTTTTTCAAGGAATTGCAATAGATTAGCGAAAGTGGCACTGGCTGACTTATCATTTTAGGACTCTGCTTTGGTTGGATGGTGGAAGCAATATTTTGCTCATGTTAATATTCCAAGGCAAAAAATAAAGAGGTTCATGAGTTGAAGGTTTGTAGTGGAGAAACAATACAATGTGGAAATGCTCTAATCTAATCTAATGGAATTGGGTATGTCTAGTTTGCTGAAAAGAAAAACTAGGGGTGACATGATAGCAGTGTTCCAATATCTCAGGGGCTGCCACAAAGAAGAGGGAGTCAAGCTATTCTCCAAAGCACTTGAGGGCAGGACAAGAAGCAATGGGTGGAAACTGATCAAGGAGAGAAGCAACTTAGAACTAAGGAGAAATTTCCTGACAGTTAGAAGAATTAATCAGTGGAACAACTTGCCTCCAGAAGTTGTGAATGCTCCAACACTGGAAGTTTTTAAGAAGAGGTTGGACATCCATTTGTCTGAAGTGGTGTTTCCTGCCTGAGCAGGGGGTTGGACTAGAAGACCTCCAAGGTCCCTTCCAACTCTGTTATTCTATTAATCAACAGATCTGCAGCCAACCACAGGGTTGTAAGAATGCCAACCCTTGTGCAGTGATGTCATGATGGAAATCTTACCAGTTATGCATAGATAGTCCTCAACTTACAACAATTAATTTAGTGACCATGCAAAAAAAAAAAAGTGACATGGCTGTTTTTCACAGTTACGACCTTTGCAGCACCCCCACGCTCATGTGATCAAAATTCAGATGCTTGGCAACTGATTCATATTTATGACCGTTGCTGTGTCCCAAGGTCATGAGATCCCTTTTTGCGACCTTCTGACAACCAAACACAACGGGGAAGCCAGATTCCCTTAACAACCGGGTTACTAACTTGCCAATTGCAGTGTTTCATTTAACAACCGAGGCAAGAAAGGTGGTAAAATGGGGGCAAAACCCACTTAACAAATGTCTCACTTAACAGCAGAAATTTGGGGCTCTATTCTGGCTGTAAGTCGAGGACTGCCTGTACTTACAATCCTGATGCCTGATGCAAATTGAAAGATGGTGGCATTTGTATCACAACCGCATGATGCACATTGGCAACCTGCCT
Source organism: Ahaetulla prasina (assembly GCF_028640845.1). Taxonomy (NCBI): domain Eukaryota; kingdom Metazoa; phylum Chordata; class Lepidosauria; order Squamata; family Colubridae; genus Ahaetulla; species Ahaetulla prasina. The sequence continues at coordinate 166,096,527 of NC_080540.1, forward strand.
CCCTTACCTTGTTTGTAATGCCCATGGTCCAGAGCAGGGGTCTCCAACCTTGGCAACTTTAAGACTTGCGGACTTCAACTCCCAGAATTCCTCAGCCAGCAAGGAATTCTGGGAGTTGAAGTTCACAAGTCTTAAAGTTGCCAAGGTTGGAGAACCATGCTCCAGACAACCCTGCTTCTCTTTTTAGCTACACCTGCTAGCTCAAATGCCAGTTGTTTGTGTTTGTCCTACTTACTGTGCATTTATGAGGTTTTTCTCCCGTATGGCGCCTCATGTGGACGACCAGCATGTACTGAGCTTTGAAGGGTCGTTGTTCCCGGGAGCAGTCGTGCCAGTGGCACACAAATTCCTTCTTTTCCCCATGGATATGCTCATTGTTAATATGCTGCGGTGTTAGAGAAGTAAAAGAAGCACAGAGACCAGAATTAAGTGGCAGTGACTATTTCGGAATTCACCCGACTTCGGGAGAACAGGAGTTGTTTTAGAGTCCATCCATTATACATAGGACTGCGAACTAGGGAGATTAAATTAAATTATTTGGGGGAGGGGGACCCTTTTGCTTTTCACACATGTAAGTCAACATTTCAGTACACATATTACTATGATTCTTGTATCCCTTTTACTGTAATATATTAACCCTTTCTGGGTTAATGTACTGGATATTTTACAATATTCTTTGTTTTGTCTTTTTGGCTTGTTTGCTGCATTGTGGTAAATGGCTTAAAGAACTATTGGGAAGGTAATTAATAAAAGAAACTGATAAAAGTCTGGCTTTGAAATCGTATCAGACATTGCATGTTTCTAGCTCCTAATGTTGTATGCTCAGCCATGAAGTTCCTAGGAAAAGTAAAACATTTCTTAATCTAACCTATTTTGTAGGACTGTTGTGAGGGAAAAATGGCATGATTGCATGTAAGTCTTAATGGAAATAAAGAACAGATGTGTGATCTTATGTATTCATAAAAATATTCTTACCAGCTAGAAAGAAGTGACAATTTTTCACACATATCAAAGGTTTTTAGGATCTTTAAGTATGTCTTAACTTTAAATAGAGATGAGGAACATAATCCAGGGCCAACTTACATCATAAATATCAGTTGGTGTACTAAGCATACTATAATTCTGTGAATATGCTTAATGAGTTCATCATAATTCTCCTGTTAAAGCCATCTAGACTTACACAGCAGATACAGAAGACTCACTCTGGTGTCACTTTCTCAGGCAAATGAATGTTGCAGTAGTCATAACCATATGTTGTGACTAGGAGAAATTTCCTTACATTTACAACAATTAATCAGTGTAACAACTTGCCGCCAGAAATTGTGGGTTCTCCAACACTGGATGTTTTTAAGAAGGGATTGGACAACCATTTAATTTAGGGCTTCCTGCTTGAGCAGGGGGTTGGACTAGAGGACCTCCAAGGCCCCTTCTGACTCTGTTATTCTATTATTCTGTTAATCAGCAAATCTGCAGCCAACCACAGGACTGTAAGAATGCCAACCCATGTGCAATGATGTTATACAAAGGCAGGACTGCCAACAGAATTCTCTATTATTACTAAGTGTTAATACAGAGATACCTCCAGAAGTGGGCTGCTGAGGGTTCCCAGGGGTTCGGGAGAACCTCTAGCTAAGATTCTGTGCAGTTCGGAGAACCCCCAAATCCACTCCTGGCTGGCCCCACCCATCCCACCCTGCCCCTCCCAGGAGTCCCCACGTGACCCGTTTTGGATGTAGGTAAGTGCAGGGCGCATGCGGAGGCTCAAGGAGGATGAAGAACTGGCCAATAAGAAGTTTGGGAAGGCCAGAAACGGACCTGTTTCCAGCCTCCAGAGGACCTCCGGATCCTGGGGAGGCTGTTTTCACCCTGCCGGAGGCTCGAGAAAAGCTTCCAGAGTCTGGGGAGGACAAAAATCCCGTGGTGCAGGAGGTTGACTAGGCCATGCTCACCCAGCAACTGGGCAGATAACCCCTTGCTAAAATTTTTGAAGCCCACCCCTGGATACCTCAGTATTGTTAATTGGTTCCGGGAGACATGATGAGTTTCAAACACCTTTTTCCCCTAAGGAATAATATAGGGAGTCACAAGGCAGCTGACACCAACAAATTCTAGTTTGTGTGTTGAGCATCGTGACAAACGATGAACATTGCGACAAAATATCCCTGTCAAAATGCATTGAGTACCAAATTTGATGAGTTTCGAAGCAGTTGAGTACCAAGCCCTGGTACTCATCCTGCCCTCTTGCCAGAAAACTATATAAAAGTTTTAAAACAGGCCTCTATTCCAAGTAGAATATCGGGACAGAGGCTTTTCCAGTTTATTTAAAGACACACACACACACCCGTTACCCTGTCAACTTACATGCACTAGCTGTTCTTGAGTGTCAAACTCTTTGGTGCATCCTTCCCAGTGGCAATTGGTCTCATAAACTGCTTCGGCTTCCACCTTCCCATCTTCCTTCTCCAATTCATCTCGTGGATCAAGAACACTTAGTAAGGGGTCCTGGGATGGAAATAAAATGAATATTCAAAGATACCCTGGGAACATTCACTGGAAGTTTTCTTTCCCTTCAATTCACCAAAAGAGAACAGATAGTTCTCCCCACCTTACACTCTAACAAAGGTTCCGTGGTCTTGAGTGTCATCTTGATCTCTTCTTACCCACCACATGGCTGATGTGAAGATTTGAGGGCAGAATGAGGAGCCATCATTTACTAGTTCAGCACATGATCGGTATGCAAAAAGGTTCTGATTCAGTCCAGGGCATCCCAGGGAGTAAGGCTAGGTAAGGACCCTGGGTGATCGTTGCCTACTGAATGGCAGAATCAGACTGCTTCTAATGCATTTCACAGGGCTGTCCAGAGACCTGGATTTCGAGAGAAGAAGGCAATCCGAAACCTGTGTGGGCACGCCTGTTACACTTGATAGCAAGTTCTCAAAGAAGCCGAATCTCGGGCTTGTGTCATGTGATCCCAGGAAAAGATGTGTTTGATTTAAGGAGGTGCCGGTGAGCACAACGAATAAATAAACGGAGTGAAAACAGAACTTATTTGCATGGGTAGGTTTCTTTTACAATTGGATTAAGGAACTGATCTCTCGCCATACCACTGCTGATTTAACTAATTATCAGTATAGTATCAGTCACTGCAGAATGTCTTCTGTTGGCTGTCTCTTGGGGTAACTGCACCCCTTATATAGATGATCCAGCCAGAGCAGGTGCCAACCAGCTACTCAAGCCCTTCCGGGTACTCAGGATGGGATTTTTCTCCTATGGGGCACTTCCTATGGATAAGCTGCACATGTACATAAGTGCACATAAGCTGCACTGTTGCTCTCCTTCACACATTACGTTTTTATCTGTAATGTTTTTGATTTTTTTTTGGGGTCACATGAAAGAATCCCAACATAAGAAATCTCTCCAACCTTCCCATAAAAAAGGCTGTGCACAGTTTTAGTGCACAGGTAGCCTTTTCTCATGTCCAAAGTGGCTCCCCATTATTAAACAGGTAAAAATAGCGATGCTGTATAACTGTTATGGCGAACCTATGGCAAACATGCCACAGGTGGCATGCAGAGCCCTCTCTGCAGGCACGCGGGCCGCCAATCCAGCTCTGTGCCACTGCGCATGTGTGTGCGCCTCCCACCAGCCACCTGGTTTTATTTATTTATTTATTTGATTTTTATTTATTTGATTTTTATACCGCCCTTCTCCCGAAGGACTCAGGGCGGTGTACAGGCAGAATAAAATGAACAATACAAAATACAATTAAAATGCAATTTAAAAAAACTTATTTAAATTAGCCTGAAAATTTAAAATTTAGGTCTCTGCCGTGCATGCACGGCATGCATGCAGGAGATGCACATGTATGCACGAGGGGCAAGGGACCGCAGGGTTTGTGGGCATGGGCTGCACGCATGAAGGGGAGCGCACATGCGCACTGGGAGCATGGTGGGACCCACACACATGCGTGTGGCGCACATGGGGAGTTGGCATGTATCCACGCGGGGGTTGTACACACATTGCATTATGGGTGCGCATGCGTGCGTTATTATGCACACATGTTTTTGGCACGCAACGACAAAAAAGTTAGCCATCACTGGTGTATAATAATCCTTCTGTGATTAATCTAGCCACCTGTGAGCCATGTCTGTTCAGGGGATAAAAAAGAAAATCACACCAGCACGGTTGTGTAACACTGCCTCTGAGAGAGAACGGTTTCCTGTTCATTCTCTTCCTCCTTTTCAACCCCATGAGCCAGTCCCCGGCTATGGGTGGGGAGAGGGGGTGCATCTGTGGGCCTGTGAGCACATTGGTGAGGCCTGCTGTTACCTGTGTCCCCGTAGAGGCAGGGCTGGAAATGTCACCCTCCGAGCACTCCTCCAGGCACTTGGTGCTCAGGGCATCCAGCGGGCTGCCCAGGCTGGACTCTGACTTCAGCTGTGGGAGAGAGACGGCGAGAGCTCCAGGTGATGGCACCCCCTCCAACTAGAGCCCCAGCCCCAAACACTGTCCCCATAGTCTCCGCAGCCCCCCCATCTTCCTCTCCCAAACTCATTCAACAGATCATTCTAAGTGTGATAGGGCACCCTAGGAGTTTTAAATATTGGTAACGGCAGGTTTTTCTCTCCTCTGTCTCTTTTCTGCAGGTCCCGGTATTCCGCATAACAAGTTAGAAGTTGCTATCTTCGAGGCATAAGGTATCTGCCTGTTTTAGGGTGACAGGTCTCAAAGGGCTGGATGGGCACCCTCTTACCTGGCAGTGCTTCAGCATCCCACGAGGGGGTGGCATATGGTGCATCATCCCCGGTCGGCCAGTCACGTGTTCATGAGGCCCACAGGGAACTGTTGTGGGGTTGTGGCCAAAGGACATGCCTTGAGGTTTCTGGAACCCAAGTGAAGGGCTGTGGGGATGAGAAAAAGCATAAGCACTTGCCTCACAAGAATTCATTTGTCAAGTTTTAGAAGCAGTTGCATCTTTCGCGGCAGTGCAACTAAAAGGGTGACTGTGTGGTGGTGGGGAAAAAAAGTAACTTCATGGACTCCGCGCTGTGGTAGCCCAATATTGCAGGCTAACTCTGCCCACTGCCAGCAGTTCGATCCTGACTGGCTCAAGCTTGACTCAGTCTTCCATCCTTCTGAGGCTGATAAAATGAGGACACAGATTGTTGGGGGCAATAGGCTGACTCTGTAAACAGACTTTTTCTCCTCATAGCTAGCATTTGAAAACACGGATTAGAATTTTTTAAAACCAACAAAGAAATTCAGTCCAATCTAAAGAGTTGGAAAATTGATGGGTAAAATACTAAAATGACCTTGATCAGTCCTACCCGCCTGTCCATTTCTGTGGATACCTCCTCCATGTTAAGAGATTTGGGTCTGGGATGGAGCTTTCAACAAATGCCATATGATCAATCTTGGCTTGGTTCTGCTACAGAGTGACTCTAGTAGGGCACCTAGTTGGTGTCACTTTGGGAAGATGCGAATCTTTCTGCATAGTAAGTGTAAGTTCCTAAGGGACCCAGAAGAAGGGCCTTCTCTGTGGTGGCTCCCTCTCTCTGGAACATCCTCCCCTTGGAGATTAAATTGGCCCCCACTCTAACACTCTTTCAGAAGGCCTTGAAGTCGTGGTTCTGCCAGTGGGCCTGGGAAATCCAGAGTGAGATGGAGCCCATTACATGGGTAGTATGAATGTGTGCTGTTGCCGGGGGTGGTGTGGGTGGTTGTTATTATTTTTATTATTATTAATTTTATTTCTTTTATATGGTGTTTTCATATGCTTGTAAGCCGCCTTGAGTCGCCATGTGCGAGTAGGCAGCAACATAAATTTTCTAAATAAATAAATAAATCTATAGTAAACTAAGAGGGCTTCAACTTCCTATGCTAGTAACAATTGGTGTTGCAATCTCTGAAGGCTGTCTACCTGAATAACATGTCTACCTGACAGCACCGATGGAGAGGTGCCCATAGGAGCCCCCAGCTGAAGCACAGCGAGAGTTGATGTAAGCCACCAGAGAATTGGGAGAGGTGCGGATGACAGTTTGCAGATCGATGCTGGCATCTGAGAGTGGCGAGATGGACAGGGCCCGCTTTTTGGTCAGCTTTGCTGTGCTCCGGGGTGTAGAAAAACGACTACCTGGGGAAACACAGGAAGAACAAAGGAAACGCCAATGAGACAATCAGCCTCAGGACTGTTAGTATGAATTGGCAATGTTTTGTCTCTAGTTTCAAGCAGGGTTCTCTCCTAATCTTTATTGAAAATGGCAAGAATTGGCCCTGCGATCTTCAGCCTGCTATGCATGAACTGGATCCCAGGGATATAATTTTGCCAAGAAAGAAGAATTGATTCTATTTGGGAAGAGAGATTCGGCTATGCGATCCCAGGACTTAGATCATGGTGAAAGCAATGCGATGCAGTGGTTAAAGGGCAGTGGTGGGATTCAAATAATTTAACAACTGGTTCTCTGCCCTGGTGGGCGTGGCCATGGTGGGGTGGTGGGCATGGCCATGGTGGGCGTGGCCAGGGGTGTGTGACAGGCAGCACCTGACCTCCTGCAACCCCCTGGGAACAAAAACGGGCTGCGTTTTGGGCCTAGTAGGCCTCCCTGAAGCCTCCTGGGAGCAAAAACAGGATGGGGGGGAACGCCACCCCCTCTGTGCCCTGTTCTGGGCCTAGGAGGCCTCCGTACACTTAACTGGGAGCCAAAATGGGGCACATGGGGACTCCTGAAAGGGAAGGAAATGGGCAGGGAGTGGCCAGCGAGCAATTTAACTACCGGTTCGCCTGAACCGGCCCAAACCAGCTGAATCCCACCATTGTTAAAGGGCTGGTATAGAACTAAAGAGATCTAGATTCAAGCTTATCTTCAGCCATGGAAGCTCACTGAGGAACTTTGCGTTTCTCTCTCTCAGCCCAACCTACCAACAAGAATTCCCTTGGAGAGGAAAATAAGAAGAGGCCGAAAAGTAGTCCTTGACTTATAACCACAGTGGAGCCCCAAATTTCTGTTGCTTAGCAACACAGTCAAGTGAGCCGTAGCTCATTTTATGACCATTTTGCCAAAGTTGTTAAGCGAATCATTAGTTGTTAAGTGAACCTTCAGTTGTTAAGTGAATCATGCGGTCATTAAATGAATCTGGCTCCCCCCGCATTGATTTTGTTTGTCAGAAGCCAGCTGGAGAGATTACAAATGGTGATCACATGATCCTGGGACATGTCTGTTGTCAAGCATTTGATTTTTGATCATGTGACAATGGGAATGATGCAACAGACGTAAGTGTGAAAACCGGTCATAAGTCACTTTTTCAGTGCTGTTGTAACTTTGAATGGTCACTAAACAAATGAGTGTAAGAGGAGGACTACCTGTATGTTTCCTTGAGTTCCTGAAAGAAAGGCAAGATATAAAGCTGAGAAACAAATAAGAAAAACATGGATAAATATGAAAATTCATTTCTCCATATGTCTAGTTTCCAGAGATGGGATGGGAAACCTAAAGCCCTTTGGATGTGCCAGAATTATAGTTCCCATCATTGGCAGTGGCTGATAGAAGCTGTAGCATTTAGAAAGTCTCTGTTCTCAACTTCAGTTTTCAAAGCATTTTGGGGCATTCTGAGATTAAACCTCTTAATTCTTGGGTTACATTTTACCACTGGTCCAAAACCTGAAGGATGACTGATTGAGTTCAATGAAATCTATTTATCACAGTCTTAGAGTCAGGTATGGTAAAATAGCTAATAGTAGAACTGTTACATGCACCTATGTATGCAGCAGAAAAACAGTGAGTATCATAGGATCTAAAAATAAATAATAACATATATAATAAAACAATATTAAAAATAGTATTGTAAAGAATGATGATGAAAGGAATATCCAAACTTAATTGATAGTGCAACGTATAGTACAGACTGTAGCACAAAACTGGGCAACCTGGGAGTCCAAAAAAATAACAGTAACTAGAAATCACATTCCCTGCCTGGAAATTTCTTCAAGTCTGAATAAATGAAAGTCTACCTAGAATTTGTCTTTATTTAAAGGTAAAGGCTCCCCTTACACATATGTGCTAGTCATTCCCGACTCTAGGGGGCGGTGCTCACCTTTGTTTCAAAGCCAAAGAGCCAGCGCTGTCCAAAGATGTCTCTGTGGTCATGTGGCCGGCATGACTAAACACCAAAGGCGCACGGAATGCTGTTACCTTCCCACCAAAGGTGGTCCCTATTTTTCTACTTGCATTTTTTATGTGCGTTCCAACTGCTAGGTTGGCAGAAGCTGGGACAAGTAACGGTAACTTGCCCCATTATGCGGCACTAGGGATTCAAACCACTGAACTGCTGACCTTTCAATCGACAAGCTCAATGCCTTAGCCACTGAGCCACAGCGTCCCTGACTTTATTTAGGGAGCAGCATAAAGCATATGGCTTAGAGTTTCTATTGAGCCATAACCAAATGGAATTCTCTTACTGCAGTAGTTACATAGCTGGCTTTCAAAATAAAGAGAAGGTTATTTTTCCATTCTTTTTTAAAATTAATTTTGGAAGACTGACATTCCTAAATTTAGAAACCTCCACGGGTCTTATCTTTTGTACTGATTCTATAATTGTATTTACTTTTAAATTCTATAAATAAATTGATTAAATAAAATAAAATTATACCACAAGGATTTTATTTATTAAGGGCCTTGAGCTGCTAATTGAGGGATTTCTCACAAGGAAATAAATATATAATTTATTTTACAAAAATGCACAATAAAATCTGTCAAGATGGTTCCAAGAATTCTTCAATAAAATTTTGGATATTAAAATGTCAGTCAGTCTGTCTGTCTGTCTGTCTGTCTGTCTGTCTGTCTATCTATCTATCTATCTATCTATCTATCTATCTATCTATCTATCTATCTATCTATCTATCTATCTTTTTCTTTTAAGTACACTGAGAGCATATGCACCGACAAATTCCTTGTGTGTCCAATCTCTTCTGTTCTGTTCTCTTCTGTTCTCTTCTGTTCTGCTCTGCTCTGCTCTGTTATCTAGCTAGCTACCTAGCTAGCTATCATCTATCTAGCTATCATCTATCTATCATCTGTCTATTTTGTCTGTCTATTTTTTCACAATTATTATGATTCACAGCTTTACTTTAGATTGATGATTGTTTATTTCACTGGCTCAAATTTGAAGTCATATTTTTAAAGTAATTACAATACTATATGCTTTTGCCATCAAAATAATTCATAAAGAAAAAGAAAAAGCGGGGAGAATGTGAAGAAAAACCAAAACCACTAATTGTCTAATTTGTCACGTGGAACAATTCACATCCTTGCTACCCAAATGATTTCCCAGGCAGGTAGACTCTTCATCTCCAATATGGCTACAGAAAATTCTTTGAAGAGGAGTCAAATAGGGCATTTTAGAGGCATCCCAGAAGCGGTAGAGACCAAGGAGGTAGCAGTTCATCTGCTAGGAAACTCACCTCCCATATTAATATGGAAATTAAATGAATTGAAAGGGGTGTCTTAGATAAAATCATTATTGTTGGGGAGAGGAAGAGGAGATATCATTGGCTGATCATTTCATAATCTATGTCTGCTAAAGATTCCCATTTTCTACAACCCGCTAAAAAAAACCTACCATCAGTATGAGAAGGATGTTCACCTCCAGGTACCAATCCGTAGGTATGGTGATTCCCCACTGAGTTGGTTTGGTGATAGTATGGTAAATCACTGATGCCTGTGAAGGAGAGGCAAAACAAAGCAAGCCGTAGATATGGAGGGAAAGAGATAGAATGGTGAGACAAGTAGACAGAAACATGGAAATTGAGACATCATAGAAATGACCTGCTCCTTAAAACCAAAGACTGCTTAGTTTGACAATCTATTTCCATCAGTAGTTGGATAAATACATCTAGGAATTTACAAATGAGGCATCAAATTGGCTTTTCCCACTAGTTCTGAACACAGCAATCCCATTTAGTTATTATAATTAGCAAGCCAGATGTACCACTAATTGTTGCATTGTAGAATACAATTTTGTTCCATTTCATTTTATTTCACCAGTTCTATATTTCCCTATCTCCCCAGCTCCATCTTCCTTTCTATTCCAGAAGGGGAAATTGAGTTTCCTTCATCCTCCCTAGGCTGTTTTTGGTATGGAGGTGAGGACAGAGGAATTACCTCTGAGGTTTATTTCCCTAAAAGATTTTTTTTCTACTTTTGATATCTATTCCTTGTGTGTAGGATGATATTCTGTCTTGCACGAGCAATAACATTCTCCTGCTAAAGACAAAAATTATGGTGGGGTCTTTTGTACTTGCTTCTAGCTATGACACAAACAAACTCTTGCAATCTCTTTCCTCTGCCATAACATTACCATCAGCAAGATCTAGGTTATCTCTAATATAAGTTCTTCTTTGTCAGGCTATACTCCATGAGATATATCTGGTATATGCTAGGACACATAGCACTACTTAAGACTCATAGAGCATTAAGGGAGTCTCATCGATTTGGTTAGCATCCAACTTGAAGTGAACTGCACAACAAAAGGTTTCCACCACAAGCTTGCCTAGACTCTTAGGCAAACTGACATGGAAAAAGCCCAGTGGTGGGATTCAAAATATTTTATTACCGGTTCTGTGGGCGTGGCTTGGTGGATGTGGCAGGGGAAGGATACTGCAAAATCCCCATTTCCTCCCAATCAGCTGGGACTCAGGGCCAGTCAGAGGTGGTATTTACCGGTTCCCTGAACTACTCAAAATTTCCCGCTACTGGTTCCCCTGAACTGGTCAGAACCTGCTGAATACCATCTCTGAAAGAGCCCTTAAGAAATCTGGAAATCCCTCTTAAATAGGATGTAGTAGGCACCAGAGGTGGGTTTCAGCAAGTTCTGACCAGTTCTGGTAGCGGAAATTTTGAGTAGTTCAGAGAACCGGTAGTAAAAATTCTGACTTGCCCTCCCCCCCATCTATTCTCTGCCTCCCAATTCCCAGCTGATTGGGAGGAAATGGGGATTTTTGCAGTAACCTTCCCCTGGAGTAGGGAGGGAATGGAGATTTTACAGTATCTTCCCCTGCCACGCCCACCAAACCACACCCACCAAGCCATATCCACAGAACCGGTAGTAAAAAGTTTTGAAGCCCACCACTGGTAGGCACTCTTTGAGGCTCTTTCAGTCGCACTGACCTTCTACCATGGCACTAGGTTGGCCTTGCCCATGGAGAGGCCGAAGGTAGCAGTGTTCCATGTAGCTGTTAACCGGAGGGTTCATCGGATTGAACATAGTTTGTCAGAGGCTGAACACAGTCAAAGGAACATCTGGCAAGGTGGGGTGAAAATTGGCACTGCTTTTGTTGAAGAATCCAGATCTGCAAGAGAGGCAGTTGGTTATTAGACGTCTGTAGGGCAAAAGCATTTATGGGAAGAAATATTTGTAAGCTTATTTTTGATTTATTCTGCAATCAGCTCAAGATCAGCTCAACAAGCATCTGTTTTTAGCATTGTCAGGGAGAGAAAGACATTGTGGTGTGGTGGTTAGGAAGTCAGACTGGGACCTTGGAGTTTTAGATTCAAATCCTTATTCAGGCTTGAAGCTCATTTAGATAACTACCAGGTGGACAGGCGTTCCATAGTAAAGCTTAAAAGGAAGAAGTAGGGAATAAGTACAGAAGTGCTCCAAATGGAAGGCAAAATAATCTGGATTCTGCCCTCTGTAACATTCTGCGATTGAATCAAGAATGATTCCACTGTAAAATCCTCATTCAGAAGCACCTTTATTGCAGTGGTGAAATCTGAACCCGGTTTACTACTGGTTCGCTGGCTGCGTATGTGCTCTGTGCGCACATGCGCAGTGCACACCGTGCACCAAATACTAGCTGTGTACGCGCAGTGCACGCCAAAAAGAGGCATGCGGTAAGTAGAACAGCGCGCGGGTGTGTGTGTGTGTGATCAGCTGTGGCACGTGATCTTTTTTTTTTACTTTTAAAAGCATTGCTTTTAAAAGTAAAAAAAAAAAGCCTCTGATGATCGCTTGGCAATCAACCGAATAGGTTGTAAAAATATGCTTTTAAAGGGTTAAAAAAAGGCTCTGATGATTGCGTGGCTCGGCTCGGCATAGGGGGGCACGGATTTTTGCTACTGGTTCCCTGAACCACCCAGTGCTATTGCTACCGGATCGACTGATCCAGTCCGAACCGGGAGCATTTCATCCCTGCTTTATTCTTAGGCAAGTAAAGATTGGAGAAGGATTATAGCAATCATTTGGGGAGGCTTCTGATGTCACAGAAATCTTCTTTGCTATTAATACAGGTAGCCCTTGACCTATGACCACAAGTGAGCCCAAAATTTCTGTTGCTAAGTGAGACATTTGTTAAGTGAATTTTGCCCCATTTTATGACCTTTCTTGCCACAGTGAAGTGAATCAATGCAGTTGTTAAGTTAATAACATGGTTGTTAAGTGAATCTGGCTTCCCCATTGTCTTTGCTTATCAGAGGGTTGCAAAAGGTGATCAGATGACCCAGGGACACTGCAACCATCATAAAACTTCAGTGGGTCAGTTGCCAAGTGTCTGAATTTTGATCAGTTGACCATGGAGATGCCGCAATGGTCAAGTGTGAAAATGGTTATAAGTCACTTTTTTCAGTGCTGTTATGAATTTGAACACTCATTAAACAAACTTTTGTAAATCAAGGACTATCTGTATGCATTTAAGCTTGCTTTTTGCTCAACCCAGTCTCATAAGAGTCACAAATTTAAGTTTTACATCTTTAGCAAAACTTGGGTGGCAACATTGTGCTGCATGCTGGCAGAATAACGTTTTGCCCAGTTTGCCTTTGCTGGTATTTCCGGGCTTCTGTAAAGATTTATGTGTTTTATTAATCTCCAAATAGAACCACCAAATTTCCATTGCCTAAGACAATCATCTGCATTTCATTTGGTGCATGGCAATAACCAGCAATGTGTCTGAATTCCGGCAGAGGGAGCTCGTTCTTAACACTCTTAACAGAATCGGATTTCCTAAAATAATTAATCTAGCCTGTTGCTGCTAAAAGAGGTTGGCTATAACATCCACCGTCTCTAATCGGCATAGCTAGTTGTGCCATCTGAAGACAGCCAGAGTTGTCATCCAAGGCATTTGCAGGATATGTGTTGGAAAAGATTAACTCTTTAAAGCCAAAGGCCATTCATGACAAATATAAATATGTTTCTCTACTCTCTGTTAGGTTTACAGCAACTCTGATCCTACTTCCAAAGCAATTGGCAACCGTTGAGAGATACATTTCATTAAAAATAAAAAAGAGGCATATAGTATTAGAGATATTCTCTACAATATGACAATTAGCCTTTATAATCTATCTGAGCGCTTAATATTTGAAATAAAAATTGTTAAGTGTTCTTATTTATCACATTTTCATCTTATGCCTTAGAGCTAACGTTCTCTCCCATCTCATTTTATCTTCAAAACAAACCGTGAAGTAAGTTCGGCTCAGAGATTATAATTGGTGCAAGATTAACCAGGGAGGCTTTTTGGCTGAGTAGAGATAAGAATCAAAATCCCTCTGCTCTTAACTGTAAACTATACCACCAGTTCTGTTTTGGAGTATTCCCTCCTCACCACACACTCATGTTTTTGTCCTATTTTTTACTTTCATTTTCCCAAGCAATAAGAAGTGTTTGCAAAACAACCCAGAGAATGATACCAAATACTGAAATGCTATACGCCGCCCAGTCACTTTCATGTCAGATGGGCAGCTATACAAATAGGGTATTTATTTATTTATTTTGTCACAACATCATATAAAAAGATTATATAGTATATAAACATATATATGAGTAAATATTAGGAGGTATAAGCATATATATATATATATAGGAAGAAGAAAAGAAAAACAATAGGACAGGAACGGTAGGCACGTTTGTGCGCTTATGCACGCCCCTTATGGTCCTCTTAGGAATGGGGTGAGGTCAACAGTAGAAAGTTTTTGGTTAAAGCTTTTAGGATTATGGGAAGAGACCACAGAGTCAGGTAAAGTATTCCAAGCACTGATGATTCTGTTACAGAATTTTGCAATCTAGATTAAAGCGGTTAACATTGAGTTTAAATCTGTTGGTTGCTCTTGTATTATTGCAATTAAAGCTGAAGTAGTCTTTAATAGGAAGGACATTACAATAGATGATTCTGTGAGTTAAACTTAGGTCTTGTCGAAGGCGACGGAGTTCCAAGTTTTCTAAGCCTAGGATTTCAAGTCTGGTGTGTATGTGTATGTGCATGGTTGGCTGAGGAATTCTGGGAATTAAAGTTCACAAATCTTAAAGTTGCCAAGTTTGGACAGTGTGTTTTAGAATATAATTATAATAATCCTTGGATTGCCTTCTCCGCTTATGGGCTGTGATGATCTTGGTTCAGAAGCCCCATGTTTTTGAACCACATGCCATAGTTTAAGGGAGGTCCATGGCAGATGAACTGATGGCTTTGGAGAAATTTGCATTCGTTCTTCTGAAATTTTAGGGTAAAGGTTTTTCCTCCATGAGTCTCCTTGGAGACTACTTGCCCTGTGTTGTGTCTTGCCCGCCCTCAGAGCAGCCGGGGCCTTCTTACCTGCTCCCCAACACTGAGGAATGTATGCCTTCCGGCCCAAGTCCTGGCTCCATGCCCCCACAAACTGCAGAAGAAGGAGCATCTCCTGCCCCAGCCCTGACTCCATGCCCAGGCAAGCAGACAGCTAGACCCCTCCCCTCCTCCACAGCAGGTGAGCCTGAGGAGGTTTACTCCCAAGAACAGCTGATTGGGTGACCCTCGCATCAGAAGATTGGAGGCGGAGGCAACAGAGGAAGGAGGGCAGGCCTTAATGAGTGCTGAGTCATGGAGCCACACCCCATGGCCTATATAAAGGATCTACTTTCTGGCAGTCTCTGAGTCAGGCAAAAGTCAAACTGATCTTGCTGAAGTCACTTACTGGTCTCCTGCCTGCTCTGAGGACTTTGCTAGGACTTTGGGCAGAGCTGCAGAGGCAAGCCTGATTCGGATTTCCGGACCCAGCCGTCAGCGGAGGTGGGACACGACATCTTGCCTGACCCCTGACACATCTACAAGATGGATCAGCAACAGCTGGCGCTGATTGTGCAGCAGCTACAAACAGACAACCAGCAACTGCAACAGCAAGTCGCCCAGCTGACTGCTCAACTGGCTGCTGGGAATGCCCCAGCAGTCCAACCTCCTCCTCCTCCTCAGCGCCACAGCCCGGTACGGTGCGGAGAAGTTCTCAGGGCGGATGGAGATGTTCCCGGCCTTCATGGCCCAGTGCCAGACCTACATGGCAATGCGGCCGGGGGACTTTCCAGATGACCGGGCCAGGGTGGCCTTCGTGATGAACCTGTTGTCTGGCCAGGCTGCGCAGTGGGCCACGCCTTGGTGCTCAGGGACAGCCCCTTGCTGGCGGACTACCAGGGGTTCTGGGGCAACCACGCCTGATGTATGAAGACCCTGTGCGGGCCCAGGCGGCTGCCTGGCGCCTCGGAGAGATCCAACAAGGGCCCCGCCCCTCAGAGCAGCCGGGCCTTCTTACCTGCTCCCCAACACTGAGGAATGTATGCCTCCGCCCAAGTCCTGGCTCCATGCCCCCACAAACTGCAGAAGAAGGAGCATCTCCCTGCCCCAGCCCTGACTCCATGCCCAGGCAAACGGAGCAGCTAGACCCCTCCCCCTCCTCCACAGCAGGTGAGCCTGAGGAGGGTTTACTCCCAAGAACAGCTGATTGGAGTGACCCTCGCATCAGAAGATTGGAGAGGCGGAGGCAACAGAAGGAAGGGAGGGGCAGGCCTTAATGAGTGCTGAGTCATGGAGCCACACCCCATGGCCTATATAAAGGAGCTACTTTCTGGCAGTCTCTGAGTCAGGCAAAAGTCAAACTTATCTTGCTGAAGTCACTTACTGGTCTCCTGCCTGCTCTGAGGACTTTGCTAGGACTTTGGGCAGAGCTGCAGAGGCAAGCCTGATTCGGATTTCCGGACCCAGCCGTCAGCGGAGGAGTGGGACACGACATCTTGCCTGACCCCTGACACATCTACAAGATGGACCTGCAACAGCTGGCGCTGATTGTGCAGCAGCTACAAACAGACAACCAGCAACTGCAACAGCAAGTCGCCCAGCTGACTGCTCAACTGGCTGCTGGGAATGCCCCAGCAGTCCAACCTCCTCCTCCTCCTCAGCGCCACAGCCCGGTACCGTGCCGGAGAAGTTCTCAGGACGGATGGAGATGTTCCCGCCTTCATGGCCCAGTGCCAGACCTACATGGCAATGCGGCGGGGACTTTCCAGATGACCGGGCCAGGGTGGCCTTCGTGATGAACCTGTTGTCTGGCCAGGCTGCGCGGTGGGCCACGCCTTGGTGCTCAGGGACAGCCCCTTGCTGGCGGACTACCAGGGGTTCTGGGGCAACTCGCCTGATGTATGAAGACCCTGTGCGGGCCCAGTCGTCTGCCTGGCGCCTCGGAGAGATCCAACAAGGGCCCCGCCCCCTCTGGGAGTAAATCGCGGAATTCCGGTTGCTGTGCCATGATTCGGACTAGAACGACACGGCACTAGCGGACGCGTTCAAGAGGGGCCTTCGGAAGAGCTCCAGGGCGAGCTGGCTCGGGTGGGCGCCGCGGACCCTCGTTGACCTGGTGCCCTCTGCCTGCGCCTCGACACCCGTCTCCAGCAACGCCCGTCCTGTCGCCGCCCGCAACCGTCAAAGACCGTCGCCCTCCCTCGACCCGTGCCGACCCGTCCGGGCCACCCGCGCCGTGGCTGCCGCCGAGGAGCCCATGGAGTTAGGGCGGCCAGGCCTCGCCTGACGGCCCAGGAGGCGGGCGGGCGCCAAGGGGCTGTGCTTGTACTGTGGGAGCCCGGCCATTTCGCCGCCGCATGCCCCAGGAAGCGCGGGCGGAACACGTCGCCCGTCCCGAATCCCGGCCTGGCCAGTCGGGAACGGGCAGGCCCGGCCCAGGGGAAACCCTAGGCGGGCACGGACCAAGCCCCGCCAGACATGGCGGCGTGGACCCTGGGCCCCTCGGCACCTGATTTTGGACACCGGGTGTGGGTGGGTGACCGGCGGAAGGATCGGCACACGCGCTGGTGGATTCAGGGCCACCACGAACTTTATGGACCGGGCCTTCGTGGACCATTTTGGTGTCCCTTGGTTCCGGTAGACCCTCCGATGGCGTCGAGACCATCGGCGGGAGGAGCTGGTGGCGGACCCATTAACCGCCACGCAGCCCTTGCGCCCGCCATCGGGGACCACGAGGAGGCGATTCGCTTCACGTGACAGCGGACCTCCACTTCCCAGTGATCCTCGGACTGGCCTGGCTGCGGACGCACGACCCTCAGGTGGCCTGGTCGCGAACGCCATCTCGCTTCCCAGCCTGCAGTGTGTCGACCACATCCGCCACACCTGCGCCCGGCCAGGGCGTCTTCACCCGGCCGTCGCCGTGCCCCCGGAGCTGCAGGACTTCGCTGACGTCTTCAGCGAAAAGGAGGCGGACCGCTTACCCCCGCACCGGCCCTACGACTGCCCCGTGGACCTGCAACCCGGCGCCCCGCTGCCCACGGGACGCCTGTATTCCATGTCCGAGCCCGAGTTGGCCGCCCTCAGGGACTTTCTGGACAAAAATCTGGCCCGAGGGTTCATCCGGCCTTCAAGTCCCTCTGTCGGCCCCGGCCCTCTTCGTAAAAAAGAAGACGGGGGATTTGCGCCTGTGTTGCGACTACCGCCGGCTGAACGCCATCATGGTGCGGACTTTGCTAGGACTTTGGGCAGAGCTGCAGAGGCAAGCCTGATTCGGATTTCCCGGACCCAACCGTCAGCGGAGGAGTGGGACACGACATCTTGCCTGACTCCTGACACATCTACAAGATGGATCAGCAACAGCTGGCGCTGATTGTGCAGCAGCTACAAACAGACAACCAGCAACTGCAACAGCAAGTCGCCCAGCTGACTGCTCAACTGGCTGCTGGGAATGCCCCAGCAGTCCAACCTCCTCCTCCTCCTCCTCAGCGCCACAGCCCGGTACGGTGCGGAGAAGTTCTCAGGACGGATGGAGATGTTCCCGCCTTCATGGCCCAGTGCCAGACCTACATGGCAATGCGGCGGGGACTTTCCAGATGACCGGGCCAGGGTGGCCTTCGTGATGAACCTGTTGTCTGGCCAGGCTGCGCAGTGGGCCACGCCTTGGTGCTCAGGGACAGCCCCTTGCTGGCGGACTACCAGGGGTTCTGGGGCACCACGCCTGATGTATGAAGACCCTGTGCGGGCCCAGACGGCTGCCTGGCGCCTCGGAGAGATCCAACAAGGGCCCCGCCCGGGAGTACATCGCGAATTCGGTTGCTGTGCCATGATTCGGACTGGAACGACACGGCACTAGCGGACGCTGCTCAAGAGGGGCCTTCGGAAGAGCTGCAGGACGAGCTGGCTCGGTGGAGGCGCCATGACCTCGCTGACCTGGTGCCCTCTGCCTGCGCCTCGACACCTGCCTCCAGCAACGCCCGTCCTGTCGCCGCCCGCAACCGTCAAAGACCGTCGCCCTCCCTCGACCTGCCGCCCCCGCCCCGGCCCACCCCGCGCTTCGTGGCTGCCGCCGAGGAGCCCATGGAGTTAGGAGCGGCCAGGCCTCGCCTGACGGCCCAGGAGCGGAGCCGGAGGCGCCAAGGGGGGCTGTGCTTGTACTGTGGGGAGCCCGCCATTTCGCCGCCGCATGCCCCAGGAAGCGCGGCGGAACACGTACGCCCGTCCCCGAATCCCGGCCTGGCCAGTCGGGAAACGGGGCAGGCCCGGCCCAGGGGAAACCCTAGGCCGGGCACGGACCAAGCCCCCGCCAGACATGGCCGACGTGGACCCTGGGCCCCCTCGGCACCTGATTTTGGACACCCGGGTGTGGGTGGGTGACCGGCCGGAAGGGATCCCGGCACACGCGCTGGTGGGTTCAGGGCCACCACGAACTTTATGGACCGGGCCTTCGTGGACCATTTTGGTGTCCCTTGGTTCCGTAGACCTCCGATGAGCGTCGAGACCATCGACGGGAGGGAGCTGGTGGCCGGACCCATTAACTTCGCCACGCAGCCCTTGCGCCTCGCCATCGGGGACCACGAGGAGGCGATTCGCTTCTACGTGACAGCGGACCTCCACTTCCCAGTGATCCTCGGACTGGCCTGGCTGCGGACGCACGAACCTCAGGTGGCCTGGTCGCGAACGCCATCTCGCTTCCCAGCCTGCAGTGTGTCGACCACATCCGCCACACCCGCGCCGCCAGGACGCCTTCACCCGCCGCCGTGCCCCGAGCTGCAGGACTTCGCTGACGCCTTCAGCGAAAGGAGGCGGACCGCTTACCCGCACCGCCCCACGACTGCCCGTGGACCTGCAACCCGCGCCCGCTGCCCACGGACGCCTGTATTCCATGTCCGAGCCCGAGTTGGCCGCCCTCAGGGACTTTCTGGACAAAAATCTGGCCCGAGGGTTCATCCGGCCTTCCAAGTCCCCTCTGTCGGCCCCGGTCCTCTTCGTAAAAAAGAAGACGGGGGATTTGCGCCTGTGTTGCGACTACCGCCGGCTGAACGCCATCATGGTGCGGACTTTGCTAGGACTTTGGGCAGAGCTGCAGAGGCAAGCCTGATTCGGATTTCCCGGACCCAACCGTCAGCGGAGGAGTGGGACACGACACCCTGGCTCTTCAGACGGCCCCTTTCCAGTGGTGGGTTTCAAAATTTTTTAAATAGTTCGGTGGGTGTGGCTTAGTGGGCGTGGCATGGCTTGGTGGGTGTGGCCTGGTAGAGGGGAAGGATACTGTAAAATCTCCATTCCGACCCCACTCCAGGGGAAGGATACTATAAAATTTCCATTCCCATCCCACTCCAGGGGAAGGATACTATAAAATCTCCATTCCGTCCCCAATCCAGGGGAAGGTTACTGCAAAATCCCCATTTCCTCCCAATCAGCTGGGAATTGGGAGGCAGAGAATAGATGGGGGCGGGGCCAGTCAGAATTTTTACTATCGGTTCTCCGAACTACTCAAAATTTCCGCTACAGGTTCTCCAGAACTGGTCAGAACCTGCTGAAACCCACCTCTGCCCCTTTCCATCCTAAAGGCAAGGCCTCATTGTCCCTTTCACCAGCCTGGGCAATGAGCAGAAATGTAGCTGCTGCACGGCATGGAGACCTTTGATCTTCTGCTTGCTGCAAAAACCATTAAGGATGGGAATCAATGCCTAGGCACCCCACTGGCTGCTTGGAAGGAATACTGGTTAACTTCTTGATCGCAGGAATGAATCCTTCTGGAGCAGGTCAAAAAACCTGGCTGTATAGAAGTGCTATTAGGGCTGATCTATACCGATGTTTCCCTCAGCACTGGAACATGTGGCTCACTTGCCTATCATGCTGATACATTCCTCAGCCCATTCTCCTGGTATTATTTCTCTTTCTCTCTAGTCTGTTTTTCCCACCCAAATTGCTTTGTCAGTGATGCTGCTTTCCAGGGACTACTGAGCACGTGTATTCCCATCTTAGTTTTAGAACTCCGATGAACAGAAGTAGCTTTGAAGATGGAGGATTGTTTCGCATCATGGAATTGGGGGAAGAAGTTTGTTTTGAGCAGTTTATTTTTTTACAACCTACATATGTCAGACTGCAGCTATAAAGAGCTACACAATTTAAGTAGAGATGCGTCTAGCTGGTATCAGACAACAGCATAGTTCTCCACCCACCCACCTCGCTTCTCTTGGTATTGTGATGCTATTGGCAGCCTACTGTACCTATGTGGACTGAAAACAGAAATACTAAAAGCATGTGAGATTTCAAGAACCATCTGCATCTCCCCCAAGAAAGTGGGGGCTGTGCTGGGGTTGATAAATAAGAACCCAAAACAGTGAGTCAATTTGAAAAGCAATGACTCATAAATGAAATATGGCTCTGGTGTATATCCTGCACTTGGGAACAGGTAATTCAGGATTCAGATTGCCCACTTTCATTTATTTTTTACAGTTCATAGTTCATGTGAACATATCCAGAACAACTAGACACAAGAACAGTTTTTTCCTGAACGCTATCACTCTGCTAAACAAATAATTCCCTCAACAAACTATTTACTAAATCTGCACTACTACTAATCTTCTCATTGTTCCCATCACCCATCTCCTTCCACTTATGACTGTATGACTGTAACTTTGTTGCTTGTATACTTACGATTTATATTGATATTGTTTCCTGATTGTGTATTTGTACCTATGACTATGATTAAGTGTTGTACCTTAAGATTCTTGATGAACGTAACTTTTCTTTTATGTACACCAGGGGTAGTCGATTTTATACCTACTGCCCACTTTTGTATCTCTGTTAGTAGTAAAATTTTCTAACCGCCCACCGGTTCCACAGTAATGGTGATTTATAAAGTGTATCGTCATCTGCGTATGCCTCTCGCACATCGTGGATTGGGTTTGGGGGGGACGCCAGCTACCAGCTCTGCTTATTTGTTACAGCTGGGTGGTGTGGGGAGAGATGCGCAAGCTATTCTAGGACGAGGCTCCCACTATAGCGCCATTTAGTTTCACTTACGTAACGTGAACTAAACTTATGTGCGGGCGATACAGATAGTATATTTTCAGAAATTTAAATTTTCACGGGGAATTTTATGAAAACCTAATGAAAATGTTTTTAAATAATGCTATGAAATTTTTTTAAAAAGTCAATTAAATTTAAAAAAAGGAAAGTGCTTCAGTATCGGACAAAACCCCTACAGCCCACCATAAAAGCTGGAACACCCACTAGTGGGCAGTAGGGACCAGGTTGACTACCACTGATGTATACTGAGAGCATATGCACCAAAACAAATTCCTTGTGTATCCAATCACACTTGGCCAATAAAAAAATTCTATTCTATTCTATTCTATTCTATTCTATTCTATTCTATTCTATTCTATTCTATTCTATTCTATTCTATTCTATTCTATTCTATTGGAAGAAACTCCAGGCCACCGGATTATAAAAGGGAACCTTAATCCACGTTGTGTCAAATTCTCTCAGTTGTATATAGCTTTGTACTCTAAGAATCCTTTTGTCATTAATACGTCGAATCATCCTCAGATCTGGAAAAATTTCCTCATGCTCCAATTTAGATATTCATACATAAAGGAGGGATGAAAAGAGAGCTTCATTCTCATGAGAAATCTCTCACAACCAAACATACTTACAGAACATTTATCTAGACATGCAAGTTCATACTATTCAGCAAATATGTTTGTTTGGTGTTTGGTGCGTTTGTGTGAGAATTAACAAGGCTTTCCAAGAATTGGCCTCCCAGTCATGTACAAGCACTATTCAGAACATTCTCCAGCAGTCTAAATTTTAAGAATTATGATTGGACAGAATGTGACCAACATTCCAAGTGAGAAGGCAGGGTAGAAGTGGTTATCATCATTTAAAGGAGTACCTACTATGAAGTGAATCTCTATGTAATCTATACACTGTATGCACAAATACAAATACAAAGCTCCATTAATTGAAGATGGGGTGCAGTGAGGGGAGCAGAGCTGTTGTTAAAATTGGGATGAGTGAAATCGCATTGTGTTATTAAAGTTTTAGATATGAAGAAACAGAGTGGATGACACGAAGATTGTTAGAGAGTCAAAAACAATGTGAGAGAACTTGCGACAATTTCAGATACTTGTTACAGGTACTTATTCAAAATAACCAATAATCCAGTTTGAATGGCAAATTTTAAATTCCATTTAATTTCTCCTTACCTACTATCTGAATTATCTGAATTTGAAATGGTTTGATACCACTTCCGGTATGGCTCCGGTTCATTGAGAAGCAGCTTTGATTAGGCTGCTAACTCCCTAGTCTGTAGAGCTGTCAGGACATCGTAAATCTGGTACAACAGCTTGGAAATCTCTTCCCTCGGGCAAAGAGGGAGAGATGAGCATTCAGGCTGAAGTTGAGACACCCAAATATAGCCTCAGAAGCTTCTGAGGCTTGCGGGGAGTTCTCCTTCCATAGCCTGATAAGCTCCTGGCTGGGGGAGGCATCTGCCTTTATGGCAGAGGAAACGTAGCATCCAATTTCCATGGCAGGAATTGATTTATGATGGATTGTAACGTGGACGGAGCAGAAACTGGAGTTCTAGCACTTGTTTGTAAGAAGACTGCAAGCCCCTGAGGATATATTTGTTGCGAAGATAGGAGAGAAGAAAGCAAATGGCGGTTTTGTGGAATGTGTGTACTAGAAACGAAAGTTAAAGAAATGCTTACTAACAGCTAGTGTCGAATTAGAAGATATATAGGAAGATACTGACTAAATGGAAGAAACGAGAATTTTATGATTTATATTTTTTCTTCTTCTTTGGGATTATAGTGATTTAGAAGAAAAGTTTTTTGAATTTTTCTTTTTTAATTATTTTTTTTTTGGTCCGTTATTAAGTTATATTTTTTAAAAATGGCTTCTAAGCAAATAGTGCCAAAAGTCATTAAAAACTTTGAAATTTCTTCAGTTCAGATTCAAAAATTAAAAGAAGAAATCAAAAAGGAATTAAGAAATTCTTTACAGGAGTTTTTGGAGAGTCATTTTTTAGAAATAGATCAACAATTTGATGAAATAGAGAAAGAGATGTTGGATTTTAAGGAAGTGGTGGAAGAGCAGAAGAGGGAAATGAAAATGGTAAAGGATGCAATTGCGCAAATATTAAGCTCTTGTATTCAGATGGAAGATGATCTTGCAGAAATTAATAAAGCTAATTTAGAATTGCAAAGGAAAATAGAGGAAATTCAAAAAAATCAAAACAATTGGAACTTAGATAATAAGATGGAAGATATACAGGCAAAGTTAAATAGGGCAGATGAAGAAAGAGTAATATTACAATATAGATTAATGGAATATGCTATAAGGGTGAGGGGTTTGAAGCAAAATAGGAAAGAAAATTTAAAAGAGATTTTTACGCAAGCCTTTGCTCAGATAAAGGGTGTGGAGCCGGAAGATTTTGAGATTAATATTGAAAGAATTTATCGTGTTAATTCTTGGTGGGCAAGACAAAATAGAGTACCGAGGGATGTGGTTATTTATTTTACAACTAAAAAGGTTAGGTATGAAATTTTGCAAGCCTTTTATAAAAATAAATTTCAAATATTGGGACAAGATATAAAAATGATGAAGGAAATTCTTCCTAAAATGTTAAGAAAGAGAAGAGAATTTGCTTTTTTAGTGGATGAGTTTAAGAAACATCAGATATATTTTAGATGGGAAGTTCCAATGGGTTTGTCAGTGAATTTTAGAGGCAGAAAGTATTTTCTTAATTCAGTTATGAAAGCGAGACATTTTTATATTAATGTTTTAAAGAGTGGGAATCCTTTGTTGTTAGATGCTAAGTTAATTGGTTTGGAAATGATGGAAAATAGAATGGGAGAGGGGAGGAATGTTTAAGATGTGAATATGATGATTATGGTTAATTTTTGGAATTGATTTGTTTAGGATATAAATTATAGGATTTTTATTATTTGCTATTTGTATGGTATAAATCTATGGGATGATATTTAATTGTGAAGGATGGAAAGTGAAATTTATGAATTTAAAATGATATTGGGGATGCTCGACTGCCATTTCAGAAAGAAAAGGAGAGAGGAGTAGAAGGAGGGAAGAAAGTAGGTAGGAAAGAGTAGAGAAGGAGGAGGGGAATAAGGTTAGATAGGGTAAGAAGGGAGGAGTGGAGAAGGAGGAGAGGAAGTAGTAAAGCGAAGGAGATGAAGGATGTGAAAGTAGTAGAGGGTAGAGAGGGAGGCTGTGAAGAAAGGAAGTGGCAATCGGGCAGGCCTGAATCAGTAATAAATAAAAATTAATTATTAATGATGGATAGTAGTTTGTACATAAATATGATGTTGGAAAATGGAAATAAAAATTATTTATATAAAAAAAATGGTTTGATACCATACTGTAAATAGACAGGTAGCATTTGAGCTGCCGGTGGGACTCATGTCTCCTACCTGATCTCCGGACCTTTAAACGCGAGCTCAAGACTATCTTTTTTCACCAAGCGGGGCTGGTCTGATTGATTTTAATATGGGTGGTTTTAGCGGGTTTTTAACAGGGTTTTAGCTTTTGAAAAATTTTAGCTAATATTTTAAGTATACAGCGGTCAAATTAGATTTTTAAACTTGTTATAGTATTTTAATTTGTTTTGGATTTTTGTTGTTTTATTTGCTGTACACTGCCCTGAGTCGTCGGAGAAGGGCAGTATAAAAATATGAATAAATAAATAAATAAATAAATAAATAAATTTTCAGGATCTGAACACTGTATTGGTATAATCTTTGTAATGTTTTCTGTTCTTTTTCTTCCAAAATATTCCCTTTCTTTGGGCACCTCTTTGGTTCAGAATTCTATTTATATTTAAATTTTATACATCATACCATTGGACTGTGTTTCTTAAGCACTTTTCTCTGGTGACCCATTTCCACTTTTAAAAATTATGGGGGATCCCAAATCAGGTTTTGTTTGTATGTGTTTTATTTAACAATATTTATCATATTTCTATTTCAATAGTTCAATCTCTATTTAATTTCTCTTTATTTATAATGGTTTTAATCTTTAAATAAGGGCTAAACTTAAGAGAGATTAAATACTCTTAATTTTAATCATTTTATATTATCTTTTCATTACTTTGCAAGTTACCCAGAATTGCTTCAACAATCAAATGTGTGGCCTATAAATTTAATAAATAAATACATAATAAATATATATGTACTACTAAAACTCTAATGTCTGTAACCTTTAACTAACAAAAAAAAAATGCATCACAGGGCAAAATTGTTTCAACCAAGATATAATTAATAGGTCTACCTACAGAATACGTCCAAAATCTAGGGCCATGGAATTGAAATTAGGCAATTTAAAAAAAAATATTTTATAACACAAATGATCACAAACCATTTTATGACAATAATAAAAGCCATAAAACATTTTTTGTGGTCAACTTCTGCTGTTTGATTGTGCTCTACAGTTCAACATGGGCTACTTTCAAGATAGATAACATCTCTGAGTATCTCCTGAATTTTTAAGAACTTTCCTAGTAATTAGAAGCTCTGCCACTATTGAAGGCATTGAGCTATCTAGTATGGAAATCAGTGGTGGGTTTCAAAATTTTTTACTACCAGTTCTGTGGGTGTGGCTTGGTGGGCGTGGCAGGGGAAGGATACTGTAAAATCTCCATTCCCATCCCACTCCAGGGGAAGGTTACTGCAAAATCCCCATTTCTTCCCAATCAGCTGAGACTTGGGAGGCAGAGAATAGATGGGGGTGGGACCAGCCAGAATTTATACTACCGGTTCTCCAAACTACTCAAAATTTCTGCTACCGGTTCTCCAGAACTGGTCAGAACCTGCTGAATACTACCTCTGATGGAAATGTCTCTGAAACGAGGACCCAAAGGGTCTTAGGTTGTCTAGTTAAAAACTAAAAGTGATGCATTCACTGCCACTACTGCTTCTCATTATTGTTTGATGGGATTTTAAAATTGTATCATTCTTCAACATAGACTGGCAAATAATTCTGATTTTGCATACCCCTGAGAAGATATTGGGGACAGCCAAGGGGTCCTTGGAGCACATTTTCAGCTACACTGCCAATGTACTAGAGCTGAATATATGTTAAAAATAAAGACTAATACTCTGACTTGAATTCGTTTGAATTATTTCATAATATGTAGTTGGTTATTTCCCCTTTTGAAAAATAATGCACAATACAATGAATATACAGAATATTCAACTATGACATGGCAATTGCAATACCCTATTGCATGTTATATGATACAATATGAAAAGACATTGTGATCTCATGCATCTGATGAAGTGAGGCACATCTCATGAACTCTCATAAAACGTGTTAGTTGGAAAAAGGTGCTACTAGACTCTTTCTGTACTTGGAACACTGAGACCTTCGTGAATTTGTGAAAGGTTCATTTCTCCATTAACAAGAATTCTACCCCACGAGGCCTGATTGTGAGCAGCTAGTAGGTCTTCCAAGGGGAAAGATGGCTTGACAACTTTGAAGCTACCCTTTATAGGAATTGCTCAGATTTTGTATAATGCCCCAACAAATGTACCCATTAGGAAGTTAAGAATATGGATGCAGGCAAGTGTGTGCAAGTAATTTATTTTCTCTCCCTTTGCATGGAGTGTTACTTCTTCACTGACTTGCACCAGCTTGAGGCAGAGCAGTGACTCTTTTGCTCTTTGTTCTGTGCAATGAGACTGGCACAGTCACAATAATCTTAGACCATCTTCAAACTGTTCTGGAGAGTAGAACCTTCTTTAGAAGTGACACAGGAATAGAACAGTCATTTTTAACCTCAATGACTTTAAGATGCATGGATTTCTTTTAATTTGAAGTATGTAAACTCCTGTAAAGTAAAATCAGATCTCGAGATCAGAGAAGCTGTACAGAAGATTTATTGGGAAGGAATCTTCAAAATGCTCTGTTCATTCCCATTGGCCATGTTATTCATTCTATCTGGTAAAGATGCAAAATTAGCCAGTTTAGATGCCTGTTCTCTAATTCATATTAGCAGGAGAGAAGTTAAGGTCCAATGGTTAATGGCCAACCTGAAAATAAGCTGTGTCGGAAAGAAAAATACTTTTCTGAAGAAGGAGAAAATAGGTAGAAAAATTATCCGCATTATTGTTTAGATCATCTAGTCATTTTTATATTAACTATCTTAGAGATCATCCAGGGTCAAAAGGTGGGGAAAAAATGACCCAATAAAGTATGCTACATTGGTGTTCAATTGCTGGTTTCTTTGAGAGGCTGGGATATACAAAGAAAGCATAGTTACAAAAGATAAATCAAATCAGCTAAGGCAAATAAATTGTTTTTTTATGGACAAAACTGAGCCAATCTGAATTCTGCCCCACTGTCGTGTCCCACTCCTCCGCTGACGGCCGGGTCAGGGAAATCCGAATCAGGCTTGCCTCTGCAGCTCTGCCCAAAGTCCTAGCAAAGTCCTCAGAGCAGGCAGGAGACCAGAAAGTGACTTCAGCAAGATAAGTTCGACTTTGCCTGACTCAGAGACTGCCAGAAAGCAGATCCTTTATATAGGCCATGGGGTGTGGCTCCATGACTCAGCACTCATTAAGACCTGCCCCTCCCTTCCTTCTGTTGCCTCCGCCTATCCAGTCTTCTGATGCGAGGGTCACTCCAATCAGCAGCTGTTGGAAATAAACTTTCCTCAGGCTCACATGCTGTGGAGGAGGGGGAGGGGTCTAGCTGCTCCGTTTGCCTGGGCATGGAGCCAGGGCTGGGGCCGGGGGGTGCTCCCTCCTCTGCAGCCTGCTTGGGCATGGAGCCAGGGCTGGGGCCAGGAGATGCCCCCTCCTCAGCCTGTCTGGGCATGGAGCCAGGGCTGGGGCCGGGAGGACATTCTTCAGCGTTCGGAAGCAGATAAGCAGACCCTGGCTGCGGTGAGAGCGGGCAAGACACAACGCCCACTGGTTTGTGCGGAGTCTCTTTCGGTTTTCCTATCTAGAAAGTTACTCACTATTATACCAATTTGCATATTTATTTAAAACATTTATATAACCGCCCATCTTATAACCAACTCTGGGTGGCTCCCAATTCAAAGTAAAAACAACATAAAAAGCATAATAAAACGATAAGCACGTTAAAAACATTAAAACAAAAATCTGGCACCAAGTCATACAGTCTTTTCTATCCCTGCACCTCGGGGAAAAGCCAGTTTTTAAAAGCATTACGGGAGGCTAGGAGGGTAGACAAACATCAGAGAGGAGAGTGTTCCATACGGCAGGGGGCCGCCATAGAAAAGGCAGGCTTCCTAGCTCCCATCAGATGGAAATATTTAAAGGAAGGAACCAGGAGTGTGCCCACCCTATCTAATCTGGTAAAACAGCTGGATGTCCTTAGGGAAAGGGGTCCTACAGGTAACTTGGCCCTGTGCCAGTTAGGGCTTTAAAGGTGATAACTAGCACCTCGTACTGCACCTAGAATGAAACTAGAAGGCAATATGTACAACAGAAGTATTCCATGGGCAAATCTAGGGCCCCCCCATTATTGTGTGTGGGGCTCCATTCTGGACCAGTTGAAATTTAGGAGTGGTCTTCAACAGCCATGTGGAGTGCATTACAGTAATCAAAATGGGAGGTGACTAAAGTACAAGTGATTGTGAGCAAGGCCGCCAGGTCCAGGAAAGGGCCCAAAGGGCACATTAGATGAATTTGTACAACCCCACCACCACCCAGCCACAGCCGCCACCTGCTACTTGGGGAGGACTTGTGAGTCAGGAGGAGGCGCTCAGGGGGAAGTGCCATCCTCTCCAGAGTTAAAGGCAGAGTATTTTGCGCAATGATCTTTTGTTTCAATGTTACATTTACTTTTATGCCCGATTTCTTTATTGATTAAACCTATCTCCTGTCTTTCCACTACAAAGAGAAGAGCAACTATAAAATCATAATCAAAATAGAAAAGCCAATCAATTGAAAACCTCGCAAAGATGGTATTTTCAAATAATTTCCCCTGTAACAAAAAACTGAAGAGTTCCCTACAAAAAAGGAGGAGGGAAGCTGAGGCACTCCTGCATAACAAATCACTAGGCAGCTCTAAATTTAAAAAATCCCAGTTTGTCTTTCTTGATATAAGATATAGAATAAGACAGAAGCTAGAGGTTCATTTTATCCTAAAGATTTCTGAAATGGTTTCCTGCATGAGCCTTTAAGGTCCTTCCAACTTCATCGTCCACACTTGCCTGCATCCAGTTTATAATGCCACTGAGATCTAATAGGAGAGGTGCACATTCCATCTCTAAGTTCCAGCTATGAAGAATTAACGAGATTTCTATCCTGTGCCTAGATCAGAACTCCCAACCGGAAGGAATCCACACACTCTGCTTCAGAAAATAGAATAATACAGTTGGATTGGAAGCACCTTGTAGGTACGCTAGTCCAGGGATCTCTAACCATGGCAACTTTAAGACTTGTGGACATCAACTCCCAGAACTCCCAGCAAAGCTGGCTGAGGAATTCTGGGAGTTGAAGTCCACAAGTCTTAAAAGTTACCAAGGTTGGAGACCCCTGCACTAATCCAACCTCCTGCTCAAGCAGGAGACCCTATACCATTTCTGACAAGTGGCTGTCCAGTCTCTTCCTAAAAGCCTCCAGTGATGCAGCACCCACAACTTTTGAAGGCAAGCTGTTCACTCAGATCCCTCAACTGTTGCTCCATTTTCTTGAGGAGAAGGTGCATTGCTACTTCCTTCAGGGAAAGCCTCATCATCCTCTTCCTCACTAATACATTCAACACCCAGTCTACTACTGTTTCTCTCTGGCTGCATATACAGCATAAGACTGTATGTTCGCTGTCTCGGGTATTACACACTTGAAAACAACCCAGACGAGCATGCACAACACAATTTATTGCTGAATGCAGATGCAAAAAAACCTTCTGACTTCTCCAGATTTTGCCGACAATGGATCTGACATAATTACTATGTATTCCAAGTACCAGAAAGTTTTTGGCCAAACATGTTTTGGTGCCATGTCACTGGGAAAAACAAATCTAAACCTGCAGAGACAGAACTAATAACATTTACATGTTTAGAATTGTGGAAAGCTACAGCTACCTCTATCCCTGGTAGAGCCCAATATCATCATCTAACACAGGGGTCTCCAACCTTGGCAACTTTAAGCCTGGAGGCCCAGAATTCCCCAGATTCTGGGAGTTGAAGTCCTCCAGGCTTAAAGTTGCCAAGGTTGGACACCCCTGATCTAACACCAATCCTGAACCACATTTTGGTTTTGAACACAGCTTAACCTTTTACCCTTATTTTTTGGACACTTTTAAAAGAATGCTTTTGCTTCTTTACCCATCACATGTTCATAACAGCTCTCCTAATTAAGAGTTGCAGAGGACTCAAAACCTTGAATGCCCTTTTGTGCCATTTGGATTTGCCCCAATAAAGTTAGCAGTGGATGTCGGGTATAGCACAGGGCTAACAGAGCTCTCTTGGCTTTTGAATGGTTTGGAGTAACTGTACTTGTTAACCGTACTTGTCCTATACGACTACAATGCATTTGTTTCCTTTGCGCAAACAGGATCTTTATGAGAATCAGCACACTGTTGTCACTCAAGGCACAAATGATGAAGCTCAAATTATCTTACTTCAGGCACATGATGTGAAGGAAGCGCCAATGCTGGGAACAGTGGAAGGAAAGAGAAGAGGGGACCAGCAGCAACATGGATGGACTCAGGGACAGTGTCACCATTGGAAGACCTGAAGGACCTGGTTGGAGATAGATTGTCCTGGAGAAAATCTTATCTATGTCTGCAATAGTGGTGAATATCTGTAGCTTGGGTATAGGATGAAAGTAAAAGTTCATTCTCCGAGCCTGTGGGTTACTTTCCGAACATTTCATTACCAGGTTAGACAACATCTTCATCATCTTCCCTGAAACTCTGCTGAAGATGTTACCTAGCCTGGTAACGAAACATTCGGAAACCAACTCACAAGCTCGGAGAGCGAATCTTCACTCTCATCTTTTCTGTGTGTTTGCTAACAGTCGACGCAAACTTGATGCCATATAAACTATGTTTGATAAAATATTGACAATAATAGATGTTTATTATGTGGATGTCAAAGCACCCACATAATAAATATACACAATACAGAGCAGTCCTGTTTCTATATTTCAGATCTATCCTCATAGAGCTGGATTTCTAAGAAAGTAGAAAGTTGAAATGAGCTGGAGTGTTTTTGTTAAGTAGAACATAGAATAACAGAATTGGAAGGGACTCTAGAGGTCATCTAGTCCAACCTCCTGCTTGAGCAGGAGATACTACACCATTTCAGACAAATGACTGTCCGGTCTCATCTTGAAAACCTCCAATGATGGAGCACCCACATTTGAAGGCAAGCCATTCCACTAGTTGATTGTTCTCACTGCTAGTAAATATCTCCTTATTCCATGTTGCTTCTCTCCTTGGTTAGTTTCCATCTATTGTTGCTTGCCCACAGGAGCTTTGGAAAATATTTGAAACCCCCCCCCTTTCTTTATGGCAGCCCTCAAATATTGAAACATTGCTATCATATTTTCCCTAATCTTTCTTTTCACTAGATATACCCAATTCCTGCAACCGTTCTTCATAAGTTTTATCCTCCAGTCCTCTAATCATCTTTGTTGCGCTTTTCTGCATTTTTTCTAGAATAGAATAGAATAGAATAGAATAGAATAGAATAGAATAGAATAGAATAGAATTTTTTATTGGCCAAGTGTGATTGGACACACAAGGAATTTGTCTTGGTGCATATGCTCTCAGTGTACATAAAAGAAGATACCTTCATCAAGGTACAACACTTACAACACTTAATGATAGTCATAGGGTACAAATAAGCAATCAGGAAATAATCAATATCAATATAAATTGTAAGGATACAAGCAACAAAGTTACAGTCATACAGTCATAAATAGAAGGAGATGGGTGATGGGAACAATGAGATTTATAGTAGTGCAGATTTAGTAAATAGTTTGACAGTGTTGAGGGAATTATTTGTTTAGCAGAGTGATGGCATTTGGGAAGAAACTGTTCTTGTGTCTAGTTGTTCTGGTGTACAGTACTCTGTAGCCTCATTTTGAGGGTAGGAGTTGAAACAGTTTATGTACAGGATGTGAGGGGTCTGTAAATATTTTCACAGCCCTCTTTTTGACTCGTGCAGTATACAGGTCCTCAATGGAAGGGAGGTTGGTAGCCATTGTTTTTTCTGCAATTCTAATTATCCTCTGAAGTCTGTGTCTGTCTTGTTGGGTTGCAGAACCAAACCAGAGCTTCTAGAGTTTCAACAAGCTTTTTATATTGCAGTCTGGATGCAGTATTCGAAGCGTGGTCTTACCAAGGCTTTGTAAAGCGGTACGAATACTTCACAAGATCTTGATTCAATACGTAGCTCCTTTGGCTCCTGTTTCATGATCTTTTGAGGGAGAACCAGAGAGGGGGTGAGGAAGAGAGGGAAGGAAAAAAGTGTAAAAGTCAAAGGACCTACAAATACACGAAACAGCGGGGAGACAACAAACACCCCCTCTCCTCCCCCCCCCCCCGCTTTTCCTTTCTTGCTTCGCTTGCAAGCGTCGGAGCGCGGCTCTGAAATGTTGCCTGCCGTTCCGCCAAATCCGGGCTCCGCGTTTTCCCGTTGGCCAAAGCCCTTCCCAGCGAGGTGGGTGTTCTCAGCTCGTTTGTTATGACTTGGAAGCCGATAATGGCAGATCTTACAGACAGCTCCATTCCTCCCGCCGCGCGGCTTCGTCGGAGAGGAGTTGCGCGCGCCCGCCCGCCTCGGACTCAAGGGGCGGCGGTGGGGCGGGGGCTGCGTTTGACTCTCTCTCGCCCCCGCCGCTACCAAACACGACAAAGCTAACTTGGAACTGGACTCAGCGCCGGAGCGTTAATGCTCGCCGGTGGTCGGGGACCATGAATCCTGGAAAGCGCTGCTGGCTGTTGCGGTGTGCAAACCAAAATGGGAGAAAAGTTAAGGAGGAGGGTACTGTACTCCTACAACCCCCTAGCTACTAAAGATCCCAGACGGCGAGGTGGTGAAGACTTAAGGAGGGATGCGAGCAGGATGCATCAGCCATCTCCCCCTGCTGAATCGGAATCGAGATGCATCGAAGTGATTTTTCGAGAAAATAAGATTTCACTCCTGAACTTGTATACAAAAGAGATTGCCTCGGGAACTAGCAGGGTTTCTAATCCTAGGCAGATGACTTCAGTTTGGGCAGTAAGCAAGCCACCCACACAGTCAACTTGGGTACCTAAAGAGGGAACCCAAAGGCGCTTTTTCAAGAGGCAACTGGACTTCTTGCTTGTTTTTCTTTGAAGACGTTTCGCTTCTCATCCAAGAAACTTCTTCAGAGCTGAAGAAGCTTTTTGGATGAGAAGCGGAAGGTCTTCAAAGAAAAACAAGCAAGAAGTCCAGTTCAGTGGGTTTCAAAAATTTATACTACCGCTTCAGTGGGTGTGGCTTGATGGGCATGGCGTAGCTTGGTGGGCGTGGCAGGAGAAGGATACTGTAAAATCTCCATTCCCTCCCCACTCCAGGGGAAGGTTACTGCAAAATCCCCATTTCCTCCCGATCAGCTGGGACTTGGGAGGCAGAGAATAGATGGGGGAGGGCCAATCAGAATTTTTACTATGGGTTCTCCAAACTACTCAAAACTTCCGCTACTGGTTCTCCAGAACTGGTCAGAACCTGCTGAAACCCACCTCTGATCCAGTTGCCTCTTGAAAAAGCACCTTTGGGATGACTGAGAAACTCCATAGACTAAAGAGGGAGCGTTAGACAGGCCTGTCAGAAAAAGAATTGCGGTCATTGAAGTCCCTCCAAAAATACTTGTGTAACAATGGCAACAATTTAAAAACAAATGCTGTTTTACGATTCTTTGCCCATGCTGGAAGACAGGTCATTAGGATCACTCCCACGTTGGAAAAAACAAACTAGACCTAAGAAGGACATGCCAAAGGCAGAGCTTTTTTGACTGCTGCAATTCAGGCTCTTTCCCATCTCCGCATAGCTTTGGGGAGGAACGTTGGCTCTGTAGGCTCTGGCATTTCCAATTCAAAGGATCAGGCAGCAGGTGATGGAAAAGACTTTCTTCTTGAGACACGGGTAGTTGACAATCCCAGTCAGAGTGGAGACGGCTGAGTTAGGTGTCCAAATAGGCTGACTTGGCATACGCTTGTTTTTCCACATGTTCCTGTTTTTCAATTCGCCAGTCTTCACTCAGAAGGGCATCCCAGGATCCTTTGAAAGGCGCAAAGGAATGCTGTGGTGTGACTTCAGAAGAGTATCTTCACCATCCCACTCCCGTCAGAGAATGCCAAGCCCCTGCTTATATGCAGCCAGGCCAATGGTCAACTTGAACGGGTACAGAAAATATAGCAGGGTTTGGGAATAACATCACAAGCATCCACATTCTTCCTTTTTTTTTTCCATTTTTTTTTTAAAAGTTGGACAGTATTTTCCAAATGGGGCCTAGAGAGGTTGCTAGAATGAGT
This sequence comes from Ahaetulla prasina, assembly GCF_028640845.1. Lineage (NCBI taxonomy): Eukaryota > Metazoa > Chordata > Lepidosauria > Squamata > Colubridae > Ahaetulla > Ahaetulla prasina. The sequence goes on from NC_080540.1 coordinate 166,131,565, forward strand.
AGGCCAGGTTTAGGGTTGATATTTAAATGATCCGGCAGGTTCCTGCCTGCCACCTATTTGAAAGGGATTCCTTGTTCCTTGAACATGGAGGGCAGTTGCCCTGCAGGGAGCAGTAATCTGTACGTGCTTCGCTGATGTTATAGAAATGTTGCTTTTGGTAAAGAAGCAGTGTAGCGAAGATACAAGAAGCTGATAGTAAATGGATATGCTTAGAAAAAAGATTTATTTTATTTACTGAGTTTCAAAGTCCACTGAATCACCAGATATTCTTATTTATTATTATTTTTGGGGGGGCGGGGGGGGCGGGGCGGGAGATGAAGAAGATAGAGACCAAATTCTTTTGGCTATCCCTTTTTTAAAAGGGAAAACCCACCAAAATGAGTAACAGATAAGTAATGCTGACTCCAAATGTTTTCTTATCCCTCTCTCCATTCCTGTAGTAAGAGAGGAGGAGAGAGCAACAAGGCTGCTCCTGATTGAAATTTAACAATCAGAGCTAGAATGTTGATATCCTCTTTTCTTGTCCTTTTTTCCCTTCTCTGTTTCTGAAAAATCTGGGATAGAGACAAGCTGGTTAAGGACAGCCTTAGGCCAGGTTGAAGTTGAGGTCATCCAGGGAGAAGAAATCGGCCATTCTAACCCCAGTAGGCAGAAGGCCTTAATCTTGGCTGTCCACTCCTCCCAATCTGAAAAATAAGAAATGCTCCAAAGCATTTTCCTCTTTCTAATCTAAATAGCGCTCAAGGACCTGGGTTTAAGATGGGATTTCAGCAGATTCATGCATAACAGGTGTTTGGGACCAAAGTGTGAGAGACGAGAATTAAAGAAGCCGAAAAACAAACATCTGGAAAGCATCTTGCCCACCATTGATCTAAACTCAAATAATGAAGGAGGGCATTATTTGTGCTTCTCTGCATGTGTTATCCAGAAGGTAGTAGGCTGAAACTGAAACCCAGATAACTTTCTGTGAGAGGGCCATCTAGGTTACTGTGAAGGTCACACTGGAATGGTCTAGTGTGACCTTAAGAGAGCATGTCCTTACTGTACCTTTCAGATCTCGAAACTCTTCCTGTACAGTTAGGGCATCGGTGAAGGTGAATGGATTAGAGTCCATGCAGACTGTGGTTGCTACCGGTTTGCGCACGTTCGGGTGAACTGGTAGCGGTGGCGGCGGGAGGTTCCGCCCACCTACCCAAACATCATCAAAAACGCTCTGCGCATGCGCATAAGTGCTGCACGCTCCTGGTAGCAAACCGGTAGCATTGGGAATTGAAACCCACTATTGCCCTGCACCCACATGTCCATCACATGGTCCAATCAATGCACCGTCCCAACTGCAGATGCCTCCCAGTCATGCTATTCCAGATGAAGGCTGGATGTCCTTGACTCTCAGAGAAACGAATGTTATTATGGCTAGATATCCCGGCAACTCCACGCAATCTCCTCTCCCAGTTCAAGTGTGGCAGCTCTGAAGATCCAAAGAAAAAGATGGCCTCGAGGACTGATATGTGGACTTCCATAACCAGAATCTCCACCCCTGAATGTAACCAATTATGATTCTCTCTATGGTTTTATTTATTTTTTATTTCAACTCATGAGGTAAACATGGGGTCTGGATGGGGAGAAACAGACTCAAGCTCAATCCCTCCAAGACGGAGTGGCTGTGGATGCCGGCACCCCGGTACAGCCAGCTGCACAAAGAGGGCCTTCTCAGGGTGCCGTCCGCCAAACAATGTCGGCTGGCGGCCCCCAGGAGTAGGGCCTTCTCTGTGGGAGCACCGACGCTCTGGAACGAACTCCCCCCTGGCTTACGTCAAGTGCCTGATCTTCGGACCTTTCGTCGTGAGCTAAAAACATATTTATTCATTCAAGCAGGACTGGCATAAATAGTTGATTTTAAATTGGGGTTTTAGTAATAGTTTAAATTTTTAAATTTTTTAAATTATCGGCCGTTTAGTAATAGTTCATTTTAAATTCTTTTAATTGTATATATTCTGTATTTTATTTTGGCTGTATGTTATTTTGGCCTGAGTCCTTCGGGAGAAGGGCGGTATAAAAATTTAATAAAATAAATAAATAAATAAATAAATAAACTTGAATCAAATCTTTATTAAAGTCATGGACCAGCAGGGTGAGAGAGACCCAAGTGAGTAAATAAGATTATAAAACATTTGAAAACATGTTATTCTTTCATCCCACCTTTTTATATGTACAAAATATACCTACTGAATATTACTACTATTATTAGAAATAATAATATTGATGTTAGGAAGAGTCACCATACCCTGAAGATATACCCAGACCATAACAGATAAGAGGACTCCATTACTTTACTGGATTCTCTATGTCATAGTGATTTTGTTTCAACAAATCATAACCCCATTCCAGAATTTAAATGTCACAAGAAACTCTGCTTAGTTTCAAACAGCTGAGAAAGAAGATGCATCTGAGTTCCAGGCTTGTTCAAGACATTTTAAAATCATGACTGAAATCGACCTAATTAGGTAGCCTAGTTTGTTCTGACAAGCAATGGGCCTATGATTTCAATCAATGAGGGCTCACTGGTTCTTAAAATCCTTCTAATTAGATATTTTTAAACAGTCACGACGTGGACTCAAATCAGATCTTTATTATACTCATAGACCAGCAGAGTGAGGTAGACTTAAATAGTTTATTTTTTAAAAAACCGTTTCACCTCCAATCAACCATTCTGGTATGCTGGTTTATTTATTCTATTTGTGTTTTACTGAATGAATAAAGACAAGAGATTTGGTCTTGCATAGAAAGAACGTGCCTTACTGTTGAAATTCGCTTCTTTAACTGCTATGTTAAGTAGCATTTCTCTTTCTTATAGCTAAACATGTTCACAACTTATTTAGATATGCAACGCCACTCTATTAAACAATATACAGTAGAAATAGTCTGTTTATCCAGTTCACACAAATCTCTTATCTATTCTGTCCAAGTTTAATCTAGAATTTTCACAACCAGGGAGTCCAAAAGTGCCAGTAAGTGAAACAAAAACAAAGTACTGAGACTATTGCTAAGTGATGGCTTCTTCTCCAACAAATTTGCATGCTCCAACAAGCCTTGGCAGACAAAACTGTAGACTTTTTTATGATAACCGATTAAAGCGGGCGATCTGATCTCAGTTAATAGAGATGGATCCCAGGAGGGAAAATCCACTAACCCACAGGGACATATTTGTGTGAGGTGGCCCATTCAAAGATGAAGGCTAGTGAATAAAAAACAAGATCTGTGAAATTTGGGATCATGTTTCACTTCAGCTAAGGATCTGCTGTAGTAGGGATGTCAAACTTGATTTCACTGAGGGCCACATCAAGGTTGTGTTTGACCTCAGGGGGGCCAGGGTGAGTGTGACCAGGGTGGGTGTGGCAAGCTCGACGTAACTCATGTCAAGGGCACTTGTTGTGGCCAAGTGCTAAGGCAGGACTTCTTTTAGACCCTCCCTCCCTCTCATTATAATCTATTTCCTTCCTTCCTTCCTTCCTTCCTTCCTTCCTTCCTTCCTTCCTTCCTTCCTTCCTTCCTTCCTTCCTTCCTCCCTCCCTCCCTCCCCCCCCAAAGCTCCATTTTCACTGGCAGAGGCACCATGGGCTGGTCCTTTGCCGATTCCAGGATGGTCCTGTGGGCCAGATCTAAGCACCCCGTAGGCTGGATCTGGCCTGTGGGCCTTGAATTTGACACCCTGGATCTTATGAAAGTCATTTACCCAAGATTTTAATTTTCCAGCTGTAAAAAGAAAGTAGTCGTGAACTACTGGCCAAAACTAAAACTATAAACCAAGGTTGTAATGATGGAAGAGAGTAAATTAGACATTAAAAGTAGCACACTACTGCCATCCTTTTCCATGTCAGCGGTTCCAAATCTTTAGGGCAGATATTCAAGCATATCTGATGTATGAGGAAGCTACACTTTTTTAATTTCAGCCTGCCATATAATTCTTGCATCAAAACAGTAACCTACTATATATGTGCCGAATCATATAATTATAAATGGTCACGACTGTGGATCACATTCCACGATAATGTGTAATGAATTTATTCTTTTTTTTTAAATGAATGTAGCCTTATTATAAAACAAGTTTAAAAGGTACATAATATTTTCAGCTGTTTTGATTAGGGGACTGGAGGCTAAAACATATAAAAAACAGTTGCTGCAATTGGGTATGCCTAGTTTAATGAAAAGAAGGACTAGGGGAGACATGATAGCAGTGTTCCAATATCTCAGGGGTTGCCACAAAGAAGAGGGAGTCGGGCTGTTCTCCAAAGCACCTGAGGGTAGAACAAGAAGCAATGGGTGGAAACTAATCAAGGAGAGAAGCAACCTAGAACTAAGGAGGAATTTCCTGACAGTAACAATTAATCAGTGGAACAAGTTGCCTCCAGAAATTGTGAATGCTCCAACACTGGAAGTTTTTAAGAAGAGTTTGGACAACCATTTACCTGAAATGGTACAGGGTTTCCTACCTGAGCAGGGGGTTAGACTAGAAGACCGCCAAGGCAGAGGTGGGTTTCAGCAGGTTCTGACCAGTTCTGGAAAACCGGTAGCGGAAATTTTGAGTAGTTCAGAGAACCAGTAGTAAAAATTCTGACTGCCCCCACCCACATCTATTCCCCGCTTCCTGAGTCCCAGCTGATTGGGAGGAAATGGGGATTTTGCAGTAACTTTCCCCTGGATTGGGGAAGGAATGGCAATTTTACAGTATCCTCCCCCTGGAGTGGGATGGGAATGGAGATTTTATAGTTTCCTTCCCATGCCACGCCCACCAAGCCACACCCACAGAACCGGTAGTAAAAAAAATTGAAACCCACCACTGCTCCAAGGTCCTTTCCAACTCGTTATTCTGCTTTTAGCAATTGTAGTCCTCTGGACTAATCTGGCCCCTGCCCATTTTCAAACATGGTCACAAAAAAAACAGTCAGGCAAAATTACTACAGGTTTCAGATTTAAAGTGTTTACCACCAGCCTTCATCCTGACCTCCAATTGTCCCTTTCCAAAAATTAGAGACTGACCTGCAAGGAAGCTTATATTATTGTTTTCATATATGCATTCAGATGGAGACTGGAAAGAATAATTGGGGGGAGGAGTCTGAAGCCTGAGGTGTATATGTAAATTTTCTCTCTTGAGGGAATTCAGAAATAGCAGCTGATTGCTGAGACTGCAATGGACCAGGGTTAAAGCAGCTGTCTGTTTAAGAGAAGATGTTTCACTGCAGCACAATCAGTGAAGAACTCTGGTCACCACTGGAGGAAAATGAGTTCCAATGACACCTTCCCTGTGTTCTTTCCTTCTTTAATGGCCAAGCCAGTGTACAAAGTGCTACCGGAGATCTGGGTTCAGATTTCCCGTTCCACCAAGACAGTTTACCAACAGTAGATAGGAAACATATGATGATTTCATTCTCTTTGAGTTCTCATTGCTTAGACTTACTGGGTGGCCTTGGGCAAGCTTTGCTGGTTGCCTACAATTTTGCTGGCAAGGTTCCTGTAACTCTTTGCAGCTGCGTGACAAGACTTTCCGCTCATCTGAAAGCAGCTGAAAGCATCAGGGTCTGGTAGAAAAAAGCGTTGACAACCCTATCTGTTGTTTTCAGTTATTCATCTGTAGGAAGCGTAAAAAGGAATGTGGGAGAGCTGTGATGAACATATAATGACTGCAAAGCCCTCTGTGCTTCCAAAGTTGTCTTGCAGTGCTCTGCATGTTGCCTATATCCATAGCTACATAGATAGTGGGCACTGTAGATGATGGTGTGTGGCTTTCTAGCTAGATTTTCCCCTACATCTCAGGTAATAAATGAGTGCATCTATCCTCTTTTTGCTCCTTGGCATATCTCATTCTACTGTGAGCATTCTCACATAAGTCACTCAAATGTGGAGATTTACTGAACTTGGAGCAAGCAACGCACTTGGAATTGTTCTCTCACTTGCAATAGGTGGGGGCAGAAAGTGGACTTTAGTCCATCGCAGAAAGCTAAGCAGGGTTGCACTGATTAGTACTTGAATAGGAAATCACTAGGGCTATGGGATAAATGGAAAAGTTGCCAAAAAAACCAAACAAACAGAAGGCAACATAAACCATTTCCATAACATGGCCAAGAAAATTGCCTGAGTCAGTCCATGATGTCACTAGGAGTCAAGCTTGATTCAAAAGGAGATCCTTCCTTCCTTCCTTCCTTCCTATAAATAACTCAAGTCAGGGAACATATGTATTTAATACTCCTCCTATTTTCCACACAACAACAACCCTGTGAGGTGGGTTGGGCTGAAAGAGAGAGAGAGAGTGACTGGCCCAATCGCCCACTTCATGCCTAAAGCAGGACTGGAACTCCCAGACTCCTGCTTTCTAGTCTAGTACCTCAACCACTAGACCAAACTGGCTCTCACTTTATAAAAAGCAAAAGGCACCCCTGCTACTTTTAATATTTTAGTGCTGTCAGAATACGATTTCCTGATCTAGGGAACTATGCAGGTTGGCTATCCTAATTGGAAACAGCTGAGTGTTGGCCTCTGGCAACATGCCGAGTAGCTTTGAGGACACCAGCAAATTTTATTTTGTATCCCAAGCCCAAAATTCTCTCACATTTTAATGGGCCTACCGTAATTCCATATATTTGCACACTGAATGGCAGTTGCTGCCTTTAACAGATTTGCACAGTGCTGGTCTTGCTTCCCTAAATGGGTCAATGTGGCCATGCACACTGTTAAAAGAGTAACAATGTTCATGTGCAATAGTTAGTAAGTATAGGTACAAATAGCCGTGTATACACTGCTAATTATACTTTAGAAAATGCTTGTTGGGGAAGAATATTTGTGACCAGATTGCAAAGATGCGTGCAGATTCAGAATGCAAAATTCCTATGTTTCTCCTCCATTCCTCACTATAGATTGTACACATGTGCCTTCCAGTCTCCCTCACTCAGGCATGCTGAAAACAATGTGGAGTTAACTCTCAAGCCAATATTCAACAGACCTAGCCAACCATGTGTCCATAGACACATGTTGCTTCGTGTTCGTTCCGATTTCAAGCCCACCATGGTCTTATGCAGGGATTTCATTCTGCTTAGCAATAAATGCCAAAAGATTTCACCCTGGGGAGCTGCACTGCGGCACTCTCCAAGCAGGTTAAGTTCCTCTCGGGATCTGAGCAATCTCTGAGGAGATTTATTTCACAGATCATCAGGCCGGAGGGTCCCTGAATAGGTGAAATGCCACCCAGAAGGCCATTAGCCCCCCAACCCAAAGGCTATTCGTTCCAGTCTTGCGTGGGGCAGGCTGAAAACAAGATGTGCTGCTCATATGGGCTGCAACAGGAGATGGTCTTGCTGGAGTCGCTATGGACATCTGAAGGGGGCCATGGGGCAGGCCAGCCTAGCTACAGCAGGGAAGGGTGATGAGAGGGGCTGTAACTGGAATGAGAGCTCCCTTGTCTGGTGGCTTTTTAAAAAAAAATAAATGGGGGGGGGGAAATAGAAAACTAGAGGGGAAGAAAGGTGAGGTGGGGAAATGAAAACCGGCTGACTAAGAAGGATGGAGCGGGGTGGGGGGGGAGAGGTTTGCCTGTGTGTGGCATTTGGGAGTGTCTCCCTCCCTCCTTCCCGTCACTTCTTCCAAAGGGGAATGAGACAGAGAGAAACCCCCCACCAACCCCACCGCACACCCCTGAGGGAGGGAGGGAAGGAGGGGCAAAGGGACAGAACCCTTTCGCCCCGCTGGGAGAAATGGGATTCATTGCTAGTACAAGAAGGGACGGGACCTTCCGCTTGAGTTCCTCCTTTCAGGGCTCATCTCTTCCCATTGTTGAGATGTCACTAAGGAAGAATACGTGGAAGGGGCGCGGGGGGGGGCTCGGAGGGTGCTGGGAAGGGTCGGGAGCACAAGGCGGTGAAGCAGATACAGGAACGAGAGCAAAGGAAGGGCTGCTGTCCTTGCTCCTGCCCCAGAGAGGCAGGCAGAGCTGAGAGCTGGGCAGAACATTCTTGAGGATTCTCTTTATCTTTTTTTGCCCATGATCTGGGGGGGTAAACAGATGTTTTTTAGATCTGCACTGTTGTTGTTTTTTAAAAAACACACTTGCAAACGCACCTTCACTTTATGAAAGAGCCTAACGATCAGAGTCCAGCTGCATTAAATCAAGGGCCTGTACAATCCAACATCCTGTTGCCAAACCCAGCAAGCTTAGAAGCAATGCTTCTAAGGGGCTGATAAGATCGGGCAAGAAAGTAATTACTCTCCCCAGCTTTTGCCCTTAGTGACTGGGACTCGCAGGTAGTCTGCCATATAACAGGGAGGTTCGGTTTTAATATGGACACCATTTACGTCCTGTGGCTGACACCTGTTGGCAAACTTATCCAATGTTTTCTTCAGCCGTCAGAGTCAAATTACACATTATATTAAATCTGTAGTGTGTAGCTCTCTGGGTGTTTTGTTTCACTTGAAAGTAAGTGTAGGAAGAGGAGGAGGTGGAAACCCAGATTGGAGCTGCATCCTCTCTCTCTCTTTGGTTAGGGTGGTGGTGGTTTCATTCTTCTTTCCTTAGCCACAATTACTCAAAAATTACTCCCTGAGTGCAGCAATTATAGCTAGTAAAAGACTGAAGAAGGAATGATTTCCAGGGAAATACAATATAGCCAAGAGGGTGGGATTAAATATTTCTATATCCTTGGCTGATTTCAGAAACGAATACCTGCTTAATACTTGGAGGAGAGACCACCTGGGGATTCCAGAACTTTTGGCTAGACTGGAAAGTCAAAACACCTCTCGGGAGAAACAGCCACAAACTATTACTGTAGTTGTGCCAAGAAAATTGCAATTCTGTCACCAGCAGCTGAGCTTGACTTTACAGAGGGAGAGAAAAAAATTATCTGGATCTTGCCCGTGCCTTCCTCTTTACAGTGGCCAGGAAGATGCATTTAGGAAGTGTGCAAGTACAGATAGTCCTCGATTTATAACCATTCATTTACTGACTATTTGAATAGCTAGCGCTTATATTATAAATTATAAAAATTATAAATTTTATAATAAATTATAAAAATAATTGCTACCAACTTGCCTTCCATTGAGGACCTGTATACTGCACGAATCAAGAAGAGGGCCGTGAAAATATTTGCAGATCCCTCGCATCCTGGACATAAACTGTTTCAACTCCTACCCTCAAAACGACGCTATAGAGCACTGCACACCAGAACAACTAGACACAAGAACAGTTTTTTCCCGAAGGCCATCACTCTGCTAAACAAATAATTCCCTCAACACTGTCAGACTATTTACTGAATCTGCACTACTATTAATCTTCTCATCGTTCCCATCACCAATCTTTTTCCACTTATGACTGTATGACTATAACTTGTTGCTGGCAATCCTTATGATTTATATTGATATATTGATCATCAATTGTGTTGTAAATGTTGTACCTTGATGAACGTATCTTTTCTTTTATGTACACTGAGAGCATATGCACCAAGACAAATTCCTTGTGTGTCCAATCACACTTGGCCAATAAAATTCTATTCTATTCTATTCTATTCTATTCTATTCTATTCTATTCTATTCTATACCGCTTCACAGTGTTTTCCAGCCCTCTCTGAGCAGTTTACAGAGTCAGCCTATTGCCCCCAACAATCTGGGTCCTCATTTTACCCACCTCGGCTGGATGGAAGGCTGAGTCAACCTTGAGCCTGGTGAGATTTGATCTGCCAAACTGCTGGCAGCCGGTGATCAGCAGAAGTAGCCTGCAATACTGCACTCTAACCACTGCGACAACTGCACTGGAAAAAGTGACTTACAATTGGTTTTTGCACTTGAAATGGTCTCAGCATCCCACAGTCACGTGATTAAAATTCGGGTGCCTGGACACTGGCATGTATTTATGACAGCTGCAGCATCCCAGGGTCATGAGATTGCCATATGCAACCTTCCAAGCCAACTTCCAACAAATTCAGTGGAGAAAGCCATATTCGCTTAATGGCCACTTAACAACTACAGCAGTGGTGAAATCCAAATTTTTTTTACTACCGGTTCTGTGGGCGTGGCTTGGTGGGCGTGGCAGGGCAAGGATATTGCAAAATCTCCATTCCCTCCCCACTCCTGGGGGAAGGATATTGCAAAATCTCCGTTCCCACCCCATTCCCTGGCCAGCCAGAGGTGGTATTTGCCGGTTCTCCGAACTACTCAAAATTTCCGCTACCGGTTCTCCAGAACATGCCAGAATCTGCTGGATTTCGCTCTTGAACTACTGTAATTTGCTTACCAATCGTGGCAGAAAAGGTTGTAAAATTGGACGCAACAATGATCTTGCTTAGCCAATAGAAATTCTTATCCCAATTGTGATCATAAATCAAGGATTACTTGTATGGACAGAGGGGCACCCTCAACTGCACACGAATATTTCATTGAGCTTTCCATAATGACTTCCAAACTTTTTTCCTGCTCGGTCATTTTCAGCTCAAGGTTATCTTTACTATGAATTTTGTAATTTTCAGTAACATGCATCAGTTTATGATCACAAATAGCATAAAAATAGCAAATACAGGACCCATCCAAATCCTTCTGGTACTACTTCACCCACCCCAGTGCTAGCCACTAACAATTCCAAAAAGAACACACCAGTATTACACTTACTCCTAAAGGTTGTTCTATCTAAACAACAAAGCTATCCTTTTAATTCTTTGCTGTAAAAAAATATCTAGAGGGCAAGAAGAAAGTCAACTCCTAGACATGTTGCTGTGAAAATATTGAATAAATGCAGACATCGACTTTCAAGCGCGTGCTGAAAATCTCAGTTCTTTTTAATTATTTTCAAATAGTCAAATGTCAAGTGCACATTATTAGTGTGCAAATTAAAGTATTGGCAAGGAAGCAATGTCTGGGGAAAAATCACAGAAGGTAGAACAATTTTTCTGCAGGTTGGGAATATGCTTCAGGTGATCTGGTCCGCTTTCTGCTAGGCTGCTGATAGACGGAAATGTAACTTTTGCAAGACAAGGAGAAAATATTATGAGATTACTTGTACTACTGCTTGTTAATAAAACTGTAACTTTATCACCTAATAGCTTCCCTAATCTCGTGCCCTCCATTGTTGCCAGACAATGTAGCCTTTGGCTAGACTGATTAGGTAAGACAGGAATTTAATTCTAAAGCATCTGGATGGTATAACAAAGCAGGAGAAGGCTGTTGTTAAATTTAGCTATAGATTATTTTTGCTTTTATGCGTCAAATTTCCATTTATCTTTGATCAGTACATGTAACATCCTGCAAACAGAATTAACTACTATAGTACTGTTAGGGGTGCTATGAATACGAAAGGTGTTCTGGTGTAGTTGAATTAAAAATGTATGAGGGTTTTTCTCCCTCCCTAATTCAGCAGCTGTGACACAATTTATTTGTATTTAAAAAGTGAAAATCCAAATAATCAGAAAGAAATACACGGGACTATATTCCCTGCCTGATTCCTCCTTTTCTAGCAAACAGCTGCTCAACAGGATTATTTTCACTGTTCAAAAAAAAACAACCCTCTGTGCATGCTCTTATTGTCTCACAATCTGTTAGTGAAAGGAACTATTGACAAGATTACTTCAACAGGGAAGCAACACTGAAAATGGGCAATTGCTCTGACTTTACATATCTGTTTGGCCACTGCAATGAATAAGGCCTTCCATTACAACAGCTAAGTATGCTAAGTAGGATTGGAAAACTTTTTCCAACTTTTGTATATTTCTTGAGATGAATGAAGTTTGGAAAACTAAGAGCGTTACAACTTTGTTTATTTATTTAACTTTGTTTATTACTTTAAAAAAAAACCTATAAAGCCATAACTATTATAATTAAAGCTTGGTTTAAAGAAAACATTATTTAGTGTGTATGGTCTAATCAAGCACATAGGTAATTAAAAGAACAGACACTTGAAAAATGAATAATAGAGGCTTGCAGTCTGATATTTCAGATTAATATGTGAACATTTTCAGTCATTTCATTTCTGGAATGTTTGGCCTTATACACAAATAATATCTACCTATTTTTCTAGCTATCCTTTACAACTTCTATTTTATCAAGCTGCACCATTCTTTCCAGACTGATGTTCCTTTCCCATTGGCCTTTGAAAAGAAAAGTCTCCTTCAAGTTGAGTGCAAAAACTCACAATTTCGTAGATGTGGCTATGTAGATTTCTTGGTGATACTACAGAAGTGCTTTGCCGCTGCTCCCTTTTGGGACGGTTTTTCAATTTCCTGCTGTAGTTAACAATCCTGCTATTCCCTGGTGGTCCCTATCTGAGTATAAAACAGGCCTGATCCTGCTTAGCTTGCAAACCCAGACAAGATCAGTCAGAGGCTGCCACAGGTAAGATGATCTGCTGTAACCAACAGTATTATAGGCTACATTCTTTTTGTTTTTACCCTGACTTTTTTTTTTCTATTAGCAACATGGGTTCTTTTACCAGACTTGAATTTTAAGGCTTAAAGTTGGATTGGGCTAAAGAGGAAGGAAGGGAGGGAGGGAGGGAGGATGGATTTTGGAATTCTGTTTGATCTCAATGCTCCTTGACGTTAAGAGAATCTAACCACTTGCAAAATATCTTCATTCACCAAATCCTTTATATAAATGTAATTCAGTATTGATCAGGACATATTACTTACCATCCCCAAGGATTACCATCTTGACATAAGCTCAACAGTTCCAATTATCCTATAGTGACGTCAGGAGATACAAGGTACTTTTCAGCTATTCAGACTGGATGGTGAGAGATTACTAAAGGTAATCCATAATTTGGGTGAGAGGAGGAGAAACTTTCCAGATGAGAAGGAAGGTAACCACCTAGAGCAGGGGTGTCAAACTCATGTCATCACGGGACGTATTGTGACATTTCCCCATTCGCTAAACCAGGCATAGGCATGGCCAGCATGTGATGCATCTGGCCCGTGGACCATGAGTTTGATAGCCCTGACCTAGAGGGAACTTCAGAATCAAACCCAAAAGAAGGCTAGGGCAATCTTCTTCTCTACTGTTGTTCCCAAATCTTATAAGGCAGTGATGGCTAACCTTTTCCGGACTGAATGCCCAAACGTGCATGCACATGTGCCTTGGCTCACCCCCTACACATGCACGCATGTCCCCCCCTGTACACCCTGCCCCCCACATGTGTGTGCACGGCTCTCCCACACATGCCCTGTCCCCCCCGCATGCATGCACCCCCCCACACACGCCCCCCCGCGCATGCGAGGGAGAGACCCGAAGACCAGCTGGCTGGTGGGAGGCATGCATGCATGCGCGGCAGACCTGAACTGGGGCAACGGCTCACGTGCCCACAGAGAGGGTGCTGCATGCCACCTCTGGCACACATGCCATGGGTTCGCCATCACAGTTATAGGGAGATGGATGCAATACTTAGACAAGTTTAGGAACCTGGTGGTGAGATCCCAACAGCCCCTTTCACTGGAAACATCTCTCTGGTTGCTAAGGAAGAGGATTTAATTTCCACAAATAGATCTGGAAGGACATCCATGGCTAAGTATAAGACACACCAAAGTCTGCTCAGATAATTCCAGTATTAAAAGTGCAAGGAAACCATACCATTGAACAGAATAAAAGAAGCATGAATCAAAGAGAACTTGAACTTGCTGAAATAGGAATGAAAAAACTTAATGAACTGGAAGCCTATCAATAAATTTGGAGGAATCAGAATTACGGTAGTCACTTTAATTTAGATTATTATATAATTGAGCATGAATGGCAACTTGTTTGTTGTTACTACTGGTGGCCAAGTACCTCACTCACGATCATGTGATTGTCATTTGCAAGGTTTTTCAGAACAAGCTGTTATCTTAGACAATGAAGGATAGAAAGAAAGTTTTATACATCACAAAGGACCTCTAAGTTGAAATACCAATTTTCATTTCATTTATTAAAATCCTGTACCATTAATGAAGTATCTCTTAAATTTCTGAACTTTTTTTGACACTGGTCTGTATTGAATTGGAAAATGCATAGGAGTCTGCATTTTCATATTTTCTTCCTTTTCAGATCTTCAGATCAAAATTTAAAATAAAATCCATTATTTCACTAGAGTAGGGAATGGAATATTGATATTTTTACCTGTAAAATAAAAACGATTGGAATTTATATTTATAGACTTATAGCCAGAACAATTCTAAGGGCCTAAGGCAGGACCTTTGCCTAGGTTTTTTTCTGAAAAAAACGCAAATAGATACCATTTTGTTTCAGTTACCTATGAACGCAGTCTGATAACTACTAATGTACTGGATGCAAATGTATTTGTCAAGCTAACTAGTTACTGTATCTGCTAATACGGATTGAAAATTGAACTAAACTGAACTAAAATTATTTTAGCTGGAGTTACTTATCTAGATAAATAATCTTACCTGGTGAAAATTTACTTATCTAGTAACAGCAAATGAAGAAATCAACAAGTTAAAGGATTTATGGCTATACAATTCATGTATGTAAAGTCTCCTTCCAATCAAGTTCAACTCAGGTGACTAAGTGGACATGTCCATGAAGTCTTCTTGCCGTATCAATAAGTGATGGTTCACCATTTTCTTCTTCAGGAGACAGTTCTAACTTGCATCCTTGGTATTTCTTCGAGGTCCCGAGACTAACCAGGTCCAACACTCCTGAACTGTTCAAGATCAGCCAAGGTCTTACAACAAAACAAATAGTTTTGTAGCTCCTTAAAAGCTGCTCTAAGAGATGTAAAAGAAAGAATGGGCACAGTTCCTGGTATTAGAAAATGACTACATTCAAAAATCAGAACATTTGTCAGTTCTCAGAAAATCCCAGGAGCCTCCATTATTCAAGAATTTAAAAAAATCTTATTGCTAAATTACAATTTGCAAGCAAATGTGATTCTATTTATTTTGTGTTCAGTTAGAATCAGGTCTTTCTTGCTAATACTGGTGTATGTTAACATAACAAAGTAAAAAAGATTGTGTGATCATTAGAGTTCTGCACAAATGTCTTCTTATTTCTTAGGCTTAATAATTAATAAATTTTAATTTACTATTAATTAAGAATAAGTCAATTATTACAACACTGAAATTAACATACATATATCACCCAGAGGTCGTATATGTTCGTGTGTATGTGTGCGGTTGCAGTCTCAACATATCCTAGGTGTCTAAGTTGTAGATTTTATATTTCTGCTGTAAGCTTTAAAAGATGAAAACGTCTGCACAATATATCTACACGTAATGGTCTTTCTGTTGTCATCCAAATTCTGCTACTGCTGCTTGCTGGAATTAGTTTCCCAGCTTTCACGTAGCAGTAAATCAGAGCAGCTGCCGAATTCAGTTTTTCCAAATGTAGAATTTTGCTAGATAGGTAAACAGACAGATATTTTGCTGGATTGCTTGCTTGCTTAAAGGCCAGCAAATCCAAACAGATTCATAGCAGTTTGTGGTCAATATTTTTTTTAAAGAACAGCCTATAAAAATGTCTGGAAGCCATTTGGGGGTTGTTGAAATGGTTAAAAATGGGGCATACCCAAATCAGATTCCAACATGAATAGGATAAAAAGCTGAATGAGGTGGAAACCCTAGAAAGAAATTTGAAAACTTTTATAGCACAGTCAGGAAACTCTTGTCACCTGGGACCAGTAAATTTCAAAAGAAGGCAGAAACCAGGCCAGAATAGAAGCAGAGAGCGCAAGGAGTGTGGAATAGCAACACCGATTTTCAGAGGTGTGAAAAATTGGCCAATGAGGGAAAATATGTGGGAGAGACAGGTGATTTGAGTCGGCAAAAAGGTTGTGTCTCCCTGCCACCAATCCAGGGCATAAATCCAGCCCCTGGGAAGTGCCAGTGCACTTAGCCTGGGATCTGTGTCACTCGAAGAGATGTTTTCCCTCGTCATCTTGTTTGACACACAAACACTCCTCTTCCCCTCCACTCCACTTGCCTGCTCCCTTCTCTATTCAACAAATGCCAGCTAATTCCTGAACAAACTCCACTATTTGCCTTCGCACAGCCTTCCGCCACAGTTCCCCCTCTGCAGGCAGCATGACCCACAAGAGGTTTGAAGTGCCATGTTGACAAATCTTGCCGCCTGCCTGAATCAGGAGGGGAGGAGGGGACCGACACCCAAGAGCTCCCGAGTGTCCAAATAAGGCCAATTTCTCAAATGTAAAGAACATCGGAATATATGCTTGCAGCTCCTGTTTCTTTTGCTGCAGCTCCTGCTGCACCTGGGGCAGGAAGATAAATTGGTCCGTTCCTGCGTTTATACAATTCATTCTCCAACTCTCAAAACACATGGAGGCAAGACCTCACAATCTACCCACAAGTAGTTAGGATCAGCTGGCGTGGCTGATGCAATACAAATGTAAGGAGTTAAAGAGGGCCTAGAGCCGTGACAGCAAACCTATGGCAAGCGTGCTGGAAATGGCACGCAGAACCATCTCTCCGGGCACGCAAGCCGTTGCCCATTACTCTTCCGGGTTCCAGCGCACCAGCCAGTTGGTCTTCTGGTTTCCGCATGCACACACACACACTCCCTTTTCGGCACTCGGTGCCGAAAAGGTTCACCAACATTGGTCTGGAGGAAGAAAAAACTCCCGAAAAACCGCCTGATTTGGGGAGTGCAAAGAGCAAATATGTGTGGCAAAATTTTTATAAATGCATTACTTTATCATTGGTACTTAGTATTTTCTACCTGCTTCCAGCCGTGTGTCCTTTTTCAAAAACCCAGTTTTGTCTCATGATGCCCTAAGAAAAAGAAGGGTGCCTAGTTGCGGGAAAGAGAAGAAAATACTGAATATCGTATTTTTCAGAATATAAGACGCAACTTAGTTTTTGGGGAGGAAAATAAGAAAAAAGCTGATTGGCAGGTGGATTGGCCTCCTGGAATACCCCCAATCAGCTATTCCCAGAGGTGAATTTTAGCAACAGGTTCCTTGGTTGTGAGCTCTGTGCCTTGCTTATATATTTTTTTTTTTTGCTTTTTTTTCCTGCCTCTGAAAGCCTCCAAAACAGAACTTCAGAAAAAAAGCCTCTGAAGCTCTGTTTTGTTTTTTATTTTTATTTTATTTTATTTTATTTTATTTATTTTATTTATTTTATTTTATTTTATTTTATTTTATTTTATTTTATTTATTTTATTTTATTTATTTATTTATTTATTTATCAAACACAACAGTATATATAAGTATAAGCATGAAATAACTATACAAATTGGATACAATCAAAGGGAATATTAGGACAGGAACGATAGGCACGTTGGTGCTCTTATGCACGCCCCTTACAGACCTCTTAGGAATGGGGTGAGGTCAATAGTAGATAGTCTTTGGTTAAAGATTTGGGGATTTTGGGAAGAGACCAGAGCTTTTTTTCTGAAGCTTCGTTTCTGATGCTTTTTTTCAGCCTCTGAAACCTCCATTTGAGAGGCTGGGCCGGGCTACATTCGGAGTATAAGACGCACCCAGATTTTCACCCTCTTTTTTTGTGGGGGGGAAAGGTGTTGTCTTATTACTCCAAAAAATATGGTAGTTTGCTGCCAGCCATATATCTGTCCCTTGCTTAGTTTCAGAAAGACTCTGCTGGATCAGATGAAGAGATGGGAACCTTTTCTTATTTTCTCTGGAGAGAATGCATTTTCATATAGCCAATGTGTGGTTCTCTAGCCTGTTGGCTGCAGGACTGAATTCATTCCATTTCCAGAGCCATGCAAGAGTCCTTTTGTCTCTTTCACCCACATGTGAGCTGCAAAGTCCCATCCCATCTCTCCCAATCTGGCAGCTTGCAAATTTGTTAAGAGTACAGAATTTCCTAGCACACGAAGGACACAAAGGAAAACTATTCTGCTTCCTTATTAACTTGATTATTTCCACAATGCCCACAACTGATATACAGTTATCTGATTTTTATTTTTATTTCTATTTCTATCTATTTTTACTAACTTGACAACTGCAGTGATTCACTTAACAACTGTGGCAAGAAAGGTTGTAAAATGGGGGCAGTTTTCACTTAATAAATGTCTCATTTAGCAACAGAGATGTTGGGCTCCATTGTGAATGTATGTCAAGGACTACTTGTATCGCTGTCTTTCTCTCTCTGTGTGTCTCTGTGTCTCTCCCTCCCTCTCTCCCTCCCTCTCTCTCTCTGTGCAGTGCCTTCGTAAAACCACCATGGCTAATAATAATAATTTGAAAGTCTAAACTGGATAAAAAAAGATGTGTGATTATTATTATACATCCGATCCCTCAGAGCCATCTGCAACTTTTTCTGCTATCAATCGCACAGGGTAACTTTGGACCATTCATGGTCTCTCAGCCCATCATTTCTCACTAAGGTTGTCCCTTAGGGAACAGGGGAGGTGGGAACAGCACTGTGGGTGCTGTCTTGAGCTCTTTAAGGCAAGGTAGGGCATACCTCTAAATAAGAAATGAACCAATATCTTGGAAGAGCCTTTGCTGAGGCATTGCACTAAATTGGAAGCCAGGAAAGGTAGTAGGAAAAATACAGAGGTGTTCCTACTTTTGGCAACTGTCTTGAAAAATGCTCTTCTGGTCAAGATTTGCTAGATCTGACCCTCAGTGTTTAGGTTTTTGACTTATATCAAATTGTGGAAAAAGTGTTCTGCTGAAATCATTCTGTGCCTCTTCTTTGTGAATAATGTTCTGAAGGGGTTTTTTTTTTCTGTCAATGCATAATTTGAACAAATATAAATGTACATTTAAATGAATATTCTGCAGGGACTGCCATGATAACCTTTTCTTTTAATTTGGGTTTAAATAAAGTACATTGTGGGGAGGAGGGGGTGGTAGTTTTGAAAACAAACGAGGAAACTATGCAAAAAGTGAAATAATGAAGGCAAAAATATGCATTAAGAAATATTATAAAATATATTATTTAATCACTGTATCATTAGAAAACACTATCCGCTATGACCAACATTAAAATTCCTGTTCATATCCATCCATCCATCCTTCTGAAATGAAAAGGAAACTGAGCTGCATAAGAGGAAAGTAAATTTGCAATACTTCTATTAGCCAATCCACTGGAAAATAAATACAAAAGGATAATAGAGAGAAGGAAATTTATACCACAATTGTGAGAGGTGAGCACCTGTCGGATGAGATAATGCTCGCCACACATTTTCTTTTCTTGGCAGTAGCTTTTGCACAAGTTAAATTAATTTACAACTTAATTTGATTAAATTAAATTAATTGTGCTATTAGTCTTAAAGTGCTGATCTTGCTCAGCAGTTTTGGAATCTGGCTCAGGGCTGATTCACATAACCACATTTACATGCTAAGTTGTGGGTACAGTGAATTTGCAGTGTACCATTTTAATGATCCCAAGTGGTTTGGATGCATATGAAAGAACTATATTGGCTGGTGCAGAAGGCGTCCCCTTTCAGCTGCCAATCTTCCAGCAAAGGTATCAGGTGAAGTTTCCTACCCACCTTTTCATTAAACAACAGACTGCTGTGC
Organism: Ahaetulla prasina; assembly: GCF_028640845.1. Classification (NCBI taxonomy): domain Eukaryota; kingdom Metazoa; phylum Chordata; class Lepidosauria; order Squamata; family Colubridae; genus Ahaetulla; species Ahaetulla prasina. The sequence goes on from NC_080540.1 coordinate 166,151,027, forward strand.
GTTGTAATAATAATGCGGTTTTAAATATGGTTTAAATATTTGAATGTGTGGATTAGGAATTTTTCAAAACATCTGCCCACATTTGTGTCAACTGATCAGGAATGAGATGTGAAGTCTATTTTGTACTTACAAATGATGTTTATAAATGGCACAAAGCAGGCATCCAAAACTCCCCCCAACACACGGCATTTAAATATTATTATTAACAATAATAATTTACATTTGTATGCTGCTTGGCTCTCAATGACTCAGCGAATAAAAAAAAGCATTAAGTGTGAAATGACTTTTTCTTGATTAGGTTTCAAAATATTTAATAAGAAAAGAGAAAAAAGTGTTGTCATATAAGGTTTTGTTATATTTGACAGGAAGTAATGGAATAATAAGTAAATTGAATTAATATTATTCATGGATTTAGCAGGGAAGAGAGTGGACATGCCAAATTTATAAATTTCATTTGGTGCTTTCCCTGCAAGACCAGCTGGTGAAAATGTAGGAGTATGTTTCCATGTGTAAAATAACAACACAACTGAGATGGAAAGAAAATTATTATGGAATTAAATATTTTTTCTGTCTCGTGTTGTTTTTTCATTTAGCTAGAGTTTGGCAACCATTTGTTGATAATAACATTCAGAAAAAGGTCACATTACAGCTTTTCACTTTATTTATTTATTTATTTATTTATTGTTCAAATTTATATACCGCCCTATCTCCCACAGGACTCAGGGCGGTTTACAGGCATTTAAAAAACAGATAAATACAATCTAAAAAACAATTAAAAAACTTATTATAAAGCCTAACAATTAAAATAATTAAAAATATAAAAAATAAAACCCCACTTAAAACCCATTAATTAAAACCTAACTCAGTCCTGCGCAATGAAATAAGTATGTTTTGAGCTCACGGCGGAAGGTCCGAAGGTCCGGAAGTTGACGAAGTCCCGGGGGCAGTTCGTTCCAGAGGGTGGGAGCCCCCACAGAGAAGGCCCTCCCCCTGGGCGCCACCAGACGACATTGCCTCGCTGACGGCACCCTGAGGAGTCCCTCCTGTGAGAGCGCACGGGTCGATGAGAGGTATTCGGTAGCAGTAGGCGGTCCCGTAAATAACCCGGCCCTATGCCATGGGCGCTTTAAAGGTGGTCACCAACACCTTGAAGCGCACCCGAAGGCCACAGGTAGCCAGTGCAGCCTGCGCAGGATGGGTGTTATGTGGGAGCCACGAGGGCTCCCTCTATCATCCAGCGCAGCTGCATTCTGGACTAACTGCAGCCTCCGGATGCCCTTCAAGGGAGCCCCATGTAGAGAGCATTGCAGTAATCCAGGCGAGGCGTCACGAGTGCGTGGTGACCGTGCACAGGGCATCCCGGTCCAGAAAGGCGCAACTGGCGTACCAGGCGAACCTGGTAAACGCTCTCCTGGAGCGGCCGTCAAATGGTCTTCTAAAGACAGCCGTTCATCCAGGAGGGCGCCTAAGTTGCGCACCCCTCCATCGGGGCCAATGACTCGCCACCGATGGTCAGCGGATTTAGCTGACTGTACCGGGATGCCGGCATCCACAGCCACTCTGTCTTGGAGGATTGAGCTTGAGCCTGTTTCTCCCCATCCAGACCCGTCGGCCTCCAGACACCGGGACAGCACTTGATAACCGTTGGGGTGGTCCGGTGGAAAGGTACAGCTGGGTGTCATCCGCATACAGCTGATACCTCACGCCGAAACCACTGATGATCTCACCCAGCGGCTTCATGTAGATGTTAAACAGAAGGCGAGAGGATCGACCCTGCGGCACCCACAAGTGAGGCACCTCGGGCCGACCTCTGCCCCTGTCAACACTGACTGCGACCGGCCGGAGATAGGAGGAGAACCACCGATAAGCGGTGCCTCCCACTCCCAATCCCTCCAACCGCGCAGCAGGATACCATGGTCGATGGTATCGAAGCCGCTGAGAGGTCTAATAGGACCAGGGCAGAGGAACAACCCCTATCCCTGGCCCTCCAGAGATCATCCACCAACGCGACCAAAGCCGTCTCCGTGCTGTAACCGGGCGGAAACCGGACTGGAACGGGTCTAGATAGACGGTTTCATCCAGGTGTAGGGAAACTGATATGCCACCATACTCTCTACAACCTTCGCCGCGAAGCGAAGGTTGGAGACCGGACGATAATTACCTAAAACAGCGGGTCAGGAAGGCTTCTTAAGGAGGGTCTCACCACCGCCTCTTTCAAGGCGGCGGAAGACACCCTCCACCAAAGAAGCGGTCGTAATCGCCTGGAGCCAGCCTCGTGTCACCTCCTGAGTGGCCAGCACCAGCCAGGAGGGCACGGGTCCAGTAAACACGTGGTGGCATTCAGCCTACCCAACAACCTGTCCATGTCCTCGGAGCCACAGGGTCAAACTCATCCCAGACAATGTCACCAAGACCACCTCGGGCACCTCACCAGGGTCACCGCAATTTTGGTCCAACCCGTCCGCAGCTGAACGATTTTATCGTATAGATAACGTTAAACTCCTCAGCACGCCCCTGCAGCGGGTCATCCCGCTCCCCTGATGAAGGAGGGAACGAGTCACCCGGAACAGGGCGGCTGGGCGGTTATCTGCCGACGCAATGAGGGAGGAGGCGAGCAACGCCTCGCTTCCTCAATGCCACTAGGTAAGTCCTAGTATAGGACTTCACTAGTGTCCGATCAGCCTCAGAACGGCTAGACCTCCAGATGCTCTCTAGGCGCCTTCTCCGCGCTTCATCCCCCTCAGCTCCTCGGAGAACCAAGGAGCCGGTTGGGACCTGCGCCGGGTCAGAGGCCGCAAAGGCACGACACGATCTAAGGCCCCCGCCGCGGCCCGTTCCCAGGCCGCAACAAGTTCCTCAGACGTGCCGCGAGCCAGACCCTCAGGGAATGGCCCAAGCTCCGTCCGAACCTCTCAGGGTCCATCAGGCGCCTGGGACGGAACCAACGCATCGGCTCCGTCTCCCTGCGGTGTTGGATGGCGGTCAGAAAGTCCAGGCGAAGGAGAGAGTGATCTGACCATGACAAAGGTTCGATGACTATTTCCTGTAAGTCCAGATCTCTCAACCACTGACCAGAGACAAAATCAGATCGAGTGTACCACCCCCCGTGTGGGTGGGGCCATCAACTACTTGAGTCAGGTCCAAGGCCGTCATGGAAGCCGTGAACTCCCGAGCTGCTGTCGATGACGAGCCGGCAGATGGCAAGTTAAAATCCCCCATGACTAAAAGTCTGGGGGTCTCAACTGCCACCCCAGCAAGCACCTCCAGGAGCTCGGGCAGGGCAGCTGTCACGTAGCAAGGTGCCAGGTACGCGACCAGCAAGCCCATCTGTCATCTATGGCCCCACTTCACAAGGAGGATTCACACCGACAATCTGAGGCACAGTGGTCTCCTCGGCTCCAGACTCTCCTAATCACAACCGCCACCCCCACCCCTGCCCTGGGCTCTCGGCTGATGGAATGCACGGAAACCTGGTGGGCACATCTGTACCAGGGGCACGCCCCCTTCTGCGCCCAACCAGGTCTCCGTAATGCCTATAAAGTCCGCGGCACCCCCCTGAATAAGATCGTGAATTAGGGGGGCCTTATTGGCCACGGACCGTGCATTACACAGCATCAGCCGAAGGCCCAGGCTCTGAGGGTCTTGGCTATCCGGGGAACGGGAGAAGTCTGGAGGCTCGGGCGCGATCCCCTGCCAGCACCGAACGCGCGCCCCCGTAACATGATCCGAGCCCCCGCTTCCGCCAAATCTGCCCCTCCCCCAAACCGTGCAAATAGCACCACCCTCTACCAATGGGACCTGAACTCCCCCCATAACCTTCGGACCTATTAACTCACCGCCATGAGCATGCGCAGGAACTGATACCCCACCCGCGGGTTTCCCCAACACCGCCCTACCCTCCCACCCTTAAAATGCCCTATCTAAAACCCCAAAGGCTCTTCCTCTTCGTGATGCCACCTCTGTGGATCCCAAGATCCGTCATTGAGGCCGGCCCTTGGTAAACGGGCCATTCCTGCGAGGCGGGGCACCTGCAGGCGCAAGAGCTCCTGTACCGAATAGCAAAGGCGAATCGTGTAAATAATACTCCGCTAGGGATAACAGTCGCCGGAGCTGATCATTGTCCGGGATGGCAAGATATTAGTCTATAGTTCTGCACATGGATACCCATCATCCGATGGTGGCTGAAATGATAGATAGGCTAAGGATGGAAGATGGAAAAAGTAGCCCAGTCCCAAAATCCATGGGGAAAACGAGGTGGGTACATCCTCCGACAGGTCTCAAATCGGTCTCCAAGTCTCTTCCACTATAGTTCCAAAGAACAATCCTGGCCAAAGATCCCAAAAGGCCATATAAATGCAGATGACAGTGCTTAAATAATAGTGGGAGAAATAGGTCTCCAACGGCTGGAACATCTCCAGTAATCACCACGCCAATTCCCTCTGTTAAGATGGTTCAAGATAAAAATCTTCCAGGGAAGCCTCAGACAAATCCCACATTCCAAGTTAATCCAGAATTAATCCAGAAACCTGGCCGCTCCTCAGATCCAGGGCCTTTCCCAGAAACCGGGCCAGGCACCTCTGAGGAAGGCCGGTAAGATGTAATAGGCCGTAGATCCCAAATACGGCATAAATGGGGTAAAATGTCCTCAGAGAACCTCCCTGCAGGGAAGGCAGTGGGCGAGCCGGCAATGGAAGGCCGGTAAACTCTCCACCCCCTTCGTCCAGAAAAAACAATCCCGAGAAAACCAAGCTGGGGGGAAGGAAACATACCCAAGATAGTCCAGCACTCCGCAATCCACAGTCCACAGGCCATGATGGACCAGCAAGCCTATGTTCCGCGGCTGCGGCCTCACCTCGCCCCACGCACCCAGGAAATGGCCGCCGTTCGCCGCTCTCCCTCACCCGGCCTCGTTCTCGGCAGCCGTGGCACCGAAAAGGCCCGCAGACCCCTCCCACGGCTGCCGAGAAGCTGACAAAGCGGGCCGGGGGGTATAGGCGGCTCGGCTAGCCGTCTGGGCAATGCCATCCCGCGGCGATCTTCCCGTCGGCGGCTCCGTTCACCTAGCGGGCCGCCATCTTGCGCATGCGCAGAGCCTGCTTTGTTTTCTTATTTAGTTTTGCTGGGCTTTGCTGTTTATGGCAGTACTTGATCTTGGGTACCTGGTTGTACTTGTTATTTAGCTTATGAAATTTACTTTGACAAGCAGATCAGGTTATATAAAATTCAAGATTGTTACGATATTCAAATAATGAGGTTGAAGCGGAAGAATAAATCATATTTAGTCCCTTCATCAGTGAGAAGTTCCACACTTTACATCAGGAAAAAAAGTGTTTTGTTTCTTTTTTTCCCCTTTTATATATATATTTTAATCTAATAGCTTTTTCCTCAGGTGCTGCTACGCAATGCAATGTTCCTTAAACTGTTCAACACTGATTAAAAGATCACAGAACCTTCAACCTTTTTAGTAAATAATGCTTTATTTCATTTCATCATTTTTATTATATTTTGGTAAGGACTGAAAAGATGTGGCCCTGAATGCATTACTTGAATTCCAACAGACTTTCAGTTGGAAAAATGGAACTCTATATTTTAAGATGCAACAAGCAAAATTTGCCTTTAGCCTTCAAAATAAAATTCATTCTGTTATTTAAATGACTCAATTTAATATGAATATTTATCAGGTTCGATTGGTATAAATACCAATGGGATTTGAAATTCAGTTAATTATTTCTATATTGCAAGATAGAAATATAGGTGTTGACCGTTATGTGATGTTGATTATGGTTGCACATTAATACTTTCTTGTAACAAACATGCAGAAGTTAATATTGTGAAAAATGGATAATTGGAAAGTCACTGGCTGTCACATCTCATACAAAGATATACAAAAGAAATGCTATTCAGATGCACAAATAAAGCAGAAAAAGGAGCAAAGAGTGAAGATATTTCTAATTTAGACTAAATGATATAACAAAGAATATTTAGTGAGTGATTATATTAAATCAGATGAAAGAATGGCTGATTGCAAATGCAGAGAATAATCTTCCATTTCTTTTTGTTACAATTATGATTTTATTTTGGACCGAAAGGCCATCTGATCTAGCAACGTTGCAACGTTGCCCTCATACAGACTAGAAATGTGACTTTCACAAAATGCTTCAGAGAAGTGACTTGCATTTAATCTTTTGATTAGTGTAAATAAATTAGTATAAATATCAGTGGAATTCTGTCACTTGGCAGCTCTTGAGGGAAGGCCTATCTGCTCCTATGCCTTCCTAAACTATTGGTAGAGGAGTCTTGGCACATGGTCACATTTATAGTACCCACAGTTGCAATTTACTTTTTAAAAAGAATGGCTTCCTTGGCTTCATTTCAAAGATTAATTTGAAACCATTCATCTCTTTGAGGTATTTTTGCTATTTTTCACAGCGTGCAGGAAACAATCATAATAGGATTCACAACTGCAGCTCTCCCCTTATTCAGGGGTGCGGGTTTAAGCCTCCAATTCTCAGGCCTCTGGAACTCCTGGCGTAAAAAATATCTCAAAAAATATGAAAACCGTGCAGTACAATTCACTCCTAACTTACACAATCCGTGTTTTACAATGTTTGCAACATCGAAGCAACAAGCCAGCAGCTGAGTTGCAGTGTGTAATAATTTCCACCGTTGCAAGGGCTTGCACTGCGCAATGCATGATACTCAGAAAACATTTCTTTTCAAATTGCATTCCCTTGCAATTCGAACACCTATGAACTCATGGAGTTCATGGAGCCCGAGAGTTCTGCACAACCCCAGTTGAGAAAGATTGCTCCTGATTTGATCGTGAAGGTTCAGCTATCCAACACTTATCCAGGGGTGGGATTCAAAACTTTTAGCAAGGGATTCTCTGCCCAGTTGCTGGGTGGGCGTGGCCATGGTGGGCGTGGCCTAGTCAGCCTCCTGCACCACAGTAGGGTGCGGGGCGTTTTTGCCCTCCCCAGGCTCTGGAGGCTTTCCTCAAGCTGCCAGGAGGGCAAAAACAGCCTCCCCAGGCTCCGGAGTCCCTCTGGAGGCCCGTTCCCAGCCTTCCTGAACTTCCGGTAGGCCCATTTTTCGCCTTCCCTGAGCTTCTGCCTGCGCCCTACACTTACCTGCATGCAAAACAGGCCGCATAGGAACTCCTGGGAGGGCTGGGGTGGGTTGGGCGGGGCCAGCCAGGAGTGGGATTTGGGGGTTCTCCAAATTGCACAGAATCTTAGCTAGAGGTTCTCCCGAACCCCTGCAAACCCCCAGCAGCCCACCCCTGCACTTTCCCAGTTCTACTATACTCTTCCCTGGTTGGGTCCTCCCTCTCAGGGCCTGTCTGCCAGTGAAACAAGAAGATGATCTGCGGGACTTCAAATGTCAAGACTCCTTTACCTTTCCCCAATATGGCCTTGGGGTTCTGTGTCCCAATATCCATTTTTCTTGGCTACAAATATAAACAGTGCCTTACCCACCAGACACAGGTAGCCTTTTAAGTCCAGTAGAAATATCAGTTTTTGTTTCTAAGGTTCTACTGCGTTCTCTACCTTACCTCCTTGCTTCCTGGATAGCTCCATGGCTACCCTCAACTATCATTAAGGCAGGCAGCACTGCCCTCCAGCAAGTCAGGAGAGAAGGGCAGGGATCACTCTGGTGGGAGGCAGCGATGGGATAGGTGCTTGGAAAGGGGGGAGACAGGTAACAGGAAAGGGGAAGAGCCACTCTCAGCCCAACCTATCTCAAAAGGTTGTTGTGGGGAAAAGAGGAGGAAGATGGAATATCACATATGTTCGCTGCCTTGAGTTACTTAATAAAGCAATAAAATTGGATAAAAATCCAATGAACAAATAAACATTTCCTTTCTGTGCTCCTTGCTCCCCTGAGAGCCCCATGCTATTAGTAGCATCACCGAGAATTTTAGATTCTGATTGATAGGTCTGCACAACAGATCATGAGTTCTAGTGACAGTACACTGAATTGTAGTACACCCTCCCACCCCCATTCTTCATACAGCAATTAGAGTGCTAAACCAGCTATATATTCTGCATGGCTAAGTATTTAGTCTACAGATAAGTAGTTATACACGTGCAGGAAAATGGTCAATCAAAATTCATACACCATTTTTAAGGTCCAGCTTTTATTATCTGTTGTCAGGATTCAGAGATATATTTCTGGTTATCAATGGTTTGAAAGATAAGGTAGCCTTGTGCATGCTTTCTGTTCTTCACTGTGATTGTACTCAACCAATGAACTCAGCTTATTTAATGATTTGCTGATTTACTGAAATAGAAAGTTTCCTGTTCTTGGATAAACAGAAAGTGATCTATTCAGATCTAAGATTTATTCCCAATTAAAAATGTTATACTATGCACAGAGAGCCACAACTTTGATATGTACAAGGATACAATCTAGTTGACTAACTCACTAATCACTGTACAGTATTTCACAGAGCTTTTTACACATTAACTTGCTAGGTTGTTATCCTTCTGACATTTTATTGAGATAGTAATTTTTAATTTAATCTATTAGGATAATCTCTGTATTATTTGAACACAACGTAGTGGAAAATCCAGCCCATCATCCCATCTGTCCATTTCGCTTTGCATCTTTGATTTCAGAAACTTCCCATAGCCATTTATTTGCGGGCAGTCGAAAGAAAATTTTCCCACCAAACCAAACCTCTTTTTGCTGCCTCCAGAAGATTAACACCTTCCTTGCTTCATCCACTGTTGGTGGCACCCCATTTAAAAGATCTGTCAACACATCCCTATTTAATTGCACGCCATTTTTCCCCCTACGTGGTATGAAGCTGCATCATACTGTAGATCAAATATTTCCATCATTTTATTATAACTTGAATATCCCAGTTAAGACGGAAAGAATACAGGCAGTCCTCGGTTTACAACCATTTCTTTTGTGACTGTTCAAAGTTGCCACGACACTGAAAAAAAGTGACTTATGACTGGTTCTTGCACTTATGACCAACGAAGCAATAAACATTTTGGTGCCTGGCAACCGGCATGTATTTACAATAGTTGCAGTGTCACAGAGTTCATATAATCGCTATTTGTGACTTTCCCAGGTGGCTTCAGATAAGCAAAGCGAATGGGAGAATCTTGATTTGCTTAACAACCATGTGACTCAAAGACTTGGGTGAAAAAATTTGGAACTTTATTTATTTATTTCAAATTTTTATACCGCCCTTCTCTGAGGACTCCGAGGACTTTGATGCAATACATGTTGACGGCAGCAAGATTATTTTACGTTCAAAAATGGAAGGACTCGGCAATGGACGAGTGGCTGCAAAAGTTGATGGAGTTAGCCGAGATAGCTAAATTGAACACAAATACCTTTGTTTCTACCTGGAAACCGCTTCTGGACTTTGTGCTTGAGGTAGAAAAAGATGAAACTTTGATTTTGGGCTTTACCGATAAGCTAGATATGGTGTTACAGAAATGGCTAGTTTAAACTACTATGTAAAACTAAAAAGTTGTGGTTTGATGTTATTACCCTATTCTACTACACCAAAGGGTGTTGGAAGTCATTGCCTTTTCTTTCTTTCCCCCCCCTTCTTTTCCACACTTTTCTCTTTCCTTTCCCTAGTTCTTCTTCTTTTTGCTTTTGTATTCTTTTTTGTATATCATGAATTAATAAAATTGCTATAAAGAAAAAGAAAAGAAAAACAACAATGTGACTCACTTAACAACTGCAGTGTTTTGCTTAACAACCGCAGCAAAAAAAAAAAGGTCATAAAATCGGCAACAATCAACTTGCTTAGCAATGGAAATACTGGTCCCAATTATAGTCACAAGTCAAGAACTACCGGTATACGCGATAGAAAGTATATACATATGCAATATATTATATTACACCTCTTTCAAAGAAGAGTAGAGCAGATCACTTAATTTACACAAGGCTGCTTACCCTAATGCTGTCCATATTGTCCATTGGATGTTTTCATAATAGGTATTATCATGTGTTCTCTAATTCCCAAAGTTATTACTGATTGACTGAGTCGAGCCCATTTCAATAACTGCTCCAAAAAATTAATCCGCCATAGACAAGCGTCTAAGGTTTGTAAAATGGGTTGGAAGAGACAGGAAATGTAACATGCTCTGAATGCATGTGGCAGTTTTTACAAGATTAGTTCAACATGCTACAGCCCACAACAGGAAAAATCCTATGATTCTTTTAATGCTAAATTCCTCAGCTGGCTACAGGGCAGCAACCTTAAACAGGGCAGCAGTGAATTTTGACCAAGTCAGCATATATTTTTCTCAAGGCTCTAATGTCAGGAGGATTCACGCCTACCATCTTTTTCTCCCTTCCGCCCACAGAACTGGCCAAAGGCTTTAGGTGGGGCAGGGTCGAGAGAGAGTTACTCTGGAGTACATCAACATTTAATTTGATTTATCACTCCCTGAACAAACTGAGGAGGCACAACTTCCTGCGTATATTATATATGATTACGGCACTGTGAAAATCCCACATCTGCACATGGATGAAGCATTCGGCACATGCCAATGAAGTAACTCCACTCTCATAAATGCTGACTTCATCCCAATGTATTCCTGTTGGTCACTGTGTACTGAACCCATTTAGCTGGCTGAATACCAATTACTACTACTTTGGTACACCGTTCAAAATCCTACCAAATGGGACCAAGAGTTATTTGAATAACTAGAAAAAGGGGAGCCTTGTACAGGTAGTCTTCGACTTATGACCCCAATTGAGCCCAACATTTCTGTTGTTAAGTGAGGCATTTGTTAATTAAGTTTTGCCCCATTTTACAATCTTTCTTGCCAAGTTGTTAAGTAACTCACTGCACTTAATAAGTTAGTAACCCAGTTCTTAAATGAATCTGGCTTCCCCCATTGACTTTGCTTGTCAGAAGGTCGCAAATGGTGATCCCATGACCTTGGGACACAGCAATGGTCATAAGTATGAACCAGTCGCCAAGTATCTGAATTTTGACCACATGTTCATGCGGATGCTAAAGTCATAACTGTGAAAAAGAGTCTTAAGTCACATTTTTCAGTGCTGTTGTAACTTTGAACGGTCACTAAATGAACTGTTGTAAGTTGAGGACTACCTGTAGATGCAAGAAATCATTTTGTAAGAGACAGGAGAAGATATACTTTATGGAAAATATGTTTCTCTAAAATTCCTTAACTGGATATGACAACTGCTCCTTGTTAGAAGTTAGCTGATCCACTTTTTAAAAAAACTCAGCAAAAACCATCAATATAGTTCTCCCTCCAAAGATGCTGTGTAAATTATGAGCTATAATATGAAATTGTGCTATCTGTATGGCAATATAGACAAATGACAATATAGCTACTTCTATGTCCTTGACATTCTGTCAATGTATGGCTGTGAAAGTTTGGACCATAAGGAAGCCTGAGCACCAAAGAATTGAGGCCTTTGAACTCTGGTGCTGGAGAAGACTCCTGCGAGTCCCTTGGACTGCAAGGCGAACAAACAAGTCAGTCCTAGAGGAGATCAACCCTGACTGCTCTTTAGAAGGCCAGATCCTGAAGATGAAACTGAAATACTTTGGCCACCTAATGAGAAAGAAGGATTCACTGGAGAAGAGCCTAATGCTGGGAAAGATTGAGGGCAAAAGAAGAAGAGGACGACAGAGAACGAGGTGGCTCGATGGAGTCACTGAAGCAGTAGGCATGAGTTTAAATGGACTCCAGAGGATGGTAGAGGACAGGACGGCCTGGAGGAACGTTGTCCATGGGGTCGTGATGAGTCGGACACGACTTCACAACTAACAACAACAATGTCCTTGTTAGCATCCACAGGGAAATAAAATCAAGCCAAACTAGATCCGGCAGGACTTTTCTCATGTTCAGTGGAACAGAGTTTGAGGAAAAAAGGCATAATAGTGCACACTGTTAGATAATCTAAGCAAATTTTTCCATAAGTTTATATAATACAATATGTAATTTGTGTTATTTTGCATAATTTATTCAACTAATGGGGAAAAACAAGGAACTACCCAAGGCACCAAAATACTGCAATCAACATTTCAACTAGTATATAGTATAGTATATAGTTACTAATAAACTTCCAAATTGTAATATGCTTTAAATAAGGATTACACACTGGGTTTTGAAAAGGAAAGTTAACTTCTCCATTCACTGGCCCTTGGAAACCACAGTTTATGAAAAACTCTGCTTAGTACTTTCATACCACTAAGTCCCTATGTCACTAGGACTGTTTTATCCATTATTAAAAATCAAGGCATCCTAAAAGTAGTTAATGTATATACTCCCACATACCCTGTTTTCCCCAAAATAAGACATCCTCTGATAATAATTCGGGCTTTTGAGCGCATGGCAATAAGGCCAAGCACTTATTTCAGGGTTCAAAAAAATATAAGACAGGGTCTTATTTTTGGGGAAACATGACAATATCCCCTTGGTCTTTTCATTTATAGTGGAGTTGATCTGAATGTCACAGGAGACCATTTGGTGATATACCCAGTGTTACATGACATTCTGGGAAAAGACCAATTGGGGAAAATTCTCTCGAGCATACAAGGGACCAAGGCAAAAGAGATGGCTGTGGCTTCCATTGACTTCTTAGCCAATTTCAATACGGAGTTTTTAAAGAGTTGAAGTGTGCGGTATAGCACAGGGTTAAGAAGACAGCGGTTTACTTTCCATCTACTCTTAGTCACCTTGCTCACCTTCTTCATGCTGGCCTTTCGGTACCTTTTATTTGCAAATCCGTATCAAATTCATTATCCCAGCCTATCCTGCAAGGCAGGGTAGGGTTACAACATAATTTCTAATTGAACAGATGGGAAACTGAGATCCAGGTAAACCAAAATACCTGCCCAAGAAAGAATTGCTAAATGCATAAAGTTCAAAAGGAGAAATGAATCATCCATACCTCCTCCCTCTACCCCAGATCAAGACCAATCATGAGTTCTTCAAAATGAATTTTTCATTTGATTTGTTATGTTAACCACCATACTTGCAGCATCTCCCAGGGCAGGATGAACTTTGGGCCACCCCTCACTTAACATATAAAGATACTTGGGAAGGTCTTGTGGAATCCAACCAAGAGATTCTATATAAGCGTTCTATCTTCAATGACCTTAAACTCCTGGACCTTCTGAGAAGTCCATACGAAATAGGGCATGACGCACCAGCCAATCCCTAACAGATGGTTATCCAAACTTATATACAGTTTTCAAAAGGGATGCTTCCCTTTTAATTAATATCCCCATTAAAATAAAGATAAAATGTCCTTCAAACTGAGTTCAGGCCCATACTGATTTCTTGGCAGCAAAATTGAAGTGATTTGCCAATGTCTTGTTCCGGGGCTTTTTTCCCCCTCCAACTTCCCAAATTTCAAAACCTTCCACCCCATTTCAAAGCCATCAAAGCTACTAGTTTTACAAATTGACTTCTTCTTGACATATTTCAACTGCCAATTAGAGGGCTGTTTTACCTCAGTGAGAAAGAACAGGTCAGATTCACTCTAAGCCAGGCGTGTTCAATTTGCAGCCCATGGGATAGCTAGTAATGTGGCACTACAAGATCGTATACATTTATATATGTATGTATGTATGTAGGTCTTGGCATATTCGGGTCTTTTCCTGTGTAAGGTTACCTAACCTTACACAGGAAAAAACCTGAATATGCCAAGACCTACATACCTATACTCGTGAAAACCTACGAAAACATATATATGTATATATATGTATATACACATACACACACATACATACACACACACACACACACACACACACATTATGCAGCCCAAAACAATTCCTCTTCACTCAATGTGGCCTAGATGAACCAAAAGGTTAAGCAACTATTGTAGGAGATGACCAGGCTGTGACCAAAGGATCAGTCTTGAGTCCCTTCACGCCTACAAAAGAGCTAAGTCCAGCCCACCTTGAATTCTGTTGACACTTATACTGCTAGTTTGCTTTGACCATTAGTAGTTCAGATGCTTATAGAGAGTATTAGCAGGCAATAAACCTATATTCATCTGAACCACCTTGACTCCCGATTTCCTGTGCTTGACACCCATATTCTAAACAATCCTGGAAAGACGCCTTATCTGAAACCGTGCTTCTAGCCAGTATTGACAAGACCAGGCTAAACAAGCCAATGGAGGGTATAAGGTAGTTTCCTATATTGCCTCCATGGGAGATCCTTGAGAAAGCATTATTTTCTGCAAGAGGAACACTTCACATTTTGTAACCAAGAACTAATATGTGAGTTTACTTTTTGTCTCCTTTTTTTCTTTCTCTTTTTGTGTAGTAGCTTTAAAATAGTAAGTTGTAGGATAGGGACTGTCTTATAACTCATTTTGGTAATTCAGCTTAAGAAACTTTTTTTGCTAAAGGACATAATAAAATACTGTAAGTGAATAAATAATCACTGCTAATCAACTACATTAGGTTGGGTGACAAAAATTGTATTCTTGCTATTCATAATTTTATTTTGCAACATTATTTAACATGAAAAAACCCTTTCCAACTTTTAAAGCTTATCTCTGTATGGAAAATGATCTACCCCTTTACTGGTTTAAATTTGCACTTTTCAGTTTCCTCTTCATCTTGATTTATACGACAAGTGCACAGTAATATTCTAACAAAATGTATCCATACACATTTATAATGGTGTTCTAAGTTTTGTGATTCCTTTTTCAATCTCTTCTCTTTCTTGATCTGTAACGTAGTCAAGCATCACAGCACACCAAGAACACATCCTTATGTCCCACTAAATACAGCAAGATGTTCATTACAGCAACTGTTTTCAGAGGGCAGGTCCTCATGAGGCAACCTTAGTCTTATCTATAATCTTTTTCCAAACTGACATGAGAATTTTGAGGTAGGCCCAGCCAAGGAACAAGCATGGCCAGGATACCGGAAATGCTCTTTATTGTGGTAAAATAGAATAACAACGGGGGGCATGATGGTTCAGTGGTTAAGACGCTGAGTTGAACCCAGGTTCAAAACCCAGATGCTGTGCGATGGGGTGTTACTCCCGTTACTCATTTGAGTTCCTGCCAACCTAGCAGTTTGAAAGCATGCAAATGTGAGTAGATAAATAGGTACCACTTCAATGGGAAAGGTTACCGTGTTCCGTACTTTCATGATGGCCACATGATGACAGAAACATTTATCAGCCAATGCAGGTTCCCTCGGCTGAGAATTGAGATGAGCACGATTGAACAGGGGAAACCTTTAAACCTTAGAATTACAAAATCTTGAAAGTCTACCCAAGTTTCTCTTTGTCCCATTTTATACTAAACGGAATCAAGACAGGGTCATTTTGAGCTTCCTTCTCACCTTTTCCTTTCAATGGCTCTCTCATATTGTATCTTCTCTCTAACTTCCACAAGATCAGTTCTACATTCTGTTACCTAGGCGCAGTTGAAGGTGGCTAAAGCCTCCATCCCAGGCATCCATTCACACTTACCCAAGTCCACTTACGTACTTTAAGAAGAGTGAATGAAGGTACTTAATCCTACTTGCAGCTGACATTGGATGGGAGGGAAAGCAAAAGCTAGGGAATTCCACCAACTGCTGCCCTTAAATTATCCTGCAATAAAACTGTATGGACAGGACCCCTTGCAAACCTCATTACTGTGGCAGATTATTGCTCAACTACCAGGGCAGTGCAAATTATGTTGGCTGTTTTTTCTGCTGCTTAAGCACTGGAAGAATACACATTAATGCCTTTGTGAGGAAGTACCCCAAATTGGCATTTTTAGCAAGCTGTCTGTTCAAACCCTTGATACTTTTTTTTTTCTGAGTCGTATCACACACAATTTAGGACACTTGCCCTAAATCTAGTATGTGGGCAAGCTGCCATATTATGAATAGTCTCATTCAATATTCATGGATGCCAAAGTTTGAAAGGGGATAGTATGCCTCAATTCATTATAGAGCCCCATTAGAATTAGGGCTTAATCCCTTAAACACATTATTATTATTATTATTTACTTTATTCATTAAACATGAAACTCAGACAACTGAACATTCAAAAATACATCACAAATACTATTGAATGGTGCTAATGGTTGATACAGGTTGCTGCCAGCATCCTAGGTATCAACCAAGTACCTTCTTAAGATGTAAGATGTTCCAAGTCGCGCATTTTTTTGCAGTTCCGCTGGTGTTATTGCAGGAAGCTGCAATTTGTTGATGTATCTTATAAAATTCTTGGACATGGTACCAAGTGCCCCGATGACAATGGGTATTATTATTATTATTATTATTATTATTATTATTATTATTATTATTATTATATTCTGCCTTTATTATTTTTATAATTAACTCAAGGCAGTGAACATAATGCTCTTGTCCCCCCCTTATTTTCCCACAACGACAACAACCCTGTGAGGTGGGTTGGGCTGACAAAGAATTACCAAGTTCACCCAGCCAGCTTTCATGCCTATGGCGGTACTAGAACTCACGATCTCCTGGTTTCTAACCTGATGCCTTAACCACAAAATCAGACTGGCTCATATAGTTTATGTCCAGCTATCTAGGGGACTTCGGCAGAAATAAAAGGCTCCTCCATTCATAACTGAGAACATTTTATGATACCCTGCTTCATGTTTCCCTGTCAACTGAAATCAAATGATGTTGCTTTCAGTCATGATACCCCATCTTTGATACATCCTCTTCTGAGAGATCTGTCTACTGCCACTTTAATTTCTTATAAAAAGTATGATATCCTGTGAGTCAATCTCTGTGTCTGCTGACCTCATAGACCTCATTCAAGTCTTCTTGGCCACACCATGGAAGTGGTTTACCACTGCTTTCTTTGGAGTTATTTTTCAAATTGCTAGTCTAGTCTATAGCCCTGGTATTTCGTGTTGGTCTCCCATCCAGGTGCCATCTTGCTTAGCTTTTCAAGATCAGCCAAAGTCGACTCAGAACTGCCCTTTAGCTGGGCTTACTGCCTTTTAGCATCAGATCAAAACATGTCCAATTCTCCCAAGCTTTCCATGATAAGATTTAATTATGTGTTTTTCATAATCCTCAACGTCCTGGAATAATCTCCTAATTTGAGGAGTTGTATGTTATTTCATGATTTTATTTATAAGCCACCACTTAGGAAGCAAAATTATATCTGGTGCTGAAAGGGTCACTCGCATGACTGTGAGAAAAAGCTAAAAATGGCTGCTGTAGGAGAGAATACTCTATGGTTCACGGGGAGACATGATTGATGCCATCTTTCTCTGGCACGTTGTCTCCCCCTGTACAGCTTGATCTTTGGCACAGGACCTGGAGGTTTTTACTGGAGACACTGGGACATATTTTTCTGAGATAAAGAGATCTGGGGGAGAGGAGGGTGGTGTAGGAAGAAAAGGTTACTGTCCCCTCCTGTACATTTCTTCTCAATCTTGATGTCTCCTTAGAGACCTTTTTTTCATAAAAAGGTTGTGTGCAGGGGTGTCCAACCTTGGTCCCTTTAAGACTTGTGGACTTCAACTCCCAGAGTTCCTCAGCCAGCTTTGCTGCCTGAAGGACTCTGGGAGTTGAAGTCCACAAGTCTTAAAGGGACCAAGGTTGTAGACCCCTGCTTTAACATAATGCTTCTAATACCATGTTTGTTTTGCTCTGAAAGACATGGCTGAAGATTGCTCACATCAGTTGAATATATGCCACTGGTATCTTTTCTGCAGGTAATTCTGACTATATTGCCGTTACCAATCCTAATTCATGTCTTCCTCTTGTTTCTGTGGGGATACAAGATGGCAGTGAAAATGTCCTATCTTCCAACATGCATTGTCTGAATTGTCAGAGCCACCAATGTCTGCCTTCTCTATTCTTATTGTCCTCTACAGAGAATCTTCCAATGACAAATCAAAGCAAGGGAGGGGGGGGCAAAGTCACTAAATCAGCTTCCATGACTACAGATGGAGTAAAACCTAAGTGTCCCTGATGCTAAACCAACACCTTAACTTCTATGCCACAATGGCACGTTTTGGCACTTTCTGTAAGGTTAGGAAGGCGTCTGCTGGAAAGGCTTGCCATTTTAATTGCTGTCATGGAGCAGGGACATGGGCTAGATTAGCGCAAACCCTGCTCCATTTCCCTACCCACCCACCCACCCACACAAATCCTGTTTATTTCTTTTTCAAGAATATCAATTCAACTTTAAAGCAGCATGTTTCCTTCACTGTTTCAAGAAAAAGTGTGTGGATTGACCCCAAATTCTTGACTCTCCGCAAGGCCTCCTTCAATAATAATAATAATAATAATAATAATAATAATAATAATAATAATAATAATAATAATAATAATAATAATAATACCCTAAAATCCCAACCCTTAATACCATCAAATTGGTAGCTGTGAGAAGAAAAAGGGAGAGGGCAACGCTCTTTGATATGGCTTTGGCTTCACTTAATCTGGCAGGGATATTGCTATGCGTGGGCTTCCAAAAGAAGAGGGCAGTCAGACAAACCTCTCCAACACCTTCTCCTCAACAGCAACCCTGTCCTGGATGAGGATTAGGCTTGATGCGTTTGGGAAGAGACAGCATGCCTTTGCTGTGATTGGCAGGATGCCAAGGCTTTCAAATTATTTTCTTTTTTTTTTGAGTCAGCAACACCTCTCCTTGAGCGTACCTATGCGCGCACACACACACAAACACACGCACGGGGGGGGGGGAGAGAGAGAGCGCGCGAGAGAGCGGTCCCCTGTCCCCTCCATTGCTTTGAGCAAGAGAAGAGAACTGTGTGGCGATTTCTGAACAACAACAGTCGGGGCCTATGGCGTTTTTGCATCAGAAATTCATGAAAATCACCTCCTGTGGATGTCAACGGCAGCTCCCTTCAAGGAGAGCAGCAGTGGTGTGTGTGTGTGTGTGTGTGTGTGTGTGTGTGTGTGTGTGTGTGTAAAACATGTGCAGGCGTAGGAGCCGAGCACAGCCAATGGGGAGGGAACGCCTGTTCCTGCTGAGAGTCACCCTCCTCCCCTCCCTCTGCACAGCCGCCTCTGGCCCACCCAAGTAGCAGCCGATGGGCATAAATTTGAGAACTGAGTACTAGGACTGGATAGAAGGGAGCCTTCCCCTCGCTGCCTTAATGCCTGCCAAAAAACTCAAACCGAAACACATTCCCTCCTGGTTCGCCTGCCAAGAAATCACGGTGCAGGGCCAGAAGCAGTGAGGCTGCTCCACGTAAACACTACAAGGGGGTAGCAAAGCTACCGTCCCCCTTTGGCCCTCCATTGCCAAAGCAATGAAGAGCTTTAATGTTTTTTTTTTCTTGGATTGCTCCCCTGTACATCTGGCTCCCTAGAGAGAACCAAACTCATCCCCCACCCTACACTTGTAAGTTTGGCTCCTGCAGGCCTTTGTTAAAGAAACACATGTGCGCTATATGTATATAGATATAAGATTAGAATAGAATAGAATAGAATAGAATAGAATAGAATAGAATAGAATAGAATAGAATAGAATAGAATAGAATAGAATAGAATTCTTTAATGGCCAAGTGTGATTGGACACACAAGGAATTCTTCTGGGTGCATATGCTTTCAGAGTACATAAAAGAAAAGATACATTCGTCAAGAATCATAAGGTACAACACTTAATGACAGTTCCAATTCAGTTTACAGGTCTGGGCATTCTTGAGGTTCTTTCATCCAAATGCCAACCAGGGGCTAACGAAGGCTCCATTTTCTCCCGCCTCCCCTCGGCAAGGTGATAGGCAGTTTCACGGGCCAGTCAAGGAGGAAGAGTGTTTTCCAACACCACCCGCCATCTTCCCACAGCCAATATCAGTGGGAAAGCCAACAGGAAATTAGAAGTCACTTCTGCTCTCACTGCTTTTTTGCCTGTCTCTGTGGTCATTTTGTTTCATTGTTTCTCTGTTTAGGTGAGGAAATACCTCTAAAAGGATAACCCAATGGTTATGCGTTGTCTACCAAAACCTACCCAATATCTGACCACTAAAGTACTACGACCACTAATGTCTACCAAAACCTGACCACTAAAGTAACAAGCACTTCGAATAATGAAGAACACCCCATGGGTTCCAGCTTACCTCCCGACCCCATTACCTGGAACACATCCAAGTCTTTAAGACTTTTTGGAAGGTCAACCAGGCTGGGGCCAATTGAATCTTGGAGACTATGGCTCCAAAGGGCAGATGCTACAACAGAAAACACCCACAAGATGACATCCTTTAGTTGACAGGATCTGAAGCATGCCTCTGCTGCTGGATCTGATGAAAAGAGTAGTAATAATTGGGCAGATTTGGTCCTGCAAATAACCTGGTTCCATGCTATGAAGGATTTATAGATGACCGTCAGCATCTTAAATTGCACCTGGAAACATACTGGGAGTCAGTGCCACTCATGGAGCAGAGGTATAATATGCATGCCCCCAGGCACATCCATAACTCCCCAAGCTGTGGACCTGCTGGAGGGTCCACAGCTTCTTTAAGAGCAACCACAGATAAAGCACATTGCAGTAATGCACATGCCTCCCTTCCTTCAGTCATATGAAATTGTATGGGGAAGCATACCCCACTAATCCTTTGCTAACTATTGCAGGGAGGAGGTGGCTCTAAAAGATGGAATTTTCATTATGCCTAGTTCCCCCAATTATTTAGAACCCTGAGATTTTCATATAATACCCACAATTCATGCATCTTCTGTGGAATGCATTCCCTAGGGGGAATTTACTTGATTCCACTCTTCAAATAGGTAGTAAAAGGTAAAGGTTCCCCATGGAACACTGTTACCTTCCCATCCCTATTTTTTCTACTTGCATTTTTACTTGCTTTCAAAACTGCTAGGTTGGCAGAAGCTGGGACACGGCAGCACTAGGCATTCACCCTGTTACACAGCAGCACTAGGGATTCGAACTGCTGAGCTGCCGACCTTTTGGTCGACAAGCTCAACGTCCTAGCCCCTGAGCCACCGCGTCCCTTTTCAAATAGGTAGGAACTGGTAAAAGCATAACTCTTCCATCCAGATTTCATTCATTTCTTTGTCAATCTTTGACTTCTATTTGTGGTTTGATTATGTTGCCATTAGTCTATGTGTTATATTCTTTTTACAAGTGCAAGACACTTTGATTATGCAACTAATATAAGTGAGACAGGGAGAAAGGAAGAGGAGAGGAGAGGAAAGGAAAAAGTGGAAAGAATGTACATGATGCTGCAACGTTTTGGCTTTGGTGGGGCTGCCTCTGAAAGTTTTTTGCAAACCCAAGTGTTCCACAGGACTACTGTATTGTATTTTAATAAAAACTAGATACTGACTAGGATGGGCTGCACGGACTTGGGCACCCTGCCAGCCTGTTACTATCTTGCTCACCGTTTTCTAGGTGTTCCTACCATCAGAGACTGCAGAGAAGGTTTTCTGATGGTGGCACTTGTTCTGCCCCAGCAAACTGGCTTTGTCCTATCTGATATCTTTCTAGCACCAAGGCCACATATTTTTAATTACCCTGGCTTTTTACCCAAGATTAATCTTTATGTTCTGCTGAAAAGTTCCAAAATAGGAAAAGCTATTAAGAAAGATGACAAGATGAGAAAAGATGAGAAATGAGACAGCACTGTGAGAATTAATTGTTCAGCAGAGTGATGGCATGGGGGGGGGGGGCTATCTTTATGTCTGACTGTTTTGGCATACAATATTCTATAGCTGCATCCTGAGGGGAGAAGTTGAAATTGATTATGTCCAGGATGTGAGGGGGTCTGTAGATATTATTGTATATTTATGTATGTGTAGGGATCATAGTGTTATAGCTGGATTCGTAGGCTTGGCAAAGAGCATCATAGAATTGCACGTAGCAAAACTGATCATGAAAAACATGGGTTCTTCAATTGTGCATTTAAGTCTGTGCAGACAAGCCCAGGGCTTGGTACTGTGAGTGGGTTATGACATCTCTGTTCTGGGAGTCAACACATGCAGCTTGATAATTAGATTGGGAAATAGTTTCATAGATGGATAGATTGGCCGCAATGGATTTATTGTTTATTTAAAAGGCTCCCCCTATTCATGTTCGACTTTAATTTGGGAGAGACAGGAGACAGAAGTTGCCCATAGAGGAAAAGGAACATCAAAGAAATTTGGGAGACTGTGGCGGTGAAGCAAGACGTTATGGAACAAGTTGATTCAACAGCACTTAACTCTTTAACAAGGAATGGAAGTGCAAGATTCTTTATTGTATCTCTCTGAAGGTTATACTGCTCTCCATTATTCCCAAAGGATAACAGAAATTAGTGTTGATGAATCAACAAAATAAAGACGTCCACCTCCTCACAGTGAGTGAGGGATGTTCCTCATAAGTGCGCTTTGAACTATTGAAAGCTGCCCTTCTTTTTGCGCTATGAGAAATGCATTCAAGGATATGTAGAGTGGGTGAGAGTGAGTGAAGGTTTCAGAGTAGGGCAGGGATGGAATCAGATGCTAGAGAAAGAAGGCAGCATATATGAGCATGAAGTCTTGCTCAGGCAGGCCAGAGTAGATGAAAAGGGGAACGTGGATAAAAAGAAGAAGAGCAATGAAACAGCCAAGTAGCAAAAGGTCAAACCAAACAATAAAACATCTTTAACCATTTTCAAACTAGCTATGTTCAGCAGCAATGTTCTTTCTGGAAAATGACTTTTCCTATACAACTGTGCTCTACTTAGCCACATTGGTGTGTTTTTTAAAGAAGTTGATAGCTGTGCATCATCACATGGAATTCAATCAGAGGTGGGTTTCAGCAGGTTTTGACCAGTTCTGGAGAACCGGTAGTAGAAATTTTGAGTAGTTTGGAGAACTGGTAAATAACATCTCTAACTGGCCCCACCCCCATCTATTCTCTGCCTCTCGAGTCCCAGCTGATCGGAAGGAAATGGGGATTTTGCAGTATCCTTCCCCTGGAGTGCGGTGGGAATGACGATTTTACAGTATCCTTCCCCTGCCACGCCCACAAAGCCATGCCACGCCCACAAAACCACACCCACAGAACAGGTAGTAAAAAAATTTGAAACCCACCAATGTCCTATCAACAATATACAGTTCTTCATGTTAAACACCATTATATAGCCCACCCTGCAATTAATTGTTGGGCATGTCACTTGCTGAAACACCAAGACTAAGGATTCCTAGATTTATTTCCAAAAGAGGAGGTAGAATACCGTATATACTCGAGTATAAGCCGAGTTTTTCAGCACGTTTTTTGTGCTGAAAAACGTCCCCTCCGGTTATACTCGGGTCGGCTTATATTCGAGTATATACGGCTTATACTCGAGTTTTTTCTTCTTTTTCACATTATACCGGATGGCGCAAACTTGGCGGGCTTTTGCATTAGCGCGGGGAAGCCCTGCCGGTGCAGTGAGAGGGCGGGGCGGGGGAGCCGCCAGCCTTCTCGGCTGAGGGAGGGAGGGTTTCCCCGACCGGTAGCTGCCTCATTTCCCACCCTCGGCTTATACTCGAGTCCCCAGTTTACCCCAGTTTTTTGGGGTAAAATTGGGGACCTCGGCTTATACTCGGATCGGCTTATATTCGAGTATATACGGTAACTTAAAAGAGTTTTCCATAAAAGTTTGCTCGCATGTGATGCTTAAATTGAAATGGAGTCCCTTTATCCTGTTAACAACTTACAATGTTTACAATTAACTAAAAAAAGTACAATTAACTAAAAAAAAAGTAAAAGTGAAATGACATTTGCAACGCAAAACAAAATTCTGATTTACATAGAGGTTTTTTTGGTTTACATTTACAAGGAAATTTAAATGAGCCACTTTTTTTTACCCCATATGCAAACAACCTTAATGTCAACAATATAGCATGTCTGAGATTTCTTGGAATATAGTTACACTTTTAAACTTAAGCATTACAAATTCATTGCAAAGGTGTTTTTCTGATGTAGAATTGTGTCCATTTGATTTGACTTTAGTACTCATATCTGGCAATAAATTTCAAGCCAGACTTCTTTTTGATCATTCATGATTTTGCAAATTCAAGACTATGGCTGAACCTCCCCATCCCTCCCCTCCCCCCAAAAAACCCAAATACACAAGAGCAGTTCTGAAATGCCATGAACTGCTTCTGCAGTAGCTAATTTTCTCAAAGAGATGGTGCTTGATAGCAAATTAATGCAATCCTTTTTCCCCCGGAGCAGAATTTAAATTGAGTTTATATAATATTTGTTGTTGTTGCGGCAAGATGGTCATATATGATTGTGCAATTAGCTACCACCTGGAAATTGTCTGAAAACTTAAAGGAATTTGGCTATGGAAACCTATGAAAGTTCAAAGTTACCTCTGAAAGCGCTTCTTATTTGTACTCACCATATCAAAACTATGGGGAGGAAACTAATATATAGGTAATTCATTGCAGTAATGCAATATACATTTGGTTCTGTTTGAAGCACAAGACTTACTTGGAGACTAAAATGAAAAACTCTTAAACTTAAATCATAGTAGGCATTTCTATAATAACCTTTCACTGAGAGCATATGCACCAAGACAAATTTCTTGTGTGTCCAATCACACTTGGCCAATAAAAAAATTCTATTCTATTCTATTCTATTCTATTCTATTCTATTCTATTCTGCATTCTTTTGATATTATAGCTAATTGCTCATTATTTGATTGATCCAGTTGATATTCTGCTCTTTAAGCCCCATATTTTCCCCACTGTTATCCATTTTTTAAAGGGTGGTTTATAATCTATGGGGAACGCGGGTTTCCAGTAATAAGCTCTATCAACTATTTCTTTGTTCTAAGAGCAATTCTTGAAATTATAAGGTCTTGCAACCCATCTGTCTTAGGCAGTGGTGGGATTCAGCCAGTTCGCACCACTTCGGGAGAACCAGTTGTTAACTTTCTGAGCAGTTTGGTGAACTGGTGGTTGGAAGAAATCATTAGGGCAGAGAACCGGTTGTAAAATTATTTAAATCCCACCACTGGTCTTAGGATATTAGTCTCCACAGCTAGTAGTGCATGACAAAATTGATATTTAGAAGGTCCATAATAGAAATAGTCCTTGACTTACAACTGTAATGGAATCTTCCCATTACAGTTGTGGTGGTTGTAAAACTCACATGACCAACCTGATTTTACAATCTTTTTTTCTGGCGGTTGTTAAGCAAACTAATGGTTTACAATGGTTTCGCGAAAAAATAAGTAAATGCAATTTTTCTGCAAAATCGTAGTAAGAGAGCCAGTTTGGTCTAGTGACATCAAATTAGAAAGCAAGAGGCTGTGAGTTCTAATCCTGCCTTAGCCATGAAAGCCAGCTGGGTGACTTTGGGCCAGTCACTCTCTCTCACCCCAACCCATCTCACAGGGTTATTGTGGGGAAAACAGAAGGAAGGAAGGTGGGTTAGATATGCGTGCTGCCTTGAGTTATTCGTATAAATAATAAAGGCAGAATACAAAATAATAATAAAATAAAATAAAATGTAGTCACATTACTTAAGGATGCTTCAAGTAGCCATAAATGTGGCCTAGTTGCTAAGCACCCAAGGTCATGTGGGGTTCCGGATATAAGTAGTCTTCAGGTAGGACAACCAATTTCAGATTATAAGTAGTTCTAAGGTAGATCCACTGTACTTCAAATGGTCACTAAGCAGCCAGTTGTAAATTGAAGACTTGTTTCCAGTTAATCTGTCACGAGGGCATGGACCTAGCACTACAGTTCTGGTGTTAAAGTTTTGGTCCTTAATCCTCCCTATTCCTATATTGGAGCAGCTGATTCCCAAATGCAACCTGTATCTCTGCCAAGCCCCCATGGTGCCTGATGTCCTGGCCAATTTTTTTTCTGTAGAAGAGTGGCCCTAAGGCACGGGGCAAGTCTGTTTCTCAACCTTGCCAGTGTGACACACCCAGGGCATAGCCTTCCTGTAGGCAAAATGCCCAACTAAGCTAGGAGGCCAGCTGGTCTCCCCACATTATACAAATCCTACAACACCCTGTGGGAGGGATTAGGAGCACCCCCTATAACCTCAGCTTTATTCTCAGAGCAGCCTTAGTTGGAAACAAAAAATTCAAATGATCACAGTCATAATAAGTAAGTCAGAACTGCATATACATTGTGTTGTGGTGGTTGGCTGAAAACTCTATCCTTTTTAATGTCTATATAGAGGTAAATTTCTTTAAATTCAATGTGATTCTCACTTTAGTGTGAAGATCAGTGGACCTCCAAGTACTGCTAAACCTCTAAAAACCTTAAGTAACAGTACTAGGAGCTGCAAATTATTTGTTTCTAAAGGCCACAAGTTACTAATGCTCTGGTAGAGAACAGCCATTTTAGTTTGGAACCAGAGGAGTAATGACAACAGTTAGCAAGCAGGTAAGTACCACGTATATACGTCATTACCCAGCACCTATATTTCAGCACAGAGTGTATTTGAAACTTAAGAATTATTGGAAGAGAATTCAGTAAATTAAGAATTCAGTCAACATTCAAAACCGTTCCCTTCATTATCCAAAACCGCTTTTCAGAAAGTTTTATCAAAACTTTGAGGACCGGTTTTAAATCCCTTCCTTCAGCACATAACTATGAATGGTCGCTAAATGAATTCGAGGACTTCCTTATTATAAACTAATATCATTGAACAAGCTTTATGTCATTTCAACAAATTACCATTGGGTAATTTCATTGATCTTTGTCTTAATAGGAATACTTCGGAAGTTTTTTGAATAAATCTTTTAGTACATGGGGTAAACTTTAAGTCCATCTAAATATTCCTGTCCTGATGGGCATTGGGCTTATCTGTTGTTACCCAAAGAAAATCTGCTTTGAATAATTTACCCAAGTTTGGGAAGCTGTTCTAAAATATACAGTGCAATCTGAATGCATTGCTAAACAAACTCCACACCAGATTAAAGGTGAGAATAAATGCATGCGAGTTTTTAAAATGAAATCTCATGTGAGAAAATTCCAGGCACAGTGAGGGGATATGCCACTCTTCCTAGCAGCTGAAACCCCAAGTTATTTAACTGGAGAATTCCTTGTCTCCAAACTAGGAACATGACCTTGATTTTTGTTAATCTATGGAATGGAGTCCAGGCCATGTTATCTCCGAGTTTCGGCTGCCCAAGCGAATCATCATATTATGAGCACCATGGAAGTGCAAATCTGATAAATCTCAGAAACAAACTTTCTCCAATAAATAATAATATTTGAGGGTGGGGGAAAGCCAATAATCTCTCTTTGTGTGACCGTTGGGATTATTCTTATCCACTCAGGTGAAAAGTCTCAAATGCCATTTTTTTTAAAGGTCCCTTCTCACATTTCTTGGAGAGGCAAGACACGGGAAGAGGAGAGCTCTGAGCGCATGTGCCATTCCCAGCCCTTTTTGAGACTGAAACTGAATTCCAACCTCCATGTGTGAGCCAGGCTGATCCCCCCTGTGACCTGAATGAGGGTTTTGTGTCCCCTCACTGTGACAGGAAAGAATCCCCTTTGCTCACCTCCACTGTGTTGCCGACCCCTTGTGTCTGGCCCACCGCCCTCATTCATGCTTTGCTCCCCTGATGCTGCTAATCCCCCAGCCCAGACAGCTGCCTCAAAGCTCATTGTTTCAGGTTCATGGGCTCTGAAAAGACCAGGATTCCAGAAACCGGGGCAGGCTGCAGCACAGGATTCAAGGTGGTCTGGCGGAGGCTGTGGAAGATGGGAATAGTGATTCCTTTTCATCAAGGTGCCTCAGTCCCCAGATTTTCAGATATTCCTCTCTACTGGATCTGTACCCTCCAAACTTTCCACTCGTCATCATTTCACAAATCTATAATATGCATTTAATTACTACAGTCTCACAATGGAGTGTAACTATCAAATACATCTTCTTTCCTACCTGGTTCTAAATTAGGGTGGAAGACTAAACATAAGAAAGAAGGCACATTTAAGACAGCCAGATAAAAAAGAAATAACACATTTTCTTCCTTTGAATGGCTCTATGCCTGGCCGTGAGTGTAGGAAAAAACAGAAGGCGGAGTAGGAATTCATTAATTTGATAAATATTTATAGGACCAGCCAAATATATTTACCTGAAGTGAAAGTTGTATGGGCCACAACTGAAAGTAAAGTAAAACTGCAAATGTACTTCGGAATTAAAATTAGGCTTTAAAACATAAATTTTATTAGATCTTTTAAATGTTTTAAGTTTCCTTGTTAAAGAAAACAAATAGTCTGATTAAATCTGAATGCAAGCATGTTTATCTATATATATTGCTGAATTACCATGGATAGTATGGGTTAGCATTTGTTAAAACACAATGCCTTTGGGGAGTTTTAATGTTAATTAACTTCAGGCTATTAAATACGAATTTTGGTGGTAAAGAACAGCTTTCCTCTCAAAATAAACAGGCAGCAAAGGCTTAATAGCTATAGAATGCTTAAGTAAAAAATTAGAGAGAGATTTTTCTCTCCCTGACAATCAACAGAGAAACAGAGTTCATAGTCCAGAAACCTATGGGAGAGAAGAATGTGAGACACAGTAGATGCCGGAAAAAGGGATCAAGCAAAGCCATTACAGATCGAATAACTACTAAAGATGCTAGTCAGCAGATGAAATACCTCACAGACTTTCTCAGAAATCACTCAGCTACCTCCATATCAATTCTTTTTTTAATGAGGTATAATGACAGTACCTCACGTTTCTTGCTGGATAGTAGGATAAATGAAAGAAACATGATTGCAAATATTGACCATCCACAATTAACAATGGTTTAAACATCAATATAATTACATGGAAAATGGCTAGAATTCTAATGTTACTTAACATTAAATTTAGATCATTCAGACACACCTTTTTTTTTTTCAAAATGCAAACAAAGAATTCCCAAAATGCTAATGTCCACAGTGTCAATTAATAAAAGTCAAGGACAAGCAAAACTTCAAGAACCAGAGTTAAACTTGAAAATTATGTAAGAATGTCCAGGCTCAGAAAAGTTTGAAAAGTTAACTTGAAAAGTTAAAAATATAAATTTGGCAAACAGTGTTACAGGGAACGTTCAGTTAAGTAGAATCAACAAATACTTCAAATGTAGTCTTTAGAGACATATTAGAAATGTGGGACATTTGGAAAATTGAGAAATGATTTATGGTAGTGATGCAGGGGGAAACAACAGAAATGTTGCAATGCGTTGGCAAACATATTACTCAGTTTATAAATAAAAACAATACATTAATTAATGAAAGCAGCTAGCATTCCAAAACATTTCTGCTCCATTAAAAAAAACACTGTATTTATACATAAAAAATAATAATTAAGGACTAAAACACTGGAATTAGGCCCTCTCATTCGCTGTTGGTTAAAATAGTTTTGCAAAGTATCTTTCCTATATGATTTCAAGCTTAATGTGGAATTTTATTATGGATTCACTTGTTTAAAAAAGATACTTTATCTGTTAATTCTGGTTTGAGTGGCTGCCTATTCTTTAAAATGTCTGGGAATTCCAGTTTTTATACAGGTCTATCTGAATCTGAAAGACCTGGGGAGGAAAACTATGGGAAATCTAGACAGCATACTAAAAAGCAGAGACATCACCGATACAAGTGCATATAGTCAAGGCTATGATTTTCACCGTTGCAATGTATGGCTGTGAAAGTTGGACCATAAGGAAGCCTGAGTGCCAAAGAATTGAGGCCTTTGAACTATAGTGCTGGAGAAGACTCCTGCGAGTCCCTTGGACTGCTAGGCAATCAAACTGGTCAGTCCTAGAGGAGATCAACTGTGACTTCTTTTTAGAAGGCCAGATCCTGAAGATGAAACTGAAATACTTTGGACACCTAATGAGAAGGAAGGACTCACTGGAGAAGAGTCTAATGCTGGGATAGATTGAGGACACAAGAGGAAAGGGACGACAGAGAACGAGGTGGCTGGATGGAGTCACTGAAGCAGTAGGTGTGATCTTAAATGGACTCCAGAGGATGGTAGAGGATAGGAAGGCCTGGAGGAATGTTGTCCATGGGGTCGCGATGGGTCGGATACGACTTCATGACTAACGACAATATCTGAATACACTACAGTAAAGATACTATCTGTTAATTCTGGTTTGAGTGGCTGCCTATTCTTTAAAATGTCTGGGAATTCCAGTTTTTATACAGGTCTATCTGAATCTGAAAGACCTGGGGAGGAAAGCTATGGGAAATCTAGACAGCATACTAAAAAGCAGAGACATCACCCTGCCGATACAAGTGCATATAGTCAAGGCTATGATTTTCACAGTTGCAATATATGGCTGTGAAAGTTGGACCATAAGGAAGCCTGAGCACCAAAGAATTGAGGCCTTTGAACTATAGTGCTGGAGAAGACTCCTGCGAGTCCCTTGGACTGCTAGGCAATCAAACTGGTCAGTCCTAGAGGAGATCAACCCTGACTGCTCTTTAGAAGGCCAGATCCTGAATATGAAACTGAAATACTTTGGACACCTAAGGAAGGACTTACTGGAGAAGAGTCTAATGCTGGGATAGATTGAGGACACAAAGGGACGACAGAGAACGAGGTGGCTGGATGGAGTCACTGAAGCAGTAGATGTGATCCTAAATGGACTCCAGAGGATGGTAGAGGATAGGAAGGCCTGGAAGAATGTTGTCCATGGGGTCGCGATGGGTCGGATACGACTTCACGACTAACGACAATATCTGAATACACTACAGTAAAGATACTATACACTTTGGCCCTTCCACTGAGTTCTCCAATGTTTCATTCCCATTAGTTTCTCTCAATTCCTTGAGACAATTGAAGAACAGCCAAAACAGACTGTACGGAGATGGGCTGTGGGTCAAATGAAAGAAAAGCTGACTATTGAAAAAACCACTTATACTGTATAAAACCAACTTGTTCTCTGAAGTCATAACACATCAAACATTTGGGTGACTAATAAGCTATGCTCATAGGTAATGTTATATGGGAAATATCTTGAGAAATAGGGGGAAGAGATGCTGCCAAGAGCATGATCAAATAAGAGAGGATATAGCCACAGCTGCAGAGAAAGAAAATCAGAAAGGAATCCAGCTTATTCGAGTGTAAAAAGAGATGGTGGGAGATTTGTACTTTCAGACTTGCAAGATTCTGTTAATGTAGTTTTTCAGTAATGCTGAATTAGCTCTTCTTGTTGTGTTCTCTATCTGATGTACCTAGGAAGATTGACATGGATAAGACAGATAGACTAGTAAGAAAAGAGGTGCCGAAACAAATACAACATTTGTACAATCCCTTATGTTTGGACTACAACGTTCAACGAAAATGAGTGACTGAAAATAAATAGCAGCTTTATAGATCCATCTAACGGGATACCACAAGAAGCTGAAGGATAGATAATCCTCAACTTGAAAGTTAAAAAAGTTATATCAAAAGTGATTTTTTTTAATTTTACATATAGACATTTGAAAAAAGTTACTTACGATCAGTCCTCAAAGTTATGACTGCTGCACTACCTTTGCGGTCATGTGATTGCAGTTGGGGGTTTAGCAACTGGCTCAAATTTATGGCAAATTACAGCATTCTGTGGTCCTGTGTGGAAGTAGTGAAATTCAGCCGGTTCTATCCAGCTCGGGTGAACCGGTAGCGGCGGCTGCAGGATGCTCTGCGCATGTACACATCTGGTAGGGAAGATAAGTGAATTTCACCACTGTTGTGTGGGCATTTTGCAACATTTGTTGGCATTTTTCGGCAAAAACCACCCATTGGATAAGCTGGTTTTGGACCTATGACTGTGTGATTTGCTTAACCATGTGATCTATTTAATGATTGTAGTGACTCAACAGCCATAATAAAACAGCTGTAAAATAAAATCTGGTCATATGAGTATTCAATTTATAACTGTAATGTCTTATAACCAAAATCCCAGGGTCGGTTGTAGTCATAAGTCGGGGGCTACCTGTAGTAATAGCAGGTATTGATTATGCCTGTGAAGTTTCTGCTAAGGAAGGTTGAGAACCAGTTGCAGATGATCACAAGCAAATTAATTATCAATACAGAAGAGAGGTGGAAACTGTTGTTCTTGCCAAAAGAGATTTTTGGCTATTAGATTTAGGGAGGGAATCCAAAAACAGGAATCGCTCTCTAAATATGGCCTAACATTTAGAATCTTGTTTAGATTTAGAAATCGGTTCTTATGTTGCTTGCCTACCCAACGCTGTGAAAAAGTTGGCAAAAACTAGGTTTAAGATATTAGCCAATTGTGTGCTATTCGTTGTGAAAATACAGAAAAATCTTATTTTGTATGAATTGTAATAGAAAAGTAATTTATAAAAGTTCCTCCTTCTAAATCTAGGGTAGTCAATTGCAGCTCCCTTCCACCTCAAGAAGGCACCACCAAAATTTGGTTACAAAATGTCTGTATTTTAAGATCATGGTTTTTTGGGTTTTTTGATTCCACAACAAATTAAGGATAGGAATGGGAATGTGCACAACACATGGGTGTAAAACAAACCCACCAAACCCTAAAGTTCTCCAAAACTGGGGGA
This sequence comes from Ahaetulla prasina, assembly GCF_028640845.1. Lineage (NCBI taxonomy): Eukaryota > Metazoa > Chordata > Lepidosauria > Squamata > Colubridae > Ahaetulla > Ahaetulla prasina. The sequence continues at coordinate 166,183,455 of NC_080540.1, forward strand.
TTCTTCTGTTGACATCAGCTAGACATCAGCTAGATGGTTCCGTCCCAGGCGCCTGATGGACCCGGAGAGGTTCCTGACGGAGCTTGGGCCGTTTCCTGAGGATCTTACCCACGGCACGACTGAAGAACTGGTTGCGGCCTGGGAACGGGCCGCGGCTGGGGCTTTGGACCGTGTCGTGCCTTTGCGGCCTCTGACCCGGCGTAGATCTCAATTGGCTCCCTGGTTTTCCGAGGAGCTGAGAGAGATGAAACGCCGGAGAAGACGCCTAGAGAGTACTTGGAGGTCTAGCTGTTCCGAGGCTGATCGGACACTAGTGAGGTCCTTCACTAGGACCTACCTAGTGGCAATGAGGGAGGCGGCGCCCACGCTTCCACCCTCATTGCATCGGCAGATAACCGCCCGGCCGCCCTGTTTCGGGTGACCCGTTCCCTCCTCTATCAAGAGGGACGGGATGACCCCTTACAGGGACGAGCTGAGGAGTTTAACGGTTATCTATACGATAAAATCGTTCAGCTTCGGGATAGTTTGGACCAAGATTGCGATGATCCAGCCGGGATGACAGAGTCGCGTCTTGTTGAGGTTATTTGGGATGAGTTTGATTCTGTGGCTCCCGAGGACATGGACAGGTTGCTGGGGAGGTTACATGCAACTACATGTTTACTGGACCCGTGCCCTTCCTGGTTAGTGCTGGCTGCTCAGGAAGTGACACGAGGCTGGCTCCAGGGGATTATAAATGCTTCTTTGATGGAAGGGGTTTTCCCCGCCGCCTTGAAGGAGGCGGTGGTGAGACCTCTCCTCAAGAAGCCTTCCCTGGACCCAGCTATTTTGGGTAATTATCGTCAGTCTCCAACCTTCGCTTTGTGGCGAAGGTTGTAGAGAGTGTGGTTGCATGGCAGCTCCCCGGCACCTGGAGGAAACTGTCTATCTAGACCTGCTCCAGTCTGGCTTCCGACCCGGTTATAGCACGGAGACGGCTTTGGTCGCGTTGGTGGATGACCTCTGAGGGCCAGGGACAGGGTTGTTCCTCTGCCTTGGTCCTATTAGATCTCTCAGCGGCCTTGATACCATCGACCATGGTATCCTGCTGCGCCGGTTGGAGGGATTGGGAGTGGGGGCACCGTTTATCGGTGGTTCTCCTCCTATCTCTCTGACCGGTCGCAGACGGTGTTGACAGGGGGCAGAGGTCGCCCCGAGGCGCCTCACTTGTGGGGTGCCTCAGGGTCGATTCTCTCGCCTACCCTGTTCAACATCTATATGAAGCCGCTGGGTGAGGTCATCAGTGGTTTCGGGTGAGTTATCATCTGTACGCTGATGATACTCAGCTGTATTTTTCCACCCCGGACCACCCCAACGGCGGTCAAGTGCTGTCCCGTGCCTGGAAGCTGTACGGGTCTGATGGGGAGAAACAGACTCAAGCTCAATCCTCCAAGACGGAGTGGCTGTGGATGCCGGCATCCGGTACAGTCAGCTGCATCCGCAGCTGACTGTTGGGGCGAGTTAGTGGCCCCAAAGGAGGTGGTTCGCAACTTGGGCGCCCTCCTGGATGGACGGCTGTCCTTTGATGAACATCTGGCGGCCGCCAGGAGGGCCTTTACCAAGTTCGCTTGGTTCGCCAGTTGCGCCCTTCCTTGACCGGGATGCCTTATGCACGGTCACCACGCCTGGTTACGCCTAGGCTGGATTATTGCAATGTTTCTACATGGGGCTGCCCTGAGGTGCACCCGGAGGCTGCAGTTAGTCCAGAATGCGGCTGCGCGAGTAGTAACGGAGCCGCTCGTGGCTCCCATGTGACATCGCTGTCTGTAGCTTGCACTGGCTTCCTGTGGTCTTCGGTGCGCTTCAAGATTCTGGTAACTATCTTTAAAGCGCCCATGGCTTAGGACCCGGTACTTACGAGACCGCCTGCTGTTACCTTTGCCTCCCACCGACCAGACGCCTCACAGAGAGGGTCTCTCAGGGTGCCGTCCGCCAAACAATGTCGGCTGGCGGCCCCAGGAGTAGGGCCTTCTGTGGGGCAGTGACGCCTGGAACGAACTTCCCCGGCCTCGTCAAGTGCCTGATCTTCGGACCTTCCGTCGTGAGCTCAAAACATATTTATTCATTAAAGCGGGACTGGCATAATTATTGATGAATTTTAATTGGGTATTCTTATATTTTTAAATTTTAAATCTAAATTTTAATAATTCAGCCTTTTAAAATTTGCTCTTTTTAACTGTTGTTTTAAATTGTATATATTTTGTTCTTATTCCGGCTGTACACCGCCCTGAGTCCTTCGGGAGAAGGGCGGTATAAAAATCTAATAAACCTAAACCTAAACCTAAACCTAGATAGCATTCAGAGAAGAGAGAGCTCAGCTGTGGCCCTCGGCTTCTAAAAAATTACAGATTCGTATGTTTGACATGCAAACTCTAAATGCGTTGATTATTCCAGGAATTGCAATGGAATGCGTGGGTGACCTTGGGAGATGAGGGAAAGAGATGCTGCCTATGAAAAAAATCAGACAAGAGACTGTGAGCCCGCAAGGGCTTAATGATCAAAGGAAAAAACTTAGGGTCCACCCTAATAGATCAGATAGTAAAAGGTACTGAAGTTTGTACCTTCAGACGTTTAAGTTTTTGTTAATGTAGCCTTACAATAAAGTAAAAAACTCATTTAGTCAAATTTCCTGTCTGCTTTATTTACCGTAGAGTAGAGGGGTTGACAGAGATGGCTAAATCACCTGGAGAACTATCTGGCTAAAATGAAAAATAGAAATGAGAGTTTAGTTAAAATGGTGGTATTAAATTTTCTCATCACCTTCTCTTTATGAAAAACCAGATCAGGAGGGTTTACTTGTAGTACTGATAGTACTAAAACACAGTGAACAAAAGCAAGAGTCACAAAAAAACAGAAGTCATCAAAATTAATACAGATCTACAAGAAAAACTGACTGTTTACTCAACAATGCAATTCAAGTACCATCTTTAAATTTAGCTGAGCTGGTCTGCCAGAACCCTGTCTTTCTCAATAAGATGGTTCTGAGTAATTTTCATATCAAAAAAATGTTCAGTCAGTGTTGTGGTCCGTCAGCAGCCTACGGAGCTGGCAACGGAATTGGACAGCGATGAGGCTGAGGTGAGGCCAGGGCCATTGGGAAGTGAGGTGCGGACTCCAGAGCCTCCAGAGACTGATAGTAGTGAGGCAGAGGAACAGGAGGAGCCTGTTCCTAATGCACGCATGCGAAGAGTTGCCAGAAGGCAAGAGCAGCTCAAGCAAAAAGGACAACTTGGGAGTAGGGCCAAGAGATGATTGGCCACTCCCATAAGGCTTAAAACAGACCAGCACCGGCATTTGGGCTTTGCCGGAAAACAACATTGGTAGCTGCGTCTTCTGCTTCGTCTATGTCTTGCCTTTATTTTTGTGACTTGTGAACATTTGCCAAGAAAGGCCTTTGGCAGTTTGCCTAATTTGACCAAGGTTTGCGAGAGAACTGAGGAATTTGTGTTGGGAGGCATTTGTTTTAATTTGAGTTGAACAACGCTGGGAATGAAGTAATTCTCAGCTGTTCGAATAAAGTAAGTTTGTTTTTTCAGGGACTGAGTTTCCTACTACCTACTTGGGCCTTGTTCTGTCCCCCCACCTCACATAGGAAGACACACGAGCAAACGACATCCACCAGTAATTTATTTTTACAGGCCAACCTGAATCACTTTAGCAGATAAAAGTGCTGGCAGCTACTTTCCAAATGCCTGCCAAGTTTCTTATCACCTTTAGAAATAGGAGTCAGCGTATCTGTAGTCCGTTGCTGGAGCAACCAAGAGTTCAAAGAGGAGTCAGAAGTCATTCACAAAGTCCAAGCCTTAATTCTGAAAAATATCCCATCCGAAACTCACGATATGCAGTTTTTGTCTGTCACAAGGCCTGCAGAGCAACCCCACCCACTTTTATCCCCTGTGGGGTGTGGCTCAGTAACTCAGCAATCTCTGGCCCTTCCATACCTCTTCCTTTGCTGCGCACACCTCTCCCTCCGATGCTGCCTGGGATCAATCCAAGATTGATTTTCATCACTCTCTATTAGTGGGTGCTCCGACATGCCTTCCTCCTGGCCTTCAGCTGGAACCTGAGGCATTGCCAGAAAGGAGGGTCCTGGAGAGGGAGGCCTTGTTAGCTCCTCCTGGCCTTCAGCTGGAACCTGAGGCGTTGCCAGAAAGGAGGATCCTGGAAAGGGAGGCCTTGTCAACTCCTCCCCTTCACTTTCAGAGTCATCTTCCTCCGTGAGGATAGGCTCAGGAGCCGGAGTCACAACAGGCCTGGGTCACAACAGTCAGAGCATTTCTGACTGTAATCATGTAATAAACCAAAGTAATGAAGTGATTTGTGGAGAAGCAAATTGGAAGGGTACAGGTAGCCCTCGACTTACAATCATTTGTTTAGTGACCAAAGTTATAACGACACTGAAAAAAGTGACTTGTGATTGTTTTTCACACTTATGACAGTTGCAGCATCCCCATGGTCATATGATCAAAATTCATGCATTTGGTAACTGACTCATATTTATGACAGTTTGTGTCCCAGAATCATGTGATTCCCTTTTGCGACCTTCTGGCAAACAAAGTCAATGGGGAAATCAGGTTCATTTAACAACCGTGTACCTAACTTAATGGCTGCAATGATTCACTTAACAACTGTGGCAAAAAAAGTTGTTGTAACATGGAGTAACGCTCACTTAAGAACTGTCTCACTTAGCAACACAAATGGATGCTCAATTGTGGTCGTAAATCAAGGATTATCTGTACCTTGAAGATTTGTATTAGAATGATAGTGACATATGAGAGTGGAAGAGAAATTAACTCTTGGTTATTGCAGTTCCAAAAACGATAAAATACAATGAGAATATTGAGAAATGGCAAGACTGTAAATATCATTGGTAATTAAAACTACCGTAAATGTGGTTTGCTTATGAAGTGGCTGTACATCTCATTTAGTTTATGTGTGAAAGCTACATCTATGCCTAGTGATCAAACTAACACTATTATTATTCCCCTATATATAAAGGAGGGAGGGAGCATGTATGAATGCAAAAACTGCATGGGGAATTTGTGCTTGGGAAGATTTTTTTGGTCTTCACCAGGTTATCGAGAAAATTGTGAAAATTTGGGTCCATTTACTTTATCAAATTTCGTTTGTTGATTTAGAAGCATGATAAAGTAAATGGACCCAAATTACATAATGTTTTCTATGAACGTGATATTCAGTATTGGTTGTTATATGCAGTAAAAGCAATATATGATGGAAGTAAAGCATGAGTGAGACTAAATGAAATGTTGCAGTGGACTTCTCAGAATCTGGGGAAAAAGGATGACCCTTTGCAAAGTATGACAGAATAACTCCGCCGCCTTCGACATGACCTGAGTTTAACTCATAGAATCATCTATTACAATGTCCTTCCTGTTGAAGACTATTTCAGCTTCAATTGCAACAATACACGAGCACACAATAGATTTAAACTTAATGTTAACCGCTCCAATCTTGATTGCAGAAAATATGACTTCAGTAACAGAGTTGTAAATACTTGGAACACACTACCTGACCCAAAATCCCCATAGCTTTAACCAAAGACTGTCTACTATTGACCTCACCCCATTCCTAAGCGGTCTGTAAGGGGCATGCATAAGAGCACAAGCATGCCTACCGTTCCTGTCCTATTGTTTCCTTTCGTTATATCCAGTTAATATAGTTATTACATACTTATGCTTGTATATATGCTTATATATAGTATAGTTATTTCGTGCCTATTCTTATATATACTGTTGTGACAAATAAAAAATAAATAAAAAATAACAGAGTTGGAAAGGACTTTGGAGGTCTTCTAGTCCAATCTCAGCTCAGGCAGGAAACTCCACTTCAGACAAATGGCCAGTCCAATCTCTTCTTAAAAACTTTCAATGTTGAGGACGACTTCCGGTGTCCGGTGGCAACGGACGTCTGGAAGGCTTCTCCTGCCTCCAGTGTCCGAATCCGGCCGCCGCCGAGGCCCTTAGGGGCCAGGTGTTCCGAAAAGGACACCTGCCGCACGGACGGCTCGCCAGGGGTCTCCCAGCCGATATACAGGACTGGGGGGACCGATGCTGGCGCGTCCTAGGCTCGGCGGGGTTCGGAGGCCACAGGCCGCGGCCATTACTTTGGTCGTCGCCTGGGCCGCTGTGCCCGTGACACCGGGCTTTGGAATTATAATTGCAGCAGCCTGGTGGTGAACAGGAACGGAGAAGAATTGAGGAATGAAGAAGGAAGGATATCGGCAAGCGTGGTGGAGTACTCCAGTGCGGGGGTTTTCTCCCCTGCGACTGGAAGGAGTACGAATCACTTTGGAGAGAGGAGAACTTAAAATAACAAGATTACGGTTTTGTGGAGCTCTGGAGAAGAGGTGATGGAGAAATTTAGGAGGGAGGTTTGAGGCCCCCTCCTCTGAGAACAATGGTGGCGTCCAGCTTCCGCCTTCACTATGAGAATCTTGATGACATCACTTCCCTTCGGCTTCCTGGTTGATTAACTGTACTCTGGACTCGTTGCTCCTGTGAGTGCCCCCTGGTGGATCCGGAGGAAATTATAAGGATACTGTGCTTGCCTGAGGATTTTGAAAATTTTTTTTTAAATGGCAAAAGGACAGAGACCAACTGCTGGAGAAATGGAGAGAATTTTGGAAAAGTTATCTAATATGGACAAGAAACTGGATGAAATAAGAGCAGAAATTGTGACTATCCAAAAGGATTTAAAGGATACTCAACAAGTCTCAGCAGAAAATAAGCAGAAAGTGGAAGGTCTGGAGGGTGAGATGCGGGCAGTGCAGAAAAGAGGGGAGACGACAAGCAATGCTGTGCTTGGACTACAGATGGATAAAATGTCTTATTTCCTTAGGTTTCAAAATTTGGAAGAAGTGGACCAAGAAGACTTGAGAGATGTTGTGACTAAACTGTTGGGAGAATTTCTTGGGAGAGGTGTTGATTTTATGAATTGGGATGTGGATCGAGTTTATAGAGTTAATTCACAATATGCACGCACGCATGCAGTTCCTAGAGAGGTTCATGTCAAATTTGTGAAAAGAGAGACGAGAGATGAAATTCTTAGAAAACATAGGAGTGGGGCACTGACTTATAGGGGCAGGGAGATAGCCATTCTGAGGCAGATTCCCAGACAGGTACGTGAAATGAGAAAGAAATACTACTTTTTATCAAGCAAATTGTACCAGAAGGGAGTGGGCTTCAGATGGCTGATGCCAGAGGGATTGATGATTTTCCGGAGGCATTACGAAAAAAATTAGTACAATTGCGGAGGCTGCGGCCTACGTGGAGGAACACAAAGCCCTCCTGGATTTAGATGACCCAGGAATTGAAGAAGGGGAGGTTATAGACCATGGGGCGGAGGCGGCTGCCGCTGTTGTGGCCCTGGAGTTGGGTCAGGCTGAACCCAGAGTTCTGAGATCCAAAACTAGGAAGTGACAAAGATATTTGGTATTGTGTTGGTTTTCCTTATTCTCTTTCGTATGATATTCTGATTATTCTTGACCCTTCCTTATTGTGTATGTAAGATTGAAACTTGGCTACTTCGTATCACCTGCTTGCCATATGGCTGTTGTATGTGTTTAAAATTTTGAGTAAAATTCTTATCATGTATAAGAAAAATGAAAATCTACCATACCTGATATGTATTTGCATAAATCTTTTTTGACCAATAAAAACTTTTTTATAAAAAAAAAAAAAAAAAAAAAAACTTTCAATGTTGGAGAATTCACAACTTCTGGAGGCAAGTTGTTCCACTGATTAATTGTTCTAACTGTCAGGAAATTTCTCCTTAGTTTTAGGTTGCTTCTTTCCTTGATTAGTTTCCATCCCATTGCTTCTTCCTGCCTTCAAGTGCTTTGGAGAATAGCTTGATTCCCTCTTCTTTGTGGCAGCCCCTGAGATATTGGAACACTGCTATCATTTCACCCCTAGTCCTTCTTTTCATTAAACTAGACATACCCAATTCCTGCAACCGTTCTTTATATGTTTTAGCCTCCAGCCCACTAATAATCTTTGTTACTCTTCTCTGTATTCTTTCTAGAGTACAGATCCAAGACAGGATCAGAACATGTCCACTAATCTTCATTTATAATCAGAGATTGAACACAAAGATAAATACAAGCTAATAAAACATTATTAAATCCTAGGAGGAACTGAATCTACAAAGCAAAAAGAATAATATGAATAGTATGTGGGTGCCTTTTTCACAATAGCTACACACTTGGCTACCCTGTGAATTATATGTATACCCAAAATGAGGAGTTGTATAAACTCATCTGTTTCACCCAGGTATTCCAAAGCTAGAGTACTAATATATTTTATAGCAAGTTGGGCAGTATAACAAAACATTATTTATTGCTTTGGTTCCTCCGGATTCATAAATTCTTTGATTCAGTGGAATTTGGGAATGTTTATTATTTAGGAATGCAAGTGGAATAAGTTTTCGTTTGGCTCTGAAGAATATGCTATGCCGTTTTGGAAGGATGAATATAGTGGGATAATTTCCTGGTACTCGGGTGAAATAATCCACCCAAATCTTGGTATTCTGTAAGTGTCCTTGCCACTTTTTTGATATGTCATGTTTTTAAATCTTTGCAGGAGAATCTGGTTATCCAGCTTGTATCTTAAAAAGATAAAGAACTCTTGATTTCTCTTGAGATCATGCAAACCTTTCACATCCCCCCCATATTAGAGAAGACTATAGCAATCTTCTCTTTGCTGTAAGAGATATTCAGAAAGATCAAACAGTCTATTATTATAAGTGGGGTATCAAGGTTCTATAAACTAACAGCTTTTCCCTCTGGTTAATGACTGGTTAATAAGACTGTGAGGGTCTAATTTTTTAAAGTTGGGAGTGGTTGATAAATAGATAAATAAATCTACACTGAATACAAAAATGAGAAACTAGCAGGAAAGACATGGTTTAGGGATAAAGAGAGAAGGGACAAAGATTTAATTACAAAGCAAATATTTAAAAAAGAGTTGGGAAGAAGAGGAAGATGAAAAAGCTGCTTGTTGATGATGAAATTCTCAGAGAGAGAGTGATCAGAAGTTTAAAAATCAAAAGGCAATATATGGGTGAGTGGATATGGTAGAAACAAGGAGAATTTGCAAAGATAGAAAGATAAGGGCACTGAATGGTCTTTTAGTAAATTAGCTTTCCTTTTCTCTTATCTCCTACTTACTTACTACTTCTTTTTCTGCCCATTGTGTAGTAATGTTGCTTACCCCCAAAGACAATAATACGAGAACTCTGCCTGTATCCAAAAGTTAGATGCAATGCTCTCTACATGGGGCTCCCCTTGAAGAGCACCCGGAGACTTCAGCTAGTTCAGAACGCGGCTGCGCGGGTTATTGAGGGAGCGGTTCGGAGCTCCCACATAACACCTATCCTGCGCAGACTGCACTGGCTACCTGTTGTTTTCCGGGTGCGCTTCAAGGTATTGGTTACCACCTTTAAAGCGCTCCATGGCTTAGGACCGGGCTATCTACGGGACCGTCTACTGCCGGCCTCTATCTCCCATCGTCCGGTACGTTCCCACAGAGAGGGACTCCTCAGGGTGCCGTCACCCAAACAGTGTCGACTGGCGGCCCCCAGGGGGAGGGCCTTCTCTGTGGGGGCTCCGACCCTGTGGAACGAACTTCCCCTCGGACTTCGACAATTACCTGACCTTAGGATTTTTCGCCGCGAACTTAAAACTTATTTATTTCGTATGGCTGGACTAGCCTGATTTTTATCTTTATTTGATGGGTTTTTAAAGTTTTGTGATTTTATGGGGGAGTATGTTATTTTAACATTTGGGCATTTAAATTAGTTTTTTAAGGGATGTTTTTAATTATTGTGTGTATTTGTATTTTATCTGCCTGTTCACCACCCTGAGTCCTTCGGGAGAAGGGCGGTATACAAATTAAAATATTATTATTATTATTATTATTATTACTACACACTAAAAGAGAAACAAGAATGAATGACAAAAATCTCTAAGCAAAGACAAGATAAAAGAGATGTTAAAGTAATAATGAACAAAACGAAAAGGAGAAGAAATTTCTAGGGCAAAAACGAAGATTTTTCTTGAAACTGGAGTATTTAAAAAAGAGGTAAAGTAGGTGAAAGATTGACAGTATGTCACTCTAAGCAAGTATTTCTCTGCCTCGGCAACTATAAGACGTGTAGACTTCAACTCCCATACTGGCTGGAGAATTCTGGGAGTTGAAGCCCATCCATTTTAAAGTTGGCAAGATTGAAAAACATTGCTTTAGAATACAGCTTGGCTCTAGAATGCATAGGACTATTATTAAAAACTACTTTTCCACATCTCAAAAAGAACAGTGAGGATTTTTTTTTTCTTTTTGAGATCAGATATTATAGATATCATCCTCTGGGTTGCTAAAAAGCTTCCAATGTTTATGTCCTAACAATGTTTGGAGTAGGGTAGGAGAGGAGACAGTGATTATCCTTAAGGCTTTTGTGTGAAAAATAAAGGGATCTGCCATTCTAATACAGGGTCCAAAATGTCTTAAGTTAGCATTCGCTTTGGATGTGTTTCTCTTTCTTATATGTAGAGGAAGAGACCCAAGTAATACCTTTAGAAGTATTACTTAGGGCTACCAAATCTCTTACTGGGAGAGAGGTCAGTTATTAAGGCTGCCAGGTCCAGACTGGAAACATCTAGACATCAGCTAGAGGGCAGCAGAGATTCACAGAAAATTGTTCTGCTGCCCTCTAGTGGTCATTCGGATGTCCAGATGTGGGAGCCTGAATGGCTGACCTATTCGAGGGAGTCACTCTGTGATGTATGTGCTTAGGAGAAAAAAAGGAGACAAGAAAGACGTTTCTCTGTATGTGTTTATTTTCTGTGTCTGTATTATATCCTGTAAAATGGCAAGTGATAAATTGGTGTCTCTGTTTGTGTTTGCATTTTTCACAAGGATGAGCTAGTTGTCTTTGGCTTCTAAGAGAGCACATGGATGGGTTTCTGTTGGACATAAAATAGCTCTCTCTCCCTCTCTCTCTCTCTCTCCAACCCCCCTCCCCAAGTTAAGGTCATGTTTTGGGTGCAGAGTTCAGGACCTACTACTCTCCATGGAACCTTTCATAGCTTTAATCTACCCCTGATAGCGAAGATGTGAAAGTTCAGCACCTCCTACTACTTTTTCTTTTTCTTTTTTGCTTTAAAAATGCATGCCCAGACACACAACTTTATGCATGAGTTGAGCAGAGATCGGTTTAAATGCATTGATTAGTCAGCAACACATCTAATGGGATGCCAGTACATTTCAAGCAGATCTTAGCAATGCTGCAGGTATGAAGTTCTATAACTTGAGGGCAGGCCTGACATTAAGTCATTCCTACCAGGTTTAGGCAAGCCCCCCCCCCCATCCGCCCCCCCCCTCCCCGCCTGCTTAGGGAAGCCTGGCAGAATGATATTCCGGTTTTCCTCGACCTAAGAGTGACTCAAGTTTATAATAAATAAACCCTTCACCTACCTCGCAGTATACAGCTAGTCTGATATCCATTGCAAATACCCAAAGGTAGAAGGATCAGATCAAGTTTAATCTGTTCGCAGAAGGTGTTAGTTACTTCCCCAGCTCACATTAAACTCCCCACCAGTCTTCTTCTTCCACAACTAGGCAATCTGAGTATTTACTATCGAGGAGTAAAGCATGTGAAGACAGAGCTCCTTCCTCGGCTAGATAATGCAACTTCTCTCTCTCTTTTTTTAAAAATAGTTTTTATTGAGTATTTTACATTTTTAAAACCAAAAACATAATGAAAAAAGAAAAGAAAAAAAGAAAAGGAAAGAAGACATATACATACATCAAACATTAAAATACAAAATACAAAACAAATATAACAACAGTATATAATATATTACAACTTTCAGCATGACAGTTTCCTTGCTATTAAAGTCAGTCTTTCTAAATAATCTCTTATTCTTGTATAACCATATTGAGCATTCTTATATACAATTTTGTTATACATACTTACATCCTGTATATTGACTTACATCCTATATATTGACTTACATCCTGTATATTGACAGTCAGTATTTTATCCTTACCAATATTCAATACTCTTAGATTTCAGGTAGTCGAAATTTACATTCTTATTTCTCATTTTGATTTCTATTTTCTAGCCACATATAGAATCTGTTCCACACTTTGTAGTAATCCGAATCATCTTTTTCTTTAATCTTCATTGTCATTTTATCCATTGTAGCACATTCGAGGATTTTTTTAATTACTATTTCTTCCGGTGGTGTGTTAATCTGTTTCCACATCTGCGCCAGAGCAATTCTGGCCACTGTTAATATGTGCAACATTATATAGTACAGACTTTTTTTTAGTTTTCTTCTCAATCATTCCTAGAAGAAATACCTCTGGTTTAAAATCAATCTTTTGGAGTGTAATCTCTTCTAGCCCTCTTCTGATCTTATGCCAAAATTTTTTAGCACTGGAGCACATCCACCACATGTGGTAGTATGTTCCTAATTTGTGGCCACATCTCCAACACTTAGGTGACAGATTGGGGTAATACAACTTCTCTTACCTGTTCACAATCATAATCTGATCTGAAGAGAAAGTTGGGTCACAGGCAATGGTTGCTATAGATTTACTGGGAAATTGCTGTACAGATAAGATATGCTCTATGTGGTTTTTGTGGGTGTGTTGACTCCTGGTGACTATCAAGACAAACCTCTGCAAGGTTTTTTTTGACGAGGTTTTTTATAAGTGATTTGCTGTTGCCTCCTTTTTAGGGTTGAGAGAGACAATGACTGAACCAAGGTCACCCAAGTTGCCTTCATGGTTAAGACAGGACTAGAACTCACAATCTCTCGGTTTCTGGTCTGATACCTTAACCACTACACCAACCAGGCACCTTCTATGTCTACACTCCAAAAGTAATCTGGATTTAATATGTTTTATTGCCTTTGAGGGATCCCAGAGTTCTTTTTTGAGAACTCTCAATCAAACATCATTATTGCTTGTGATGGCCAAGAGCAAGTGAAGCCATAACTTTGTTTAATAGATTAAACCTTAATAGTTGCAGTCAATTATTGTGTTGTGTTGTTTCTCTGTGTCCTATAATATATGTGGGTATATACATAATTTTGTATTTATTTATTTAATCATGTTATGTAGTGTATATTGGAGGTGATGACCCTTTGAAAGCTGTATGCAACGAAATTTCATTTTAAAGTATGCCAATTAGTGTACATGCAAAGTAATTCAAAGTTAACTATAAAGTTATTTTATGTCAGTCAATTGATTGCATACAGTCAATAATCCAAAATATGTTAATCCAAAATTAACTTCTGCTGTTTTCAGTTAGCCTTAATCTCTAATTGAGATTAAGGCCAACTGAAAACAGCAGGAGTTAATTTGAGCTATTGTGGATATCCACATTTTGTTAGTATACAATGAACTGCAGAATCGTTACTTTTCCTCAGTGCAAATTACTATTCTTACATAGATTACCACATATCAGTGGTGAAATCCAATTTTTTTTACTATAGGTTCTGTGGGTGTGGCTTGGTGGACATGGTGTGGCTTGGTGGGTGTGGCTTGGTGGGCCTGGCAGGGAAAGGATACTGCAAAATCTCCATTCCCACCCCACTCTGGAGCCAGCCAGAGGTGACATTTGCCAGTTCTCCAAATTACTCAAAATTTCCGCTACCGGTTCTCCAGAAACTGTTAGAACCTGCTGGATTTTACCCCTGCCACATATCCAGGAGGATTGTCAGAACCACCTGTTCAATGCCACAATTTTCATTCCACCGTCAAGTTTGTGGCCTGGAGAGCTGATATAGGGCAAGCCGCTCCCACTACGAAGTAGGAATGAGGGGACATCAGATCCTTGCCAGAAAACCATGTTCCCCTTCTGTAGCATTGTCCTATGGTCTCCTTCCTACATCTGTTATCTTGCCTTTCACTATTCCTCTGTCTGAAAAGCATCTGAAAATAGATTGGAAATGAGTCTGCGGAAGAATGGATGTCAGATAACCCTGTATTTCCTCCAACTATGCCTTGGGAAGGAAACCAAGGGGATGCAGCTAAACAGAACAGCAATGCCACATCTGGAACCAGAGGTGCAAGACCAAAGGAAAACTTACCACCTGCCTCCTCTATTCTTGGCTCTTTTCTAGCCACATTTCTATTATGGGAGCGCAAAGCCTTCCTTCTAACTAGCAAGCCAAGCATTTCCTGGAAGGCAGGCAAGGCAGCTTTGCCTTGATAGGTGGTCCTGGGCCTACAGTTTGGGTGGAGAGAGCTTTGGTCCGTCAGCATGTTTGTATTGGCGCTTGTCAGAAAACCTTTTGCTTTTCTTCTGCAAAACGGAGGAAGGAATTTCTATGCAGTAGGAAAATGTGCGCATGTACGCTTGTGTATAAAAATACAGGTTGGATCGATACATCAATCTGTTTCAATTTCACCTGCTGGGTGTTCTTCCCTCACCAGAATCAAGCAGGAGCTGGTGCATTTTTATTTATTTTGTTCTAAAATAGCAAGAATATACTCACAGGACGCCTCAAAGTTTTCCCCATTAAGGCTGAAGGGCTTGAAGTGGTTCTATCTGACATCCACCCCTTCTCAAATAAATTTCCATGCATATTTGCAGATGTTACAGTTTCCCCAACTAAATAGACCCATTACTTTTGTTGTCTGAGGCCACAGTCCAGCTAGTTATTAGATGGTACAGGATTCTGGAATGCAGGTAGCTCTCGACATACAACAGTTCAATTAGTGACCATTTGTAGACTTTAGATTTAGACTTAGAATAACTTTATTGTCACTTTGAATGTACACTAATCGGCATACTTTAAAATGAAATTTTGTTGCATACAGCTCTCAAAGGGTCACCACCTCCAATATACACTACATAAACATGATGAAATAAATAAATACAAACTTATGCATATACCCACATATATTATATGACATGGAGAAACAACACAGTCTAGTTCAGATCTATACATATACATGGCAAAAAAACCAACAACACGAATCTTGCGAGCTTACCAGATGCATGGCATAGAGCAGGGGTCTCCAACCTTGGCAACTTTACGACTTGTGGACTTCAACTCCCAGAATTCCTTAACCAGCACATGCTGGCTGAGGAATTCTGGGAGTTGAAGTCCACAAGTGGTAAAGTTGCCAAGGTTGGAGACCCCTGGCATAAAGAACAAATTGTTGTAGCTATAATAGCACTGAAAACAACAACTTATGACTATTTCTCACATGACCATTGCAGCATTCCCATGGTCTCGTGAGCAAAATTCAGACACCTGGCAACTGGCTCATATTTATGATGGTTGCAGTGTCCCAGGGTCATGTGACCACCTTCTGCAATCTTCTGGCAAGCAAAGTCAATAAGGAAGCCAGATTCACTTAACAACCATGTTACTGATTTAACAACTGCAGTGATTTACTTAACAACTGTGGCAAGAAAGATCAGAAAATGAGGCAAATCTCTTAACAAAAGTCTCGCTTAGTAACAAATTTTGGGCTCAGTTGTGGTATAGGACTACCTGTAGAGGGAACCTGTGTCTATATTGTAATGTAAAGTTTGAGATGATTGATTAATGTATAAAATTTCCTTTTATATGTGAGGACAAAAACAAAGGAATGTTAATTTGTTAGTTTATACATTCTGAGGTTGTTCTGGTTGTAATGCATGACTCTAATAGAGAACAGGGGGGAAACTATTACAAGATTGTACTGTGGTTTTTCTCTTTTAAAAAAAAATTCTGGCAGTTTTAAGAGCTGTGTATTATTACTTTGTTTGACATATTGAAAAAGCTGTTAATAGTTACCTAAATTTCACTAATTGGTTTAGCGGCAAATTGAGGACTAGGTATTGGTAGATCTCCAAGTAGATTCCAATCAATCAGCAAGGATTCTGACTCCCAAAGGTTTAACACAGCCGACAAAAAGGTGCCCTAAACTGATGATGAAATACCTGAAAAAAAATGCAACCGAAGATGGCTTATCCTTGAGCCTACGCAATGCTGATAAGACCAGCAAAGCATCAGTACTTCTCTGCACTTTGGCCTAGCAGTTCTGTTTGGAGTTCTCTTTTGAGGGAGTTTCAGACAATGGTCTTGTGGATGCCCTTGAGACCATGTGTCTGGGGTATTATAAAGCTGAGCGGTCTCCATTATGCTATTTGAGAAAGAACATTTAATGGTACAGGTTGAGGTGTCATTATGCTGATGACATCCCCTTGTCCAATTGTCATCCCAGTCCAAGCCAGGGATACTTGTGGAAAGCTTAAAGCAGTGCCTGGACTCTATCAGAGTCTGAATGGGGCCAAATAGATCACATTAAATCCATCACATATTAAAATGCTGAATGTCACGAAACATTCAGGAATATCAACCCAAGCCAAATAAACTTCCAAGAGGTTCACACTCATATTGGAGGAGGTGGTTGGTGATATGGAGGCCTTCCTGGACTCAGAGCTATTATTTAAGCTGCAATGTGAGGCCATGGCCAGAGAGACTTAGATGAGCTTCAGCAAGTGTGTCAGTTGTAACCAGGAGTGAAATCTAATTTTTTTCCCTACCGGTTCTGTGGGTGTGGCTTAATTGGTGGGTGTGGCTTGGTGGTCAGGTGACTGAATGGGCATGGTCAATAATAATAAATAATAAAAATAATAAAGTATACAAAACTTGGGAGGCACCGGTCTACCTTCTTTAAAAATAGAGGCTTCAGTCTACCAATTGCGTTTTACTGAGAGGCACCAGTCTACCTTCTTTAAAAATAGAAGCCCCAGTCTACCAATTGCCTTTTATTGAGAGGCACCGGTCTACCTTCTTAAAAAATAGAGGCCCCGGTCTACCAATTGCATTTTACTGAGAGGCACTGGTCTACCAAGTGCCTTTTTTTAGCAGGCACCGGTCTACCTTCTTTAAAAATAGAGGTACCGATCTACTAGCTGCCTACAGCGCTGATCAGCTGTAATGCGGCTCTTTGAAGTGCTGCAGCAGTCATTAAAGGCCCTTTGCAGCTATATCACCACCAAGTGCTTCAGAGACAGAGAAGAGGAACAGCGAGGCATGGGCGGGGGGGGGGGGGAGGCAGGGATTTTTGCTACCGGTTCTCCTAACTACCTGCTCCCATTGCTACTGGATCATGTGATCCAGTCCGAACCGGGAGCATTTCACCCCTGGTTGTAACCCTACTTGACCAGGATTCTTAGACAAAAAGAGGGACCCAATGGGCAAGTACCACACTGGAGAAGGCTACTAGACTGATAGTAAACCCCACCACCTGCTTTGCTCCTCACCCGCCCATCTCACATCATTGTATTCTCATTGTTTTCTTTTTCATCCTTTATTGTATTGTTCCATTACTTTTGCTATTATTATGTTTACACTTCATTTCCCTATTTGTATATTGTTATAAGCCACCTAGAATAGCCCCATAGCAAGATAGGCAGCAAATAAATTTAACAAATAACTAAACTATAGATCATGCCCGCATCACCATACAGTTGAATTAGGAATCTGCACATGGCAGCTTTTGGAGGTAGTTCAGAAGCTACAGCAGGTGGAAAGTGCAGTGGTAAAATTGTTGGCAGGGCAGCCTCACCAGTGAACCCATTTTGGGAAATTAAGGGACATGAACAAGAAAGCATGGTCTGGAATCTCTTATAGTTGCTTCCCTCTTCAAATTTTGGAAGACAGTTAAAACAACTCTCTCCTATATCTATATCTATATAAAAGCGAAAAACAGTCACACATTAATCACGAAATCTCCAGAACCATAAAGCCTACAAACTTGAAATTTGCCACGTATGTTCCTCTTGGCTTCTAGGTGCTCACTGAGAAAAGATTTTTCGAATGACCATCAGACCATTAGTATTTCCTATATTATTATAATACATTTTGATGCTAATTAGTTAGACGTTCTACTCCCCCTCCCAACTTGAAAATAACTGGAGAAAATGGGATAGCATAGGACAGGCTTCTATGGGGCAAGTATGAGGGAGAGAAGGGGTTAGGAGAGGATCTATGAGGCCAGACTGAGGAAGAGAAGGGAAGAGGAGAGTCTGAGGGAGAGAAGGAGATAGAGAGGAGAGGCTTCTGTGGGGCAAGCCTGAGGGAGAGAAGGGGAGAGGAGAGGCTTCTGTGGGGCTAGATTGAGGGAGAGAAGGGGAAAGGAAAGGTCGATTGCAACCACTCCTTATTTTTCAAACTCTAAGTGTTGATTTATCAAACCCGATTTTGTAGCGGAACACGGGTATTCAACTAGTAGGTTCAATAAGAGCATCTTGAGTAGTGGTTTTCTCTACTGTTTTTAGTTTGTTGCTTTTTTTCTTTTTCTAAATGCTGTAGTGTGATTATACTAACAATAATTAGAATTGTTTAGTCAATAGCGACTCTATGGATGCAAAACCTGAACATGGAAGTACCAGAATAGAAACAGTATTGATGCATTTCAATTTCATTGTTGAAGACACCATGGGTAGACCTGAAAACAAATAGATTATAGGGAAAATCAAACTATAATGTTCATTCAAACCACTAATGACCAAGATCCAACTGTTATATTTTGGACATTTTTTTATTTTTTTATTTTTGTCACAACAATATATGTAACTATCATACAGAAAGATTATATAGTATATAAAGGTATAAGCATATATATATGAGGTATATATATACCTCAGAAAACATATATATATATATATATATATATATGAAGAAGAAAAGAAAAACAATAGGACAGGAATGGTAGGCACGTTTGTGCGCTTATGCACGCCCCTTATGGTCCTCTTAGGAATGGGGTGAGGTCAATAGTAGAAAGTTTTTGGTTAAAGCTTTTTTTTTATTATTTACATTTATATCCCGCTCTTCTCCGAAGACTCAGGGCGGCTTACAATGTATAAGGCAATAGTCTCATTCTATTTGTATATTTACAAAGTCAACTTATTGCCCCCCCAACAATCTGGGTCCTCATTTTACCTACCTTATAAAGGATGGAAGGCTGAGTCAACCTCGGGCCAGGCTTGAACCTGCAGTAATTGCAGGCTACTGTGTTCTAATAACAGGCTTCTTAACAGCCTGAGCTATTACGGCCCGTTTTAGGATTATGAGAAGAGACTACAGAGTCAGGTAAAGTATTCCAAGCACTGATGATTCTGTTACAGAAGTCATATTTTCTGCAATCTAGATTAAAGCGGTTGACATTAAGTTTAAATCTATTGGTTGCTCTTGTATTATTGCAATTAAAGCTGAAGTAGTCTTTGACAGGAAGGACATTACAATAGATGATTCTATGAGTTAAACTTAGGTCTTGTCGAAGGCGACGGAGTTCCAAGTTTTCTAAGCCCAGGATTTCAAGTCTAGTGGGATAAGGTATTTTGTTGTTTACAGAGGAATGGAGAACTCTTCTTGTAAAATATTTCTGGACACGTTCAATTGTATTGATGTCAGAGATGTGGTGAGGGTTCCAAACAGGTGAGCTGTATTCTAGAATTGGTCTAGCAAATGTTTTATATGCTCTGGTTAGTAGTGTAGTGTTTTTGGAAAAGAAGCTACGCAAGATTAGGTTTACAACTCTTAGAGCCTTTTTTGCTATGTATTTGCAGTGGGCTTTGGCACTTAGATCATTTGACATGAAAACTCCAAGGTCTTTAACGGGATGGGGGTCATCTGTAAGATAATGTCCATCAAGCGAGTACTTAGTGTTTGGGTTCTTTTTTCCTATATGTAAGACTGAGCATTTGCTGGTTGAGATTTGGAGTTGCCAAGTTTTAGACCAAGCGGTTAGATGATCAAGGTTTTTTTGAATGATAGATGTATTATCAGTGGTGTTAAATAGTTTGACATATCAAGTGGATCCTCGGTTACAGAGGTGGGTTTCAGCAGGTTCTGACCAGTTCTGGAGAACTGGTAGCGGAAATTTTGAGTAGTTCGGAGAACCGGTAGTAAAAATTTTGACTGGCCCGCCCCCATCTATTCTCTGCCTCCCAAGTTCCAGCTGATCGGAAGGAAATGGAGATTTTACAGTATCCCTCCCCTGCCATGCTCACCATGCCACGCCCACAGAACCGGTAGTGAAAAAAATTGAAACCCACCAGTGCTCAGTTCCCTTGAGAAGTCAATAATATTCAGGAAAATTGGAGAAAAAACAGGAGGAGGAGGGACACATTATTGAAAGATCTAAAGGCCAAGCTGAAAATACATAATGCTGGAAGGAATTTATATGATTGCTAAGAGCCAACACAAACTTGATCACAATTAATTACTCAAAGTTTGTATTATTAGACTCTTATATGCTGCTCAGAATCTACAGTTTGGGGCATGGTACAAAAATTAAATAAATACAAACTGACAAATGGCCTTTTCCCAACTAAATTAGGCTGTAGCCAGCTTGGAATAAAATAAGGGTAAATATTAATGGAAGAATAGCAACTTCTGGCATAATGAAGATAAATGTAGCTAGGAAAGTGTATATGGGGATACTGGATCTGAAAACCAGTAGATGACTGCAAAGGTACACAGAAAGTTCTTTGCTGCCTTCTAGAGGTTGTCTGGATTTTGTTCAGCCCTCAATTGGTTTGTATCTAAGGTATTTGTGAGAAGTCACTTGTTCAAGGACAGAAAATAAGGGAGAAAGTGGGATGAGAAGAAAAGTACCAATGGGACTTTTGGTAGAAGGAAGAATACACATACCTTTCCATCAGGAGAATAGTATGCATCCAACAGCTTGTAAGAGATGGGTGCACTCAAAGTGTCATCATTTCCACCTTGTTTTTCACCTAATTTATTGGTGTGTTTTCTTTTGTTGACTCTGTTAACCCAAAAGGCCTGATTTGGGTCAGCTGAGGTAGAGATGGGAATAAATAATTTGAGGTTTTCAGAATCAAGAGTTTGTGATACATGACCAAAGGACAAACCAAAAAGAAAAAGAGCAAATTTCTAGGATATAGTGGGTAATCCTATATACCACTAAGCTTTGAAGTACCTTGCAGTTTTGACAAAGGTTACTGTGGATAGCAACCTCAGGTCTTCTCATCCAAAAGGAACCTATAACTTGCTGAGTGGGCAGACTCAGTC
This sequence comes from Ahaetulla prasina, assembly GCF_028640845.1. Lineage (NCBI taxonomy): Eukaryota > Metazoa > Chordata > Lepidosauria > Squamata > Colubridae > Ahaetulla > Ahaetulla prasina. Next base: position 166,204,561 of record NC_080540.1, read on the forward strand.
CAAGGCCTGAAGGAATTTCTCTGTTTAGATCAGGGATCTCTAAACTTGGCAACTTTAAGACTTGTGGACTTCAACTCCACTTCAACTTGCGGAGACCCCTGCTTTAGATAGTTGCTGAAACCAGCAGCTCACTGGTTTACCACACAGAGCATCTGGATGCAGATCTCAGGAGAATCAGATCAAGTCCCAACAGGCCCAGACAGAACCAGGAGTCTGATTTTAATCTCCTTTGAATTTAAATCAGAATCACCTCCTTAGGTTCATAATTCGCAGTTATGAATTGGTAACCATGGCCAATTCTGGCTAAGATTAAGTTGAAACAGTAATATCGATACCTTAAACAAAGTGAGTATGCCGGTGTTTCTCAATCTTGGCAACATGAACATGTATGGACTTCTACTCCCAGAATTCCCCAACCAGTGTGGATGGCTGGGGAATCCTGGGAGTTGAAGTCCACGCAACTTCAGATTGCCAACGTTGAGAAACACTGGGGTATGCAATTGATTGTCTGTTATACCTTTATATTGGCTTTAATGTCAGTGCCGGGGATTTTATTTCATGGGTTCAATAGTGAAATGTCTCCTCTTAACCCAAACAGTTTGCTATTTTTAAAAGTTATAACTAGATTGTATCCAAGTTCTAAGTTGTCCTCTGAAAATATAGAATTCTGGAAGGACATTGTGGAGATTTATGTGCGGGAGAGAAAGGAAAAGGAAGAAAAATGGCATTGTTTCTACTCACAATTCCATATATGCAACACTGGGCCTCCATACGCATTGCTTCAATTTCCTGGGGATTCACAGAGGCTCAATATGGCTGTTCATTTACTTGCTAGTTAAGATTATGTACAATGTATCTTTAAGGGACGCGGTGGCTCAGGGGCTAGGACGTTGAGCTTGTCAATCGAAAGGTTGGCAGCTCAGCGGTTTGAATCCCTAGTGCTGCCGTGTAACGGGGTGAGCTCCCGTTACTTGTCCCAGCTTCTGCCAACCTAGCAGTTTCGAAAGCACGTAAAAATGCAAGTAGAAAAAATAGGGACTACCTTTGGTGAGAAGGTAACAGCGTTCCGTGTGCCTTTGGCGTTGAGTCATGCCAGCCACATGACCACAGAGACGTCTTTGGACAGCGCTGGCTCTTCGGCTTTGAAACGGAGATGAGCACCACCCCCTAGAGTCGGCAACGACTAGCACATATGTGCGAGGGGAACCTTTACCTTTACCTTTACAATGTATCTTTGCTCAATGTTTATTAGAAATCTTGAGCCATTGGGGTGCTAAAGAACTCTCCTCAAACACAGTTCTTTTTCTTTTCATTTTAGGGGTCACTACTGAAGTTCCAACCCTACATGAATCTCATACCAGTATTAAACAGTTGGGATAGCAGCAACAACACTGGTGAAGAAGCACCTCAAACATTCTTCTCATAGCATTGACTAAAAAGATTTAGTCTTTTGTCTGGTCATTTGAAGACAACAGTTCCTTGAGTTGACATAGAGTATAGGTAAGGAGGAATATCAGGTAAGGAAGAGCAGCAATGCTATGGCTTGCTGCCATTGGCAGGACTGGGGCATGTTGAGGAATGTGGTATTGACCACAGCAGCATGAAGTAGCTCTGGAGATTAAAAATGCGGGTGTGCAATTGTTAGGCTATCAGTGTTCATGATCCCTGTGGTGGCATTGTGGAACGATTTCAATAAAGAGAATATCTGTAGCTCCAGGTAGAAATATAGAATTCTTGGTGCTCTCTAAACTTGGTTAATTACCCAACTATGGTAACATAATTACTGCGGTAAAGTCAGAGAACATTAAGAATTCCACACCGTAGTGTAGAATGTCGTGGCAATTCCTTCCACATTAAAGTTTAATAAACCGTCTATTGTTTTTTTCTCCTTCTTCCTCTTCCTCTTCTTCTTCTTCCTCCTCTCCTCCTCTTCCTCCTTGCCAAGTATCATTTTTGTTTCCATCTGAGTCTCTAAGAAACTTAAGATTCCTACCTTTCTTCCTCCATCGATTTATAGCTTTAAAAGAACAATTTGAGTCTTTAATTGCAATACAATAAAGCTAGAATGAGTTAATTACAACATATCTCTAATTGGCATCACTATTATTGTACCATTTAAACTAATTATGTTAATACTGTGTCAATGAAGTAGATCGAAAACAGCGGTCTGTTTCATGATGTTAATTTAGTGTTTTAGTGATAAATGACTTGCCTATCTCAGCCTCCCTTACTTATGATTCTTTAAAGAGTATTTAATGATATATCCTATCCTTTCTCTGATTGGCTTCCTTGCATTTTCTCAGATGGATTTCCATCAGGAATCCTATTGGGGCATAATAACTTTGTTTCAGAAACAGATGATTCATGTTTTTATTTTGTTCAGGCAATCCAAGCCATTCCAAGTGAGCCAGTAGAAGTTCAGCCAGCTTCAAATAATCTTGCTTGTAGACTAAGTAATAACATATATTATCTTTGCAATAATGGGCACTCAGCTACATTGTGCCCTTATTTGCATTATGCATAATTATTAGTAGACGAACACAACTAAGCATTTTTGATAGACACTGTTGACTAAGTTTAGTATCACATTATAGTGCCAACATTACTCAAAGCAGCTTGCTTCATTTATTCATTTATTCATTCGACTTATTTGCCACACATCTCAATTTGAAGTGACTCTGGGAGGCTTACAGCATTAAAAGCATTAAAATAAAAAAGATAAATATTTCCAAAACCATAAAAGTGGAAATTATAACAAAAACTAGAATTATAGTTAAAATATGGGGAGCAGAGGGAACAGGATGCGTAGATGGGGGGGAGGTGGGGTTGCTTCCTAATTCTTCAACCACTTCCAAGGTGATGCTCCCATTTGGGGGCCCAAGTAATCTTCAAATTACTATAAATTTTTTTTGTTAATATCAGTGAATATTTGCTTTACTGATAGCCTATAAGTTGCAAGACAGCCATTGGAGTTGTAATATAGTTAAGAATAGAGACACAATTGTTCAGAGTGAAATGTCCCTATGGAGGGGAGGGAGAAGGCATCCCTTAGCAATCTTTTTCCTGTCTTTTGAAAAGAACATGAATTTTGCTTCGTGCAAATCTGGGGGGGGAAAATACAGAGAAATCCATTTATGATTTAAATTAAATATCTGTTTCAGCCCAGAAGGGATTTCAAAGGACACACAGTCCCAACCCGTCTCTCTCATTCCTGCTATGGGTCATGTTAATTAAACCCCACCCACTTCTTAAAGATCTTTATCAAGAGTACATTTTACAATCCTCCTGGTTAGGAGTACATTGTATTTTCTTCTAATAACTAAGCATGGGAAGAACACCAGCATCCCTAGTCAGATCATATGGAAGTAATCATTGCAGTTCGATGTGTGAACAGTTTTAGATCTCAGCCCACTCTCTGAGACCTCTATACAATCACTTTATACAGCAAACCCTTAAGCTGGCTTGAAAATCAATTCAATCAGTGCAGAATTTAACTTTCAGTTGTTTCAGAAATAGAACAATGACCTCACAAAGTGCAATGATATGGAATAGCACAATACAGACCTATGTATTAAACAACACAGGCCTATGGTAGGAAGAGTGTATTATTGATGATTCAGATGATTCAGATCAGTGGTGAGTTTCAAAATTTTTTACTATGGGTTCTGTGGGTGTGGCTTGGTTGGTGTGGCATAGCTTAGAATAGATGGGAACGGGACCAGTCAGAATTTTTACTACCAGTTCTCCAAACTACTCAAAATTTCCACTACTGCTTCTCCAGAACTGGTCAGAACCTGATGAAACCCACCTCTGATTCAGTTGCATTCTCAGGAACAGAAATTTTTTTTTTTGCACCAAGTCAGTCAAATCAGAAAACAGTACTATTTTTACAAATACAGGTAATTCTCAAATTGCGACTGCAATTGACCCCATTGACTTTGCTTGTCAGAAGGTTGCAAAAGGGGATCACATGATCCCGGGACACTACAACCGTCATAAATATGAGTTGGTTGCCAAGTGTCTGAATGTTGATCACGTGACCATGGGGATGTTGCAATGGTCGCAAGTGTGAAAGAAGAGTCGTAAGTCACTTTTTTCAGTGCTCTTGTAACCTCTAATGGTTACTAAATGAACTGCTGTAACTCTAGGACTACCTATATTATAATAAAGACAGAAGCATGGTCTTAATACCTGATTTTTGTAAATAAAGAGAGGGTAATGCAAATCATAGAGTCATGGCAATGATTTTTTTTTAAATTCCTTATGGATATATTTAAATTGGAATTTAACAGAACTACAAGTAGGTTTTAAATTTTCATGAGTTAACATTTATCTTTTGCAACTGACTAACTTCTTTTCAATGAATCAATCAGCTGAATATAGTGTTTTTGTTTATATTATTTAAAATGTGTGGTCTTATAACTGATCAGCTAATAGATACTTTTCAAAATAATCCATTTGTTCATTTATCATTGTATTAATATCAGGTAATTTCTTTAATAGTCTGCTTAAATTTAAATGTGAACAGAATATTTACTGTAGTTTTGAGCTTTCTATATTTTTTTAATTTAGAAAGAGCAAATAAAACATGTAACTTTATTAAAATGTTATCTTTGTATGAAAGTCCCAAGTAATATAATGTCCCACAGTGAAAATATGAATTGTGTTATGACATGTCTGATATTTGCAAATTGCTAATTGCATTTCAGATTAGAACAAGTTGTTGATTTTCTGTTTTTTTAATATAAAATTGATTGGGGGTGTAAATTGTTATTTAATTAATATGCAACTTATTCATATAACATCTGCCCAGACAGCATATTGCTGACTAGTATAATTGATTTATAAAAGATTAATGATATTAAGAATTAAATTAAGCAAATTAAAAACTGGAGTTGTAGCAGCTGTATTTGGGCTTTATCCATCTATTGACAGAATAGCTGCCACCACTTAATTTTCTCCATCCTTTCCCATCTACGTATCTGCAGAGTTACAGCAGAGAAGATGGGATGAGAAAAAAACTCAGATGACAACTAAGATGTTCAAAGGCCTGGAGTCTAAAACATGCGAAGAACATATGAAGGTTGTAGGATTTGGGTTTGGCTAATCTAGAGAAGAAGAAAAAAGGACTAGGGGTGACATGATAGCAGTATTCCAGTATTTGAGGGGCTGCCACAAAGAAGAGAGGGTCAAATTATTCTCCAAAGCATCAGAGGGCAGGACAAGAAACAATGGTTGGAAATTAATCAAGGAGAGAAGCAACCTGGAATTAAGGAGAAACTTCCTAACAGTGAGGACAATTAAGCAGTGGAACAGCTTTGCCTTCAGAAGTTGTGGGTGCTTCATCACTGGAGGTTGTTAAGAAGAGACTAGACAGCCACCTGTCTGAAATGGTATAGGGTCCCCTGCTTCAGCAGGGAGCTGTACTAGAAGACCTCCAGGGTCCCTTCTAGTTTCTCTTCTCTTCTCTTCTCTTCTCTTCTCTTCTCTTCTCTTCTCTTCTCTTCTCTTCTCTTCTCTTCTCTACTCTACTCTACTCTTCTCTTCTCTTCTCCTAAATCCCATCTATGTGATTGGAAGCCCACTGGTAACACATTGGATATGGCCTAATATGATTACATTTCTTTTGATATAATTTTTATTGAAGAAATTATGAACAAGAGCAAAATAATATTAGAAAAGAAACAAGGAAAAATAGTGAATAAGTAAGAATGAAAATAGAAAAAGAAAATATAAGAAGCTTCAAATCTTTTTGACAGCAGTTATAAATGCGTTTACATTTTACCCTCTCTTTCGCTAAGATTACATCATAATTTCCTTCTTCCCATAAATTACCCTTTATAATCTTTAAACTCATAAATCATAAGCTCATTTTTCTCTTTTCCCCCTCAAAAACTTCATGAAGAGTTTCCAGTCACCAGTAAATTTAGTTGTTGAGCTAATTCTGCCATGTCTGCTAGTTCTATCACCTTCACCAGCCATTCCTCTATTGTGGGTATTTTATATTCTTTCCATTTTTGAGCATATAATAGTCTTTCAACAATAAACATATATAAAATTAATCTTCCGTGGCTATTTTCTAAATGACTGTCTATTGATCCCAGCAAGAAAAAGGTCTGGTTTCAATCGAATTTGGATCTTTAAAATTCTTTGTATTGTTATATGTATTTGAACCCAGAAATTTCTGGCTTTTTTACAAGTTCCAATAGAAGACAATAAATGTAGGTCAGGGTTAAACTGTTGAGTTTTTGCGGTCTCTGAACTTGGTGGTTTTCATGCAGGTGTTTCATAACCAAGCTAGGTAACATCATCAGTGCTAGTGTGTGTGGGGTTTGCTACCTCTTATATACAATAGCTTGCTCTGCTAGGTTGGTGAGGGTGTGGTTTTCTCCTTGGAAATTCCTTGATTTTTAAAAAGTCCACCAAGCATGACCCTTAAATTTTATCTGCATTGCCAACGTAAATTTGAAACACCATTATATATTCTAGATAATTTTTCTAGAGTCATAAAGGCCTAGTGCACTTACCCGTGTTTCCCCGAAAATAAGACCCTGTCTTATATCTTTTTTTAACCCAGAAATAAGCACTTGGCCTTATTTTCGGGGAGGTCTTATTATTTTGGGACACCTGGAGCAAGACGGGGAGTCTCTTGCCATCTTACCTGATTTTCAACTCTGTCTCCCCAATCCTAACCAGAAGAAATGGTGGGGATCGGTTGCGCATGTGTTTAAATATTTTTGGGGAGGGTTTATTTTCAAGGAGGGCTTATTTTCAGGGGAGGCTTATTTTAGCACATGCGCTCAAAATCCCGATTGGGCTTATTATCAGGGGATGTCTTCTTTTTGGGAAAACAGGGTATGAAAGTAACTACCACTTATAAATAATCAATCATTATTTTCAAATACTATCTAACAAAATACATAACACAAGTTAACAAGAAATGTACAATTACTAGTGAAAATATTAATTATCAAAAATAAAGAGAGAGAAGGCTAGAGAGGCAAAATTAGAAAAATATTAGAACAGAAATGTTAAAAACAGAGCCATGTAAACAAAAGAAATATATATTAGAGGAAAAACAAAATTTCTGATTTTATTTTACCGTATACTAATTATGTATATTATAAAACTACAAATGAGTAAGAGATGATTTGAAATGCAATAATATTTTAACATATAAATAAATAATGAGTGAATACATAAGTAAAAAGTCAGCAATGTCATAAATGTGCTGCAAAATATTAAGGATTGATGTAGACTGATTAGATTCAGAAGTGACAAAATAAACATAATACTGAAAGAGGAATTGTTTAAAGATTTCTGAGACCTCGATCAGAAGTGCTAAAAGCTTGAAGTACTAAGTTGCACACATTCTATATGTGTATCAGGATCGAGCCCAATCTAAAAAAAAGAGGTTCATCTGAAGAAGACATTTGGGATTCTCCAGAAAACTACATTCCCTCAAAAGCGGGGTTGGGCTGCTACGGTTTTGTTTTTTTTAATTTGCATTTATATTCCACCCTTCTCTGAAAACTCAGGGCGGCTTACACTATGTTAGCAATAGTCTTCATCCTATTTGTATATTTATATACAAAGTCAACATTGCCCCCAACAATCTGGGTCCTCATTTTACCTACCTTATAAAGGATGGAAGGCTGAGTCAACCTTGGGCCTGGTGGGACTAGAACCTGCAGTAATTGCAGGCAGCTGTGTTAATAACAGACTGCATTAGTCTGTTGAGCCACAAGAACCCATAGCTAACATTATGGCCGGTTCTGAGAACCTCTAAATCCCACCCCTGGCTGGCCCTGCCCACCCCACCCCATCCCTCCCAGGAGTCTCCACACAGCCCATTTTGGATGCGAGGTAAGTGCAGGGCCCACGTGGAGGCTTGGGGACGGGAAAATGGACCTCCCAGAAGTTTGGGGGAGACAGTTTTTGCCCTCCCAGAGGCTCGAGGAAAGCCTCCGGAGCCTGGGGAAGGCAAAAATGCCAACCCCCTGTGGTGCAGGAGGCTGACTAGGCCACGTCCACCATGGCCATGCCCACCCAGCAACCAGGCAGAGAACCTGTTGCTGAAATTTTTGAAACCCACCCGTGCTCAAAAGATCTGGAAGAAGATCTCATTGTCTAATAGACCTCCTAAGAACACTTTTGACACACACACCCCAATAAGATTTGAGACAGTTTCTCCTCTAGAAACCAGATTAAAAACTGAAATGATACACTTTAAAGTTAAGAGATTATGCAAATAAAGTCCTGTCTGATGTTGAAAAGGAGATATGAATGACACTTTTACGATACTGCAAATCCATATAAAGGGATATATTTGAATGTTTGGACAGCTTTGCAAAGTCTTGGGTTATAAACTACTAAGAGGAAGACCACTAATATAAATAATTTGAGAAACAACTAAGAAAAAGCAAATTAGAAAAAAATATAACACTGGATTAAATATAAAACAAAGATTATCTCTTTCTCGCCTTTTCATGTTATGGATAAATAACACCTGGAATGAATAAATAACCAATTCAGCCTTTTTCAGTTAACTTATTCAAAGCAAACCTAGTTAGAAAGAACTCTAACCCTGTATTACAAATTTGCATACGGAGGTGTTAAAACTGTATATCCTGATAATTTTTTTAAAAATCCACAAAACTAAAATTAAATAACAACGGTATTCATAAATGAAGGCAAATATATGTGTCTCAGGATAATGTTGCGGGATTCAATCTGGGTCAGTCACTGGTCTTCCAAGCTTTTGGATTTGTGCTGGAGCCCATCCTCAGGGAACTTCTCCCTCAGCACCACATTTTGGTGAGGAAGAAATTCCCTGAGGATGGGCTCCAGCACCAAGTCCAAAAGCTTAGGAAACTAAACCCAGTGTCTGACCCAGATTGGATCCTGCAACAATAGTACTTCCCAAAATCTTGTGAGAGCATACCTTTCATAAACGTTTGGTGTTTCCGCAGAAAATTTGGAGATTTGGACAAGAATTTGATCTTAAAAGAACCTTTTAAGATCATGAAACTTTTGCAAGGGTTATGAAATAAACTAGGAAGTAAAAAAATTCCATAAGAAGGCAAAAGTATATCAATCAATCCCATATTGTTGCAAAGAAAATTGAATGGATGTGTCCACGTGGTTACCAAAAGTCTAGGTAAATGCCAGGGAACTCTCTTTCTTTCTCTGCATGAATTTTGGCACTGGATTTTTCTCATTTTCAAATAAGAGCCAAAATTACTATATTTCTATTTACGTTTTCAAGCTTGTAGCTCAGGGGTATCAAACGGGCCGGATGTGTCACATGCAGGCCACGCTCATCCCAGCTCCCCCCCAAAAAAACATTGTGATATGTCACGTGACGGCAACGTGACACAGCGAGTTTGACACCAGTGTTATACAGTAGTTGATATTCAACATTAGCTACAAGCTTGAAAAAGTCTTAAATGTAGATAATAATTTAGGCCTCGCTGTAATGTAACATTATATCCAGGAAACTCTGATGAAGCAGTGGTTAGAATGTAGTATTGCAGGTTAACTCTGCCCACAGCCTGGAGTTAGATCCTGACAGGGCTCAAAGTTGACTTTAGACTTCCATCCTTCCGATGTCGGTAAAATGAGGACCCAGATGATGACATTGTAATCCCCCCCAGAGACTGATGTAAGGCGCTATGGTACGGTATATAAGTTTATGTGCTACTTCTAGTGCTATATGTGACAAGGAATGAGGAAAAAGAATTAAATGATATGAGTCCTTGAAATGAGATTTTCAATCATCCAGGTCATGGTTGTTCCAAATGTGCTTTTCAAAAGGCAACTAGACTTTCTTGGGGGTTTTTTCACCCTTGAAAACATTTCACTTCTCCTTCAGGAAGCTTCTTCAGTTCTTGTATGAGAAGTGAAATGTTTTCAAGGAGAAAAAAAAACCGCAAGAAAGCCCAGTCGGAGGACATAAGTCCTTCTTAATAAAAATATAACCAAATCTTTCTATCAGAATACATTCCTATCTGATTACCTTTGGAGAAAATAAGCAATTAAGACATATGGAAGAACATAAAGGGATAAACATAAAGGCCGCCTTCGATATGACCTAAGTTTAACTCATAGAATCATCTATTACAATGTCCTTCCTGTCGAAGACTATTTCAGCTTCAATCGCAACAATACACAAGCACACAATACATTTAAGCTTAATGTTAACCGCTCCAATCTTGATTGCAGAAAATATGACTTCAGTAATAGAGTTGTTAATACTTGGAATACACTACCTGACTCTGTGGTCTCTTCCCAAAATCCCCAAAGCTTCAACCAAAAACTGTCTACTATTGACCTCACCCCATTCCTAAGAGGTCTGTAAGGGGCCTGAATAAGAGCACCAACGTGTCTACCGTTCCTGTCCAAATATTCCCTTTGATTGTATCCAATTTTATATAGTTATTACGTACTTATGCTTATATATATGCTAATAGATTATATAGATATTTCATGCTTATGCTTATATATACTATGTGACAAAGTAAATAAATAAAAATAAATAAAAATAATATAGAAATGTAGAAAAAATAATAACACACACACAGATGTGTGTGTGTGTGTGTGTGTGTGTGTGTGTACTATACATATATACATGTGTGTGTACTATACATATATACATGTGTGTGTGTGCATTTCAAAGATTATATCAAGAAAAGGACACCAAATATAGGAAAAATGTTTCACTGCAGATATGGAAGTGAGAAATATAAGTTTTCTTTAATTTTCAAGTTATATTTAGTGATGATGCTCCTGCTTCAAGAGATAAAATGAATAAGAATTATTAGCATCAGATACAGTGTGGAGATTTCTAATGTATTTGAAGAGACTGACAAAGGAACAAGCAACTTTCTGGGATACAGAATTCCAAGTTCCTCTACGTTTTCTTATTTATATAAAAATAGCTACTTTGAAGAACAGAAACAGTTAGTTGTTTATATTATTCCTGGCATAAAAACTAAAGATTGCAAACAGAGCTTAAAGAATAGACAAGCCGCAGGATTTTACTAAAATAACAAATCAAGGCATCATGAACTACAGCCAGGGTGACATGAAGAGAACTTCACTCATGCAATGGGATCTTTCTGTGCTCTCCTCCTAGTGTAACCTCTGGGCCTCCAAATCTGCTAGGCAATTTATCCCAATCTTCTGAAACAGATTTCAAGAGTGCTGTGTGATTGTGTACGTGTGTGTGCTGGAGATAAATGATGCTCTATCAACACATAGATAGCAATAAGAATAGCACTTTGACCTATATACTGCTTCATAGTGCTTTATAGCCCCTCTAAGTGGTTTACCAAGTCAGCCTATTGCCCCCAACAATCTGGGTCCTCATTTTACCAGCCTTGGAAGAATGGAAGGCTGAGTCAAACTTGAGCCTGGTGAGATTTGAACTGCTAGATTGCAGGCAGCTGGCAGGCAGCATAAGTAGCCTGCAGTACTGCACTCTAACCACTGTGCCACCATGGCCTGTGAAAGAACAATGCCTTCCATTTGCAGATGGTCTAGTTTGGACCTGGAACACTATGACCGAATGTATGTCTATAATTTTATCTTTCTAGGTCTATGAAACTTTGCAAGGGTTATGAAATAAACTAGGAAGTAAAAATTCCATAAGAAGGCAAAAGTATATCAATCAATCCCATATTGTTGCAAAGAAAATTGAATGGATGTGTCACATGCAGGCCACGCTCATCCCAGCTCCTCAAAAAAAAAACATTGTGATATGTCACGTGACGGCAACGTGACACAGCGAGTTTGACACCAGTGTTATACAGTAGTTGATATTCAACATTAGCTACAAGCTTGAAAAAGTCTTAAATGTAGATAATAATTTAGGCCTCGCTGTAATGTAACATTATATCCAGGAAACTCTGATGAAGCAGTGGTTAGAATGTAGTATTGCAGGTTAACTCTGCCCACAGCCTGGAGTTAGATCCTGACAGGGCTCAAAGTTGACTTTAGACTTCCATCCTTCCGATGTCGGTAAAATGAGGACCCAGATGATGACATTGTAATCCCCCCCAGAGACTGATGTAAGGCGCTATGGTACGGTATATAAGTTTATGTGCTACTTCTAGTGCTATATGTGACAAGGAATGAGGAAAAAGAATTAAATGATATGAGTCCTTGAAATGAGATTTTCAATCATCCAGGTCATGGTTGTTCCAAATGTGCTTTTCAAAAGGCAACTAGACTTTCTTGGGGGTTTTTTCACCCTTGAAAACATTTCACTTCTCCTTCAGGAAGCTTCTTCAGTTCTTGTATGAGAAGTGAAATGTTTTCAAGGAGAAAAAAAAACCCCAAGAAAGCCCAGTCGGAGGACATAAGTCCTTCTTAATAAAAATATAACCAAATCTTTCTATCAGAATACATTCCTATCTGATTACCTTTGGAGAAAATAAGCAATTAAGACATATGGAAGAACATAAAGGGATAAACATAAAGGCCGCCTTCGATATGACCTAAGTTTAACTCATAGAATCATCTATTACAATGTCCTTCCTGTCGAAGACTATTTCAGCTTCAATCGCAACAATACACAAGCACACAATAGATTTAAGCTTAATGTTAACCGCTCCAATCTTGATTGCAGAAAATATGACTTCAGTAATAGAGTTGTTAATACTTGGAATACACTACCTGACTCTGTGGTCTCTTCCCAAAATCCCCAAAGCTTCAACCAAAAACTGTCTACTATTGACCTCACCCCATTCCTAAGAGGTCTGTAAGGGGCCTGAATAAGAGCACCAACGTGTCTACCGTTCCTGTCCAAATATTCCCTTTGATTGTATCCAATTTTATATAGTTATTACGTACTTATGCTTATATATATGCTAATAGATTATATAGATATTTCATGCTTATGCTTATATATATGCTAATAGATTATATAGATATTTCATGCTTATGCTTATATATATGCTAATAGATTATATAGATATTTCATGCTTATGCTTATATATATGCTAATAGATTATATAGATATTTCATGCTTATGCTTATATATATGCTAATAGATTATATAGATATTTCATGCTTATGCTTATATATATGCTAATAGATTATATAGATATTTCATGCTTATGCTTATATATACTATGTGACAAAGTAAATAAATAAAATAAATAAAATAAATAAATAAATAAAAATAAATAAAAATAATATAGAAATGTAGAAAAAATAATAACACACACACAGATGTGTGTGTGTGTGTGTGTGTGTGTGTGTGTACTATACATATATACGTGTGTGTGTGTGTGTGTGTGTGTGTGTGCATTTCAAAGATTATATCAAGAAAAGGACACCAAATATAGGAAAAATGTTTCACTGCAGATATGGAAGTGAGAAATATAAGTTTTCTTTAATTTTCAAGTTATATTTAGTGATGATGCTCCTGCTTCAAGAGATAAAATGAATAAGAATTATTAGCATCAGATACAGTGTGGAGATTTCTAATGTATTTGAAGAGACTGACAAAGGAACAAGCAACTTTCTGGGATACAGAATTCCAAGTTCCTCTACGTTTTCTTATTTATATAAAAATAGCTACTTTGAAGAACAGAAACAGTTAGTTGTTTATATTATTCCTGGCATAAAAACTAAAGATTGCAAACAGAGCTTAAAGAATAGACAAGCCGCAGGATTTTACTAAAATAACAAATCAAGGCATCATGAACTACAGCCAGGGTGACATGAAGAGAACTTCACTCATGCAATGGGATCTTTCTGTGCTCTCCTCCTAGTGTAACCTCTGGGCCTCCAAATCTGCTAGGCAATTTATCCCAATCTTCTGAAACAGATTTCAAGAGTGCTGTGTGATTGTGTACGTGTGTGTGTGCATGTGTGTGTACACACGTGTGTGTGCTGGAGATAAATGATGCTCTATCAACACATAGATAGCAATAACAATAGCACTTAGACTTATATACTGCTTCATAGTGCTTTATAGCCCCTCTAAGTGGTTTACCAAGTCAGCCTATTGCCCCCAACAATCTGGGTCCTCATTTTACCAGCCTTGGAAGAATGGAAGGCTGAGTCAAACTTGAGCCTGGTGAGATTTGAACTGCTAGATTGCAGGCAGCTGGCAGGCAGCATAAGTAGCCTGCAGTACTGCACTCTAACCACTGTGCCACCATGGCCTGTGAAAGAACAATGCCTTCCATTTGCAGATGGTCTAGTTTGGACCTGGAACACTATGACCGAATGTATCTCTATAATTTTATCTTTCTAGGTCTATGAAACTTTTTTAAGATAAACCAATTATGATCCCATTTGACCAGCGGGCCTTTACATGTTCTTTTCTACATATGTGAACCTAGTCCTTTTAATTGGAGATGCCAAGACTTTCTGCCTTCAACGCCAATAATGCCTTATGGCAAGAAATTTAGCTCCAGCTAAAAATGGATTAAGAAGCTGGTTTTGATTAAGAAATAAATTGTATGTTAAAATAACCTACTCAAAAAGGTCAATATAAAAGGAAAAAGATTAATGTCTGTGTCAAGCGCAGGAAATCAGGAGTCAAGGTGGTTCAAATTAATATAGTTTTATTGTGCGTTAAAGCTCTCTACAAGAATCTGAACTACTAAAGGTCAAAGCATATTGGTGGTAGATAAAGAGTCAATGGAATTCAAGGTGGGTTGGACTTCAATCACTTGTGGGTGCAAAGAGATTCCAGACTGATGACATACTTGACCCCACCCTCGGGCTCAACTTGGTCATCACTTACAGTCTGCTGCAAATCATATGACAGTGCAATTGATCTGGAGATACCAAAAGGATTGGCTTCAAGTATTATCCTGAGTCAAGCAGAATGCATTTTCCTCACTCCTATTCTTTTCATGCTGTTATGGGGCATTTTTCAACATAATATATGGTATGCCCAATGTAGAAACATAACCTCCAAGATTTGCATTATACTAGCCTGGCTATATTATTTGGATAGAAAATCCCACAAACGCATCTCCCTGACATTGGAAGTGTATTAATAATAAACAATCTAGTTAACTACTTGTCCTTTCATGAAGTGGGTGTCCCACTATTACAAGGTGCTGAACATCACACCAGTTAAGGAAACAATAGTTTCCTAAGACACTTCGCGGTGGCCAGGTCATCATGTCACATCACGCTCTTTACTCATGAACTGCAAGAGACTCCATTAATTAAATGAAGAAATTCCCAACAATTCAATGTAACCCCGATGCTGCGTTCCACAATCTTTACAATGAAAAATGCTCAGTGCCCAAATCTGAAGTGCAAGCACTTAAGATGGAAATGAAGATCTCATCACAAACTATGCCCATTTTTATCCACCCGGCTTAACTCCAAAGCAAACATTTGCCCAGTGAGAATGTAACAATGCTGTGGCATTCATAACCACCTCAATATAATTAAGCAGCATTCTTTAGAAGAATAGTAACGGCAATAAAACTTAGCATTACCATAGCATTTTTGAATTGTAGGCATTTTGTCCCTGAAGGATTCTTATAGTGATCTTTTAAAAGCATGTGGCATATATTATCTTGTAATCTGTACATTAATTCTATACAGTTCTTATCATCTTCATGCAGCAGGTTATGGTCCTGAAGTTAAATGCGAAGAGTGTGCTTAAAACTACCTAATGAGTTACTGAGGCAGAATTCAAACCAAGAATTTCCTGATTCATCACACAGTTTCTTTGTGGCTGCATCACACCATCCTGAAGTGCTTCCATCCAGATAGATAGTTCCTAGTAGTATCATTTAAATGACATTATGCAACCATTCTGTTATTTTTTTTTCCTCCTAAACAAATGCACTTTAGAAGGAAAGAAGGCAGAAGAAATGACATAAACATGACATAGGGATGTGTCATGTGTTTGTTTGTTTGTTTTTGCTCTTTCTCTTTTAATTAATGAAAGAGGGCAATTCTGTAAAAAAAACTTATCTAGAAAACTTCAGCTCTGCAGCTTGTCCTTCTATCGCACCTTTGAGAGGATGGGTGTTTTACAACCCTCTTGAAAAATGGAAAGATGAGGAGGACAGGAGCAGTGGATAGTATAAAGATTCACAACTCTATAAATGCAGTGAGACCATCCTCCATTAAAATCACCCATACATAGAAGACTTCCATTGAAATTAGTAGGGTGTTTTGGTCAAAACCAAATAAGCATGTATTAAAACAGCTGAAACCCAAACATAACAGCTAAAGTTCTTGGCTTTAAACACTCACAAAGACAATTCAATACAATCTTGGATTGAGAAAAATGTAGTTAGAAAAAAGTTAGAAAAAATAACCCACATTGGGTGGGCTTGAGTCTATGTCCACTTAAAATATTGCTCCTCATCACCACTCTTCTCATTTTTCACAAATGGAGGAAATATTTGATTTTCCTTAATTCTCTGAAAAGGAGACCTTACCCCCACCCTCATCTTAAATTCCTAGAGAAAAAGACAGTCGTAGAGAAGGAAGTGTGGGAAAACACTTTCCTTCTAATGGCCTTCTATGGTCATTATTTTGTTTTGTTTTTGGTAATGATCTTCTAAGTTAAAGGGCGGGCAGGAATGCTGGTGAAGACAGTAACGTTTTGTTCCTAACTATATGGGGATAGTCGGGGAAAAGCATAAGGGGATTCAGTTAACACACACACACACACACACACATATTTGTCTTGTCAACAGATGGCTTCTGCGAAACAACACACAGCTCCTGCTCCACAAATATTATTACAGACCAAATGTCTCTCCTGACCCAATACATACAACTACTCACTCTTTTAAATACCATCTAACAAAAATACCCCAAAGAGGGGGGGGAGGTTGGTGGCTATTATTTTCCTGTCCACTATGCCCCTTTTCATTGTGCCGTTTATTTCTAAATCACTATGTTGCATTATTTAGCTTTTCTTTCCATGTTGCCTGAAACTTTTTATTTCTTTTACTGTTCATTTGTTCAACTGCGCCATTCCAAAGTCCACCTAATAATGAACAACAATAAAAGAAGCAATGTGAAGTGATGCCAGCAATTTGAGTAATGTTGTGTAGTTCAAGATGAGAGTGTTAATTAAAGGTGTGGAGGATGAAGTAAAAACTGTATATCAGGGTGTCAAATTCAAGGCCCATGGCTTGCATCTGACTTGCAGGGAGCTTAGATCCGGCCCGTGGAGCCGCCCTGGAAACAGCAAAGGTCTGGCCTGTGGTGCCTCTGCCAGCGAAAATGGAGCTTGGGAAAGCCACACATGGTCCTCCCAGGCTCCATTTTTGGCGACGACAGCCTCCTACAGCCTGTTGTGGTCCACCAGCAGCCTGCGGAGCTGGCAGTGGAGTCGGACAGTGATGAGGCTGAGGAAGAACATGGGCCAATCCTGGAGTCAGGGGAAGGCCCAGATGAGGGCTGTGCGTAAGAGGCAGAGATGGGGCCAGGGCCATCTGGGAGTGATGTGCGGACTCCGGAGCCTCCAGAGGCGGACAGTAGAGAGGCAGAGGAACAGGAGGAGCCTATTCCTAGTGCACGCATGAGAAGAGCTGCCAGAAGGCAAGAGCAGCTAAAGCAAAGAGGAGGACTCTGGAGTAGGGCCAAGAGATGATTGGCCCCTCCCATAAGTCTTAAAAGACCAGCAACGGCGTTTGGGCTCTTTGTCGGAAAACAACGTTGATAGACTTGTTCATTGTCTTGCAGCATTTATTTCTTGTCGGCGTCTTCTGTTTTTGAACTTTTGCCAAGAAAAGCTTTTGGCAGTTTGCCTAATTAGACGAAGGTTGGTGATAAGACTGAAGAATTGTGTTATGAAGAATTTGTTTTGATTTAGTTTGGACTATGCTGAGAATGAGTTAATTCTCAGCTGTTCTAATGGTCTGTTTGTTTTTGAACTGATTGCGTCTACTACTACCTACTTGGGCCTGGGTCACAACACAGCCCTCTGCCAGCGAAAGCGGAGCTCACGGGGGCTGTGGGGGGCTCCATTTTCGCTCAGGAGCCTGTTTTTGCTGGCAGAGTTTTGTTCCCCCTTCTAAGGTCCATTATTTTCCATGCATGGGAATACAACATTTTCTGACTCTGCTGGGACATATCAAGCAATAAAATGCAACAGCGCAAGCTCACATTGGCAACAATGTTAGACACTCCAAAGCAAATTGTAGAGCTTCCAAGATGCCAGGCTCACTAATGGTGCTTTCACTATATCAACATTTCCATCTCCCAAGCCTTCTGAAAAGTACCCAGAATTGGCCTTGCTATTTTCTTACCTACTTAAGGTATTTGGTTGGCTGGGCCTAACTGATTCACTTGTAAAGGTTGGAAGTAGGACAACTGGGCAGGACTAGCTGAGCCAAGGTGATGGGATGCAACCTGAGAAATATACTTGGCCCCTGTTTCCCTTATCACTTCTGCAAGGGCGGGGGGAGGAAAATTGTCAAAAAGGAAACAGAGGGAGAAATAATGCATACCCTGTTTTGACTCAGTGTTTCCTGGCTGCTCTCAACATCTGGATGTCAATCACCTTAACCAACTAGAACCCAAGGCTGTCGTTCTCTCTTCCTATGCATTGTTTCTAAATTGTGTATTTTAAATGGATGGCCAATAAGGTGTGAAAAACAGAAAACTGCTATGGATTCTCTTCCCATAGGGGATTAAAGGAACATGCTCCCCTTATTAGGATGGACTCTCCATATCTTGCACCCAATTTTAATTTAGCAAGCCTTGGGATATTAGTGATAATGTCACATTTACTTAAAAAAATAGGTTTGTTTGTTATTATGCTGAATATTGTTTGGGGTTTGAGTTATTTGGTTATTTATTTGTTCAGACTGGGCTGGTTTTATCAATATTTATCAATATTATTCAATAAATAAATAATTTCCTCCTAAATAAACAACAGGAGTTGTTTGCAATGGCAAACAACCAGTTACAACGTAATATGATCAAGAGGTGGCTTAATCTACATTAAAAACTGGGTCAATGGCTTCACTTCCTCAACCTCTAATAGACAACCCTTCCTTGTGACATCCTCTTAATAGCCTTCTGGGAATGGGAAGACTTTAGGAACAGGCTAATGTCAATTTTAATTACAGTTGTGGCTAATTACCAGTCATTCTTCAGATACAATAAGTGAGGAAGATCAAAACCGATGTGGGAAATTACCAAACCAGTGCAGCCAATAAAAAAAGACAGAAAAGATGGAGTATAAAGACAATCTATAAACATAAAAAATGATGTAAAGTAAAATGGGCTTCTTGCACATTAAACTCATTTTATTTATTTGTTTGGTTATTTATTTATTTATTCACTCACTCACATAGCCTTAATCCCATCCTTCAGGCTTTCTAATAAGTATAAAAAATTTTCTTCCTCTTCTTTCCCTCCCTCCCCTTCCTTCCTCTTTACAACAATCCCAATAAAAGAAAGTTATAATGAAAATCTACAATTGGCCAAAGATCATCCAGTACACTTCATGTCTGTGTGAGGATTTGGAGGGCCAAAATCTACTCCCATGTGTCTTAAACCTTTTCCTTCATTACTGCTTATCAGAAAGTCCTTTATACCGTTTATCAGAAAAACCTTGTTTAAAAGTCCCTGTTGAGCTTGGATAATGGGTTTGTGTATCATTACCCAATACAAATTACCCAATATTTTACCCAAATTTGGATCATTTTCCCAGGTTGGGGAAGAGCTGGTCTATTCCATCCTAATGAAGCTTTTAACCTGGACACTCCATAATCTGGAACAATATATCTTTTCCAATATATTGTTCCAGAGCAGGGAGAAGAACTTAGCTTGTATATAGAAGATTTCCATACCAGAATTTGCTATGAATGACTCATCTTTGGGAGAACTGCTTGTGAGGCATTTCCCCTTTGATACAAAGCCTCAGAAAAAAGACTCTTTTAAGAAGTAACTTCTAAACAATAGCATGTAGCTTAAAGATTTAAACAGCATGGGGCTACTTCTAGGTGGTTTTTATACTCCAATATTATTTGGGTGTGGGAAAAAGCATGTGTACCCATATACATAGTCACATAGGACAAGCACATGCATGCCTGTTTTGTGTATAAGCAAGGGAAGTTACACTGATGCCCCCTGAATGCTCTGAAACAATAGCCTTTTGAATTGGATGCATGGACTGGATGGAGATTGTTGGTATACAGTACAGGCATTGTGAAACTATTCCATTTATTTTATTTATCAAATTTAGGTAGTTGCCCATCTCATGAACATGAATCTGGGCGGCATGCATAAAAAACCAGAACATTTAAAAATAAAACTTAAAGCACAAAACAAATAAAACACAAGCATAACTAAAAACCACAAGGAAGCGTCTTCAAGATCTTTCCTGCAGTAGCCATTTCACGAGCTCCCCACTTCCATAGAAATCCTGAAGCCCGCTGACAAAACTGTTTTACGGGATTTCCAGAGAACCAATAAGATCGGGGACAATCTATAAACATTGCTAACAAATTCTTTTAGGAAAACTACGATAGTGATTCATAGAAATCAAAAGCAGGAGATAAGAGAAATGAAGCGAAAGCAATGGTACGTCAAAAAAATAAAACTCAATAGCAAGGCCTTCATACACGCACAGATTTAGCAAATACAGGTACTCCTCACCTTACGAACGCAATAGAGCCCAGAATTTATGTTGCTAAGTGAGAAACTTGCTAATTGCTTCCCCATTGTCTTTGCTTGGCAGAAGGTCACAAAAGATGGTCATGTGATCCCGGAGGGAGGCACTGCAACTGTCATAAACATGATATTTGGATATTAAAGATCCTAATTTAAACCAGCCCTATCTTCTGGCACGTGTACCATCGCCCCAGGTCAGAACTCCGTGGCGTTTCTTTTGTGCGCTTCTGTTTCCCTGCAAACGACAAAACGGAAGCTCAAAAAAGAAAGAAAAAATTGCGCAAAATTGGAAAGCAGAGAAAATACCCCTGGAAGGAGAGATTATTAGAAAAATTTCAGATTGTGCAGAAATGAACAGATTAACTTTGATGATTAAAGAAAGAGAGGATTCAGAATATTTTAAGATATGGGATAAATTTTACCATTGGTTAGAAGAAAGGTACAGATAAGCAATGGATAATTATGTAAGAAAATGATAATAATGTATTTGTGGAAAAATGGTAATAGTTTAAGTTGAAATGAAGAAAGAAGAAAAAATTAAATGATGGAGCCAGGAAGAAAACACTGAGACGTCACACGGAAGGAATTGCTGATGTTTTAAATGTATGTTTGTCTATAAAATAAAAAACTTTTTTTAAAAAAAGAATTTTTTTTTTTACCTCTTGCCACACTGCCAGCGTTGGGATGCCCCACTTCCCGCTGGCCAGCTGGTCTTTGGGTCTCTGCTGCGCATGCGCGCATGTCTGCGTTTTCATTTGGACAGATGCGCATGTGCAGTTTGGGCACTTGGTATCTAAAAGGTTCATCATCACTGCTCTAGGTTTTATCCTTAACCTGCTGCTCTGTGTCTTGGAAACCTTAACTGCAAACAACTCAAGCCATCCAATTAATTTAGAACTGAGTTGTGAACTGGTGTTTCACATATGGATAACCTCATTCTTTGTTTAAATATACTACCTCCTGTTTTCTAGTTTCTAATCAGAAGAAAAATCAGCCTTTGTCTTTAGATCTGTATAATAATAGATCCGTGAGAAAAGTGGATGATCATTAAGGAACCAAAAAAAAAAGTGCAATTATCACATAATAAATACAATACTTATATTGGCTGCAAGTTGATGAGATGGGGAATTCAGCCGTTTTTGAAGTTGTTGGATTCCAACCTGCATCATTTCGGCAAGCATGACCAACAGTTTGAGATAATAAGAGTAGAACTTCAACAGCATCTGATCAGCCCATTCTACCCTGAGGAATCCTTGGAAGACCCTCACAGGGTCCCTCAAGGAAAGTTTGAAAAGCAGACGGGATGCATATTTTTAGCCACCATGTTACTCTTTATATTTGAAATCCTCATACAGTAAAACAGTGCCCCGTTGTTCTTAAATGTATGAAAATGGTCTGAAGAAAAGATAAATAAACGTTCTGGCAATATATGTAGCATATGTAAGCTGCAAATCTGCTGGAAAGTACAACTGTGTACCTGTCTACTCAGAAGTGAGTGTTCTGAATTAAGTGGAATTTATTCCTACATGTAGGATTGCAGAACTATATCAAGGCTTGTTTTAAGGCTTTCTGTGTGGAAACATCCAAAACAGTAGAGAAAATTATGTCTTGTTTCAGGCTTACAGAACTACCGCACTAGTCCATAAATTTTATTCAGAATTAATTAAACTACAATATCTCCTTACTGCCACAGTGAAGTATTAAGGAAGATACTCTTATTTTGGAAGATGAGAAAAAGAAAGTCATTCTTTTAAACTGTAATAAACTGTTATTTTTTCTCATTTAAATATGTGTTAATATAAAGTATTCTGATTTGAAAAAGGCATAGCAATAGCACTTTTTTTAAATTTTATTTTGTCACAACAATATACACAAGTATCAACATAAAATAACTACATATCATATAAGCATATATATGAACAAAAGTATGTAATAACTATATTAATTTGATATAATGAAAGGAAACAATAGGACAGGAACGGTAGGCACTTTTGTGCTCTTATGCACGCCCCTTATAGTCCTCTTAGGAATGGGGTGAGGTCAATAGTAGACAGTTTTTGGTTAAAGCTTTTGGGATTTTGAGAAGAGACCACAGAGTCAGGTAGTGTGTTCCAAGTGTTAATAACTTTGTTGCAAAAGTCATATTTTCTGCAATCAAGATTGAAGCGGTTAACATTAAGTTTAAATCTATTGTTTGCTCTTGTATTATTGCGATTGAAACTGAAGTAGTCTTCAACAGGAAGGACATTGCAATAGATGATACTATGAGTTAAGCACAGGTCTTGTCGGAGTCGGCTGAGTTCTAAGTTTTCTAAACCCAGGGTTTCAAGTCTGGTGGTATAAGATATTTTGTTGTTTTCAGAGGAGCGGAGAACTCTTCTAGTAAAATATTTCTGGACACATTCAATTGTGTTGATGTCAGAAATGTGGTATGGGTTCCAGACAGGTGAGCTGTATTCAAGAATATGTCTAACAAATGTTTTGTATGCTCCGGTTAGTAGTGTAGTGTTTTTGGAAAAGAAGCTACGCAAAATTAGGTTTACAACTCTTAGAGCCTTTTTTGCTATGTAGTTGCAGTGGGCTTTGGCACTTAGATCATTTGATATGAAAACTCCAAGGTCTTTAACAGGATGGGGGTCATCTGTAAGGTAATGTCCATCAAGCTTGTACTTAGTGTTTGGGTTCTTTTTTCCAATATGTAAGACTGAGCATTTGCTGGTTGAGATTTGGAGTTGCCAAGTTTTAGACCAATCGGATACAAAGTCAAGGTCTTTTTGAAGGGTAGTAGTATTGCTGTTGGTGTTAAATAGTTTGACATCGTCAGCAAAGAGAACACAATAACTTGAGATATGGTGTTAAATTTGTACCCTATGACTATCATTAAGTGTTGTAAGTGTTGTACCTTGATGAAGGTATCTTTTCTTTTACGTACACTGAGAGCATATGGACCAAGACAAATTCCTTGTGTGTCCAATCACACTTGGCCAATAAAAAAATCTATTCTATTCTGTTCTGTTCTGTTCTGTTCTGTTGTTATATATTTAAGAGGATTAAAATGAGGCAAAAGCAGGGGTGAAATCCAGCAGGTTCTGACAGGTTTTGGAGAACCGGCAGCAGAAATTTTGAGAAGTTCGGAAAACTGGCAAATGCCACCTCTGGCTGGCCCCAGAGTGGGGTGGGAATGGGGATTTTGCAGTATCCTTCCCACGCCCACCAAGCCACACCATACCCACCAAGCCACGCCCACAGAACTGGTAGTAAAAAAATTTGGATTTCACCACTGGGCAGAAGACTGGGATTTCTTTTCCAATGTCTGTAAAGGAGCAGAATAATCATTCCATCTTTATAATGCAATCTGTCATTTGCCTATTCAGAATTCATCCCTTAAAATCCAATGGGATTAATCCAAGATAGGATATATGATAGTACTGTTAGCTAACATTAGAATTCAACAGACTACTTATTAAAGTATTGTTTTCAGCTTATATTTTTGCAACTTCGATGAAAGATTATTTCACAATAGAGATAGTCTTCGTCTTACAACCTTTCAGTAACAACGGCACTGAAAAAAGCGACTTATGGCCATTTTTACATTTTATGACGATTGCAGCATCTCCCTGGCTGCGCGATCAAAATTTGGGCTCTTGGCAACTAGCATATATTATTTATGACAGCTGCAGTGCCCTCAGGTCATGTGATTACCATTTGCAAACTTCCCAGCTGGCTTCCAACAAAGCAAAGTCAATGGTGAAAGCCAGATTTGCTTAATGACTGCATGATTCACTTAACAGCTGCTGTGATTCACTTAACAATTATAGCAAAAAGGTTGTAAAATGAGGCACAACTCACTTAACAAACTTTTAACTTAGCAACAGAAATTTTGGGCTGAATTGTGTGGTCCTAAGCCGTGTCGTGTCCCACTCCTCCGCTGACGGCCGGGTCAGGGAAATCTGAATCAGGCTTGCCTCTGCAGCTCTGCCCAAAGTCCTAGCAAAGTCCTCAGAGCAGGCAGGAGACCAGAAAGTGACTTCAGCAAGATAAGTTCGACTTTGCCTGACTCAGAGACTGCCAGAAAGCAGATCCTTTATATAGGCCATGGGGTGTGGCTCCATGACTCAGCACTCATTAAGGCCTGCCCCTCCCTTCCTTCTGTTGCCTCCGCCTATCCAGTCTTCTGATGCGAGGGTCACTCCAATCAGCAGCTGTTGGAAATAAACTTTCCTCAGGCTCACATGCTGTGGAGGAGGGGGAGGGGTCTAGCTGCTCCGTTTGCCTGGGCATGGAGCCAGGGCTGGGGCCGGGGGGGTGCTCCCTCCTCTGCAGCCTGCTTGGGCATGGAGCCAGGGCTGGGGCCGGGAGATGCCCCCTCCTCAGCCTGTCTGGGCATGGAGCCAGGGCTGGGGCCGGGAGGACATTCTTCAGCATTCGGAAGCAGATAAGCAGACCCCGGCTGCGGTGAGAGCGGGCAAGACACAACAAGCCGAGGATTACCTTTGGCTACAAACATTGGATTCAAGAATGAGAAATTTAACATTTCCCATACTGACAGATTTCATCCACACATCTCTATCATTAGAATGTACGGTAGCCATTCACTGGGTTTTGCTCTTCTCTGAATGGCCTTGATATTTTGTTCGAGATGTACAACTGCATTA
Source organism: Ahaetulla prasina (assembly GCF_028640845.1). Taxonomy (NCBI): domain Eukaryota; kingdom Metazoa; phylum Chordata; class Lepidosauria; order Squamata; family Colubridae; genus Ahaetulla; species Ahaetulla prasina. Next base: position 166,229,847 of record NC_080540.1, read on the forward strand.
ATACCTATAGATCTGCAGGGTTCTCTGCCCTTCTCATTGTTAGTGATAGAACTTCTCATAAGCTGGCTACAGTCGGTGCAAATTGGAAGATCAGAGAACTATAGAATTGAGAGTGGAGGCAGAGAAGTATGTGGAAAAGAGGAAAAGGAACAAAGTTTCCCTAAGTTTTATAGACTGGTGTTTTATAAAATTCCAAGGATGGGTGTTGGGTGATCTTTACAGGCCTGAAATCATTTCTCCTGGCTTTCTCTTCCCCAGGAGTCTTTACTACACAGCTACACCTTCCAACTGGCAAACACCAGTGGAACCGGTTATGAAATAAACAGATAAAACTTTGGCGTTTTGTCATGCCGGCCACATGACCACGGAGACTTCTTTGGGCAGCACTGGCTCTTCAGCTTTGAAACGGAGATGAGCATTGCCTCCTAGAGTCGGGAACGACTAGCACAGGGGTCTGCAACCTTAAACACTCAAAGAGCCATTTCGACCCGTTTCCCGGAGCCACAAAACCCGTCCTGTGCCTGACTATTTCTTGAGTGGCCACAAAACTAGCATATGTAGTTGAATTAAACCTTCTGTTTTCTTCTGAAACTTTTATTTTCTTGGATTTATCCATAGTTGGCCTACTGGGGGTTGAAAAGCTCAATAAATTGCGTGTTGGCGGATGTCGCACATTGGTGGTTGTGACACATATTTTGAGTGACAGGGAGCTGCAGCAGAGGGGTGAAAGATGCGGCTCCAGAGCCACAGATTGCTGACCCCTGGACTAGCACATATGTGCGAGGGGAACCTTTACTTTTACCTTATAGGAAACCAGCCTTCCACTCAGAGTTTATTTGTTATTACATATTTTAAGATTGATGGATGGATGGATGGATGGATGGATGCATGATTTTATTTTATTTTATATTTCCCACCTTTATTATTTTTACAAATAACTCAAGGTGGCAAATATATCCAATACCCGATCCACCTATTTTCCCCACAACAGCCACCCTGTGAGTTGGGTTATTTGTTTTTAAACCCACCCTTTGTTGCTTATGGAAAGAAAGCTGAGTTCTAATAATATTTGTCAAAGTAGTCTCAGGGTCGTTGGTATGGAATTCAATATATTTTAAAGGCTTACGCATTTAATAAATGAATAGATGGTACCACAAGATAAGTGAAAATGTTGCACGCTTATTCTTTCTCCTGGAACTTGGCTTAGATTAGAGAGGCTTTGCTACTCTACATTTACTACTGAAAGAAAAGCATGGGAATTAGAGACCCATGTGGGTAAAATGGGGAAATAATATAGAACTGACCAGAAAGAGAATAGCTCTTTCTATTCCCATTTCTCTCTTTGGATTTGCTGCCTCTCAGAGCGGAAAACTCTCTTCTCTCTCTCTCCTATTTATGCACCATTTTGTGATGGAAATAAGCAGACATGTCATAGCGAATTTATAGCTTATTTATTTATTTATTTATTTATTTATTTATTTATTTATTTATTTATTATTTATATTTTTATACTGCCCTTCTCCGAAGACTCAGGGCAGTGTACAACAAAAATAAAACATAAATATCGAAACAGTTTAAAATACAATAACCATTAAAAATCTAATTCAATACGCTGAAAGATTAAAAATTTTAAATAAAAGTTATAAATAAAATTAATCCCCTTAAAATCCCATTAAAACATTCAATTAAAATTGTATCAGGCCAGCCCTGCTTGATGAAAAAAGAAGGTTTTGAGCTCGCGCTTAAAGGTCCGAAGATCAGGGAGAAGTCATAGCCCAGCGGGAAGTTCATTCCACAGGGCCGGAGCTCCCACAGAGAACGCTCTCCCCCTGAGGGTCGCCAGCTGACATAGTCTGGCCGACGGCACTCTGAGGAGGCCCTCTCTGTGGGAGCGCACAGGTCGATGGGAGGTTACCAAGGGCAGTAGGCGGTCCCGTAAGTATCCCGGTCCCATGCCATAGAGCGCTTTAAAGGTGATAACCAAAATTTTGAATTGCACCCGGAAGACCACCGGCAACCAGTGCAGCCTGCGCAGGAGAGGTGTTACATGGGAGCTACGGGAAGCTCCCTCAATCCCCCGCGCGGCCGCATTCTGTACCAGTTGGAGCCTCCTGGTGCTCTTCAAGGGGAGCCCCATGTAGAGAGCATTGCAGTAATCCAGACGGGAAGTAACGAGGGCATGAGTGACTGTACATAATGAGTCCCGATCCAGGAAAGGGCGCAATTGACGGATCAGGCAAACCTGATAAAAAGCTCCCCTGGCGACGGCCGTCAGATGGTTTTCTAACGACAGCCGCGCATCCAGGAGAACGCCTAAATTGCGCACCGATTCCCTGGGGGCCAACGATTCGCCCCCCACAGTCAAAGATGGGAGTTAATTGACTGTGCCGGGACGATGGTATCCACAGCCACTCTGTCTTGGATGGGTTGAGCTGGAGTCTGTTCGTCCCCATCCAGACCCGAATGGCCTCGAGGCACCGGGTTATCACATCAATGGCTTCGTTGGGGTGGTTCGGTGTGGAAATGTACAGCTGAGTGTCATCAGCGTATAGTTGACAACTCACCCCAAAACCACGGATGATCTCCCCCAGCGGCTTCATATAGATGTTGAACAGGAGAGGCGAGAGAATCGACCCCTGCGGAACCCCACAAGTGAGTTGCCTAGCAGTCGGCCTCTGCCCCCCTGCCAACACCGTCTGCGAACGGTCGGAGAGGTAGGAGGAGAACCACCGAAAAACGGTGCCCCCCACTCCCAAACCCACCAACTGTCACAGCAAGATACCATGGTCGATGGTATCAAAAGCCGCTGACAGATCCAACAGGACAAGGACAGAGGAACAACCCCTGTCCCGTGCCCTCCAGAGATCATCAACCAACACGACCAAAGCCGTCTCCGTGCTATACCCAGATCTGAAGCCAGACTGGCACGGGTCTAGATAGACAGTTTCCTCCAGATACTGGGGAAGCTGCCATGCCACCACACTCTCAACAACTTTCGCAACGAGCGAAGGTTGGAGACCGGACGATAATTAGCCAAAATAGCTGGCTCCAAGGAAGGCTTCTTAAGGAGGGGTCTCACCACTGCCTCTTTCAAGGCAGCTGGGAAGACTCCCTCCATCAAAGAAGCACTAATAATGCCCTGGAGCCAGCCTCGTGTCACCTCCTGAATGGCCAGTACCAGCCAGGAGGGACACGGGTCCAATAAACATGTGGTAGCATTCAACCTTCCCAGTATCCTGTCCATGTCGTCATTAGTCACAGAGTCAAACTCCGCCCAAACAATATTTTCAAGATCTGCCTCCGTCATCCCGCCTGAATCCCTCCAATCAGCGTCCAGCCCGTCCCGGATCTGAGCGATTTTATCGTGCAGATACCTTCCAAATTCCTCAGCACGTCCCTGCAAGGGGTCCTCCCGAGCTCCCTGAAAAAGAAGGGAGCGGGTCACCCTAAACAGAGCGGCTGGGCGGTTATCTGCCGATGCGATAAGAGCGGAAAAGTATTCCCGCTTTGCCGTCCCTATCGCCACTAGGTAGGCCTGAATATGAGAACACACTAATGTTCGGTCAGATTCAGAACGGCTGGCTCTCCAGGAGCTCTCTAGGCGTCTTTTCCGGCGCTTCATCTCTCTCAGCTCCTCGGAGAACCAAGGAGCTGGTCGAGAGCAGCGCTGGGTCAGAGGCCGCAAAGGCACGATGCGGTCCAAAGCCCCCGTCGCTGCCCTTTCCTAGGCGGCAACAAGTTCTTCGGCCGAGCCGTGGGCTAGATCCTCAGGAATTGGCCCAAGCTCCGTCAGGAACCTAATAGGGTCCATCAGGCGCCTGGGACGGAACCACCAAACTGGCTCCGTCTCCCTGAGGTGTGGGTTTGTGGTTCGAAAATCCAGGCGAAGAAGCGAATGATCCGTCCATGGCAAGGGAGTAATGACTAAATCCCCCACTTCCAGGTCATTCAGCCACTGTCTCAAGACAAAAATCAGGTCCAGCAAGTGTCCCTCAGTGTATGTGGGCCCATTCACTAACTGGGTCAGGTCCAAGGCTGCCATGGAGGCCATGAACTCCCGAGCTGTCGACGATGTCTCGCCTACCGACGGCAAGATGCTTGTGCATCTTTTCTTACCAGTGCTAAATAATGTACAGAATATGGATCAGTAGTATCTTTATCCTGGTCTTTACAGTAAAATAAGAGTCTTCCAACTCTCCTTAATGTAAAGGTAAGATCTTTCCATTTCTTCTTATGACACTTTTCCCCTCCACTATTTTCTATGGATGTAGACTCTTTCCTAATGAGCTTGGAGGAAAGTCTTCCAATTATTTTTCATTTATATAAGTCGATTTAATATATATTCATACAGAATCAACCTTTGCATCTTCCTGCTACGGAAATAAAATGATGGAATTAAACGCAGGTATCTACTTTCTGCTGTGCCCCAATTTATATTCTAGTCCAACAGGCAAATTCTATAAGGCTGTATCATCAAGAAGATTAGTGCCACTACAGGGGCTTGGATTATAATGAGTTCTGTCACATTAGATTGGCTTATGGAGCCTCCTTATATGGCTTCCTCATCCAGAGCAGCTTGAAAACTACTTCCTTCCCTCACAGCAGGGATGTCCAAACTTGGCCCCTTGAAGAGTGGTGGACTTCAACTCCCAGAATTCCCCAGCCAGCAACTTGCTCATATTTATAGCTCATGCTGGCTGGGGAATTCTGGGAGTTGAAGTCCACCACTCTTCAAGGGGCCAAGTTTGGACACCCCTGCCTCACAGGGATTTAGGGGATGAGGTAGTAAGCCATTCCTCCAATGGGTTGGCAAAGGACAGGAGTAGAGAATTTCTGTGACATCATGGAGAGAGCCGTCAAATTCTTACATGAAGCTTCATTCTTACATGACGGATCTCAGTGTTCAGGTTTCAGAGTCTGGATGTACGTAGTATTTCCTATGAGATACCTACGGTAGGATGCGGGCAGCTGGAGACTGCTTTACATAGCTGTTCCAAGCGGTGAGCTATTCCTCGTATACTTCCATAAGTAGCTGTGGCAAGGAGATAATATTGGGCTTACAGTGTGGGCAGAGACTAAAGATAGTCCCACATGGACACAGTGGCCAAATAAAGTATCCTTGGGGTCCCTGCCTGTAAATCCACCCACAATGTATCACATAAGCCATGTTTTGTACCATACAATCATCTGGTTACAATTATTGGCACTGTTTGGGAGAGGGTAGCATCTTTCCTTTGGGTAGGGTTTTTTTTTTAATTGTATGAGTTTTTTCATCCTGTATATTGTAAAAGTACAGCCTCTGAGAACATGCCCCTTTCCTTTAAATCAGGGGTAAAATCCAGCAGGTTCTGACAGGTTCTGGAGAACCGGTAGCGGAAATTTTGGCGAACCGGCAAATACCACCTCTGACTGGCCCCAGAGTGGGGTGCGAATGGAGATTTTGCAGTATCCTTCCCCTGCCATGCCCACCAAGCCACGCCCACGGAACCGGTAGTAAAAAAAATTGGATTTCACCACTGTTTTAAATGCTACCTACTAGCCATCTTAAAGTGGATCCGGATTCGGAACATAAGTGAACTTTATCTGCTACACAGGATTATTTTATTTCACTTTCACAGGAGTGTCCATGAGATTCCTTGATTAAGGTGCGGATTTCACTACATAATCTTTTCCTGTTTCTCTTCCTTTAGATTATTGTATTGGAAAGGTAAACTTCTAAAAGGCATGACTGCTGAAAACGAACAGGAAGAAAAAATTCAGAGTGGAGGAAGAAGAAATAGCTTTGGTTATTGATCAGAAACTCTGAAAATATACACTTTATTGTGAATCGCCTTTTTTTCCTGCCTGCTCTTACTTCCTTTTACTAACATACACAGCTGCTCTCTTTAATCAGGCCTTCCTACAGTCATGTAAATATAAAGCCACTATAGATGATGCAATCTTTTTCTATTTCTCTTCCATGCTACGTTATCCATAACATTAATTTATCCATAATTCTTTGATGTTCACATTCGTTTTCTATATAGGTATTTAACCTGCCTAAATTGCTCAAAGAAGCAATATGGTAAAAAAGCCAAATTCCAAAATGCATGTCAATATAAGAATTCAAAGTTAGTTCAATTACAAAATAATTAAGGTACTTTCTGTAATTTGGTAGTGATAGGGAAATACATGACTAGGTGGCTCAGTGGCTAAGACACTGAGCTTGTTGATCAGATAGGCCGGCAGTTCGGCGGTTCGAATCCCTAGTATAGGTCTCCTGAGTGAGCAGGGGGTTGGACTAGATGACCTCTAAAGTCCCTTCCAACTCTGTTACTGTTACATGTTAGATGTTTAACAGCACACATTTTTTGTCAATACTGCGATCCTTTCCAGTCTTGCATTTCTTCTTTGGCAAGTGCTTGACCAATGAATAAATAACATTTTAGTTGCAGTTGTTCAAAACAGCCAGATTCCTATAGAAGTTATATAAAAATACAGCTTTAATAGAATACTTAGAGTGGTGTGTGGCTAGTTCAGCCATCGCACTAAACCATAATGGAGTCTTTTCATTTTAACTTGGCATATGGCATGAACCTAGCTACTGTGAATTGTAAACCATGCGTTACTACTTGGCAAATTCTCCCAAGTCAGCCAGTTGTGGTACATTCAATAATCTATGGTTTAACCAGCTCCCAGTATGTGTAAGTGTGTGTCTGAGGGAACCTGTTAGGTATCAGTTTACTAGCATTAATATAGTTGGTTCAGAATGTAGTGCAAAAGAGGTGATTATAAAATAGAGCTTAGTAGTATATTTAACAGGAATACAGATGAAAATAAGAAAGTTAATAGAAAAATAGAGATGAACACTGGGGTAGTGTTTGTATAAAAATAATAATGTTGTAGTTTTCTAAGAGACTAACCCTGTGCATCTGCTTAGACTAAAAGTCCATGGAATTTGGTGGGGCTTATTTCCAAATATTGCATAATATAACACGTCTTAAATAACCCTAGTTTAATCTGTAAAAATGTGGAGAATGTATGAAAAATTAAATATATTAAATAGAAAACTATATAAAGGCCAGAGATTCCTTCATTCGTTACAGACAGATAGTGCCATCTGGTAAAGATGAGGTAAATTCATAATTCTCATAAAGCTTTAGGCTTCTGAATTATTAATTTAGCTAAGTCCTTCTGGACTATTTTTTCTTATATCTCACTTGAAAGTCAGCTCCGAGAGAGAATGGACGCTTAGGAGTCATGGATTGGATAATAGGTGTTCCTAGATGGGGCGATTCCATAGCATCTGCTGTATGTCCAACAGAATAATCAATTCACCCTGAATGTGAGAAGCCGCCGGAGGCCTGTGAAATGTTCAGCCCCACCCTAAAGGACGCTTGCCTCCTCGGCTCAGCGGATGGATGAAGGTGGATGTTCCCAGATAACACCCAAAATAGCCATCGCTATCTCACCACTTTCTCTGCAGTCCAGGGAGTGTTTAGGTGTGTCTACCCCCCAAGACGGGAAGCGCACGATGTGGGTTCATGACACCTCCTTTCAAAATGCCAAATGCCAGGTGGATAGAGGCAACTGTTCAAAGGCAGCATGACTAAGAAAGCTACAACCGAGAAAGCTAGGAAAGAGGGAAGGTTGGGAAAGACAGCTAAAAAGGATCATAAAAACTGCCCTAGCAGTTTTCGACTTAGGAACCACAATGGAGGCCAGATTTCGGTTGCTAAGCGAGACCCTTGTTAAGTGAGCTTTGCCCCATTTTTACGACCTTTCTTGCCACAGTAAATCACTGCAGTTGTTAAATCAGTAACGCGGTTGTTAAGTGAATCTGGCTTCCCCATTGACTTTGCTTGGCAGAAGACTAGTAAGTTGACCCCAGGACACTTCAACAGTCATAAATATGAATCAGTTGTCAAGGATCCAAATTTTGATCACGGGGACATGGGGATGTTGCAATGGCCATAAGTGTGAAAAACGGTCATGTTGCTTTTTTTAGTGCCGTTGTAACTTCAAACGATCACTAAATGAACTGTTGTAAGTCGAGGGCTACCTGTACTTATTTCAGGAGTATTACTGAAACTTTGTGCAGGATCATACTTCTCCAAAACTGTCAGCAAAATACCAGGCCCTGAACAAAAAACTTATAATCTAAATTTAATTTGCAGAAAAAACAACAAAGTGAATATGAAGAATTATATTGGATGTAGAGCAATCTCATGATTTAGGAAGCAGAAGAGGAGATTGAAAATTAGAGGAATATATTTTTACAAATCTTGTGTGGCCTAGATCTAAATATCCACAGATTTGCTAGTTTCTACAGAGTAACTATATTCCAAGCGGGGGTTGGCTTCAGTATGTTGGAAATATTTTTTCCCAGCTTTGTATATAAGAATACGTAGCCACAACTAGAGATGTTAGAATACTTTTTCTTGGTGCCCAACTTAAAGCCAACTAAGCTAATTTGCCCTTCCAAGTTTTCATGCAGATTTGAAGAGTTATTTTTTTTTCTTTTTTCCATTTCTTTATATTCTGCCTAGCAGTTCTTGGCTCAAAAAAGCAGTAAAATGTTTACATAATGGAATTATATGCATGAAATCAGTGTGTTGGTAAGCGTTTTATACACAGACAAATGCACCTATTCTTGCCTTTTAAACTATTACAGGATTATGCCCAAAATTAACATAACAGACTTTTGAATAGATGCAAAACTGATAAATATCACAACCTAGACCCTGATCCTAACAGAAGTCCTCTATTTTTGACATCAGCGATAGTACTACTACAGTCACATTATATTTCAATAATTAAGTTGCAGCCTTAGTGCTATTGTAGACATATATCTGTTCTACCACTGATGAAATAACCATGGAATGAAGCTAGCAAAAGTAATAAAGGTAATAGTCCAACCAAGTAGCAAAGCAGAAAAATATGCAGTAACACAAAAATTAAGAAAGATTTGATCCGATTCTCAAAAGTCCAGCCTATAGCTCCTGATCAAAACTTCTATTGGTAAATAAGCACGGGCAAAGTTGTAGTACACACAATTGGAAACACGGAAGACCTACCTCCATATCTCATTGACTTCAATGTGCTTTGCAAGGTAAACTCTGCAGAAGTATAGGGTTTTTACTGAGGCTTTTTTTAACAGAAAAAAAAAGTTATCTACTATAATTGTCCATATTTTTGCAATGTCAGATTAATCTATTTTTTGCTTCTCCGAAAGAAACACCTAAACACTAGAAAGGCATTTCCATTTAATGCTACTGCTACTGGTTTTCTGCTTTAAAATTTTCTTTTTCAATTATCTGCCATCTGGGTGGTCAAATAATACCAAGGATTTTTTTTAACGATTTCATTTATTTAAAACCTTCATCTTATACCAAACTGGGTGGCTTCCAATCAAGAATTAAAACAATGTCAATCAGAAAACAACAACTCTTACTATTAACACCATAAACATTAAAAAAACGAAAACCTGCCACCAGGTTAAGCTTCCAACATCCAGACACTTCATCCTATCCCACAGCTTGGGAGGGGAAGCCAAATCTTCAGTATTGGGCTAGGAGGATAAAGCCCTACCGTACTTCAGGCCCATATGATGAACAACAATATCATGGGTAAAACAACCTCGGCTAAGGACTATCAGATTCTCTTGCACTCTATTATTTTGAATATATAATTCAGTAGTTGTCTCAGAATTTATGACTTTAGATTACAATAATAAGACATCAACTGGGAACTTATTGAAGAAGATGTAGAAGGTAGTAAGTAGGACTTTGTATTTCCAGAAGCAGCATGGGACAGCATGTGTCAAAAAGGCAGAGACTCTTACTCCTTTCCCATAGGACTTATAAGCAAAATCTTTTACCACCAACCAATTAAAATGTGGTAGAGCTCACATACAGCTGATTTGGGCTATCCTGGATCCCCCGGGATGTCTCTCCATCACACTTACAGTGCTAGAAGCACAGATGCACTTTCAGAGCATGAGTAGACCCTGGAAGCAGCATTAACTAAGTCATAAGTTGTCTTCGGACTTTAGCCAGATGTTCACCCATGGCCTTCCTCTAACAATCTGCAAGCAACAAATTCACTCTCAGCTTTCTCTCCTTGTGTGTCCAAAACACTGGAACCAGCAAGTCTGAGTGAACAGAGTGAGGTTTTTTTTCCCCCTCTAGCAGAACTTACCACAAGATTTATTTCTTAGTGCTCCAAATTCCATCTCATCCTTTTCACTGCCCCCACCCCTCGCCAATCCATCACTCAGAGCAGATTGTTGTTAATGTGAGCTGCAGTCAAGAGGCATCCCCAGCAACGGTATCCCCTTTAGCAGTTCAACAAGTCCACACAGGTCACTCCAGCTGCCAATTCCAGTAGACAGGGGAAATGGATTCTTAATTATTTTTCCAAGCCTGTCATGGAGGGCTTTGTTTCTCTTTTCTCTGTTGTGTCACTAAATGTTGGAGATGAGTCAGCTAAGGGATTCCTTTTCTTTCTTTCTTTTTGCTGAATGAACAGAGTAGCTTTTAAAACTGGGGTGGTTGTGGTGGTGGTATGAAAGCTCACCCAGCATTAAGAACATTTTCATAAACCACATTAACATCTGTGCTAGACATTTAAACAAATGTAGCTATCGCAGCTTCTTCTAAAGCGCCTCAGAAAGTCTAATTTTGTGAGGGCTTGGAAAAGCCCTTTGCAATTTGGAGCCTCTGCTACTTAAAGTAATTTTCTTAATCAGGACACCTGAGCATTAAAAGGTTGTAACCAGTTGCTGTGAAAACATACCACATGAATCCCATTTATTCTGGAATGAGACACTTGTGAATGTGGTCAGTAAAAGTGAAAGAAAGACAATTATAAAGGAAAAAAGGGTGTTAATATTCATATGATCAAACCCAAATTGTGGGATGAAAAGGACTTTAAATGATATCTGGGCAGCTTGAAAAATAGATTTTTGGACTTTGTGCTCCAACAATTATTGCCTCCCCTCCCACAATCATTTCCCAAAGATGTCTAAAAACAAGTATGAGAGGAGGCCAAAATTAACAACTGTATAACTGTATATTTTAAGACCTGATTTACCCAGCTGAAATTTACCCTGGTTCTAATAATTTAATTTCAATTACCGAATCCATTAGTTTCGCCCCACACCAGGTTTATGAAGTTTGACCTGCTTGCATGGGGAAAAAAAAGTTTTGTCAAAGAAAAATGCCACCGCTCTTCTTAAAGAGATAGATAGACTTGAAGTTTCCCAAGTGCCCAATCCTATGGACTTCACGCCAGCCACTGAGATGTGAAAAGCAAACCGAATTACAAAGTGAAAACCAGGTAAAAAGGCTCTCGTTTGGGATTATCTTGCTACCAATCTGTCATTTTAGCAAACCAATTGGTGATGGGTTTTGTTGCAGCTTCCATCTCTTTTTTAATTGGATCTTAAATGCTCCCAAGAATCTTTCTTTCTTTTTTTTTTTTGCACTGATTAATTCAAATGACTCCTTTCCTCCATCCCCTCCCCCCCAAAAACAGATGGAGAAACGATCTGACACATTTTGTTTTCGCTTGACAAAGAGAACATGAAGAATTCCCAATTTCAGGCAACCCACCAGAGGAAACGTCCAAGCTAAGATGTTATCGCGTTGCTCTAAATGGAGCGTTGTTGAACCGAGAGCCCAACCACCGTCCGGGACTCCTTCGACTTGTTTTCTAAAAAGTTCCTTGAGATGACTCAAAAAATAAAAATTAAAAAATTAAAAACCCATTTTCCTTCCCCGCATTTTTTTCCCTTGGAGTCATCAACGCTACAACCATTCGAACCTGCAGGTTGTCAAAGATGCCTCCCAGGCGAGACACTTTTTTTTTTCTTCTTCAAAAAGATTGCCATAATCAGTTGCGAGTTAAACGCACACGCAAACCTTACCTTTCCAAAGGGTGAGGCGGAATATTTGGACGGGCATTAGAGAGCCTCGTATTCTTTATTGAGGTTCGGTGGCGATTCACTCCTAAGATCTGGCCCCGGTTCCGAAATTCCAAACTTCCCGCAAACTTTCTTCCCCCAAAAAACAACATCCAAAGGCTGGAAGGGAGAAGCTCTTTTTTTAAAAAACAAAAAAAACAAAAACGAAAAACGAAAAAACAAGAACAAATCACAACTCTCCCAGCAGCTAAATCGAGAGCGCTCTAAACCTTTCTCCAAATTCCCCAAACTTTCCACATCTTGGGCTTCCCACTTCTTTCGCCTCTTATTAAAAAATAAAATCCAAAAAGCGGAGTCTGTTGAAAGCCGTTAAAAAGGCGATCGAGGGGTGCCGCTTTCCATGCCTGCACACCCAGGCATAAGCAGCACGCGTTATAAATATTCGATTCTCCAGCCTGCAACCCGGGACCACCTTGAAGCAGGAAGTTTTGATTTTCTTTCAAAACTTTCCCGATGCTTTCTTGAGCTTTCGCACATGGAGCCAATCAGCCGCAGCGTCTGCGCTGCTGTCTTTTGAAGGAGGGCTCTGCTGGGACCGGGGAAACTCGCTGGCGGGAATGGGATGGGATGAGATGGGATGGGATGGAAAGGCAGTTTTGTTTTGTTTTGTTTTTTCTTCGCGACCCCCCCCCCACTCCCGCCCCTTGCAACTTTCAAGCTGTTAAAAGAAGAGGGGTGGGGTTTTTTTGGGGGGGACAGTTTCTAAGTTGTTGGCTGTCTTTTCCTTAAGGTGGGATCTCTAAGCAGCAGGAGAAGAGTAAGCTGAGCCCTGTGTGAGGTTTTAGATGAAGGAGCCCCTCTCCGGCTTAGTTCTCACAGCATGCTGCCTCCGGTGCCAGAGCGCTCTGGAAAACCTGGCCTGGAGTTTTGGCCATTCATGCAGTACACACGCCGACATGGGCATGTCTCATATGTGACATATGCGGATGCAAACTACTATACTTAGTTGTGTCTTAAAGGAGTCTATCTCATTCTCTCCACTCCCACCCGCAAATCTTTCTCTAACCAAAGGACCCAAATAGGAAGAAAAAGTTGACTTGGCCCCAAATCAAAAACTGCATTTCCTTTCAGGAAATGTCCCCGAAACTTTTTCAGAAAAATATTGGGACATCCCTTTGCCAAGTCCCATCCCAAACGAAAGCTCATATCCATGCCCATTTCCTCAGAAGGATCAAAATAAAATAAATCGCATAAAAATATATCTTACATTCATTGGGGGAAGGGGGCACAGAGCTCATTTCTGAAGAAACACCAGAGGAAAGAACAAAACATATTTCCATGTCTAAAGTAAGGCAATAAATACCCTCTGCCATATAGTTGGTAAATATTTGGGCACCCAAAGCACAATGGCCGACCCTCTTGCCTATCCCATTTCCTGGGAGTCAAAATACAGCAAGACATTTGATGTCTTCAGTGTGACTTTTTTTACAGCACCCAAAATGGAGGTTGTGAGATAGGCTCCCTCATTCAACATCTCATATAGGGCATGGGCCAGTAAGCTATAGCTCAGTCCAATAAAATGAAAGTTTATTTATTATCAGTGATCAGGAAACATATAAAGCCATAATGCTTTTAGTTTTCTCAAAAGAACACCCCAAAATGCTTATTTTTCATGAGGGCCTGTGAATATATTAATGATTGTTGTTGTTTATTTGTATGTTGCCTGACTCTTGGTGACTTGGGCAGCTTAAAGATTGTTAAAAACGTTTGAAAACAACTCAAAAAGATGCCAAGAAAAATGGCAGAAAAAAGAAATTGGCAGGAAAGGGGAAAAGGAAAAAATGGGACCCCAGTCATTCTATCAAAGGCCTGGATGAAGAGTTACTTCAGGGCCCTTTGAAAAGGGGCTGTTTGTATCTCAGAGGGAACCCCATTCCAAACGTTTCAAAATAAAAAAGGTCTCGCCTGTTGCTATGACAGTATCAAAGCTTATTATTATATAGACAGTATTATTATATGCCATGGATCTTTTAGTTCAGCATTTCTTGTTCTCTGTTATGGTGTCACAATGAGTTTTAAATAATATTTCAGTTGTTTTATTCTAGATCTGTATTTTATTTAGTGATAAATACATAATAAATAAAAAGTTCTGCTGTGGTTCAGAATAATGCTCAACGTGTTGTGTGGTAACATCCATATTGCTCTATGTGGCATAGACATACAATACAGTCAATTGGTGAACTGTGGACGGGACTGAACGAAACTTTGCAGCTCTCCTTGAAGCCACCATTGGTTTACCAAATAAAGGGAGAAGAAAACAATCTTCTGAATTCCCATGGCAGTTGATTAATGAAGTTACAATTAAGCCGCTGCACCAGAAACTATAAAAGGAGCACCCAAAGGTGCTTTGTTCAAGAGGCAATTGGACTTTCTGGTTTTTTTCTTTGAAGACATTTCGCTTCTCACCCAAGAAGCTTCTTCCGTCTTCCCCATCATCCTGTCAGAGCTGAAGAAGCTTCTTGGATGAAAAGAGAAACGTCTTCAAAGAAAAACCGGAAAGTCCAGTTGCCTCTTGAGAAAAAGCACCTTTGGGACAACCATGACCTGGAATACTGAGAATCTCCATAGATATAAAAGGAGCAATTGAGGAAGACATGGACACTGATTCCCCCAGTGGATGGGGATAGAGCGGATCCTGATTAGGGAGACCATTAAACATCCCTTCTGTGATAAAATCGAAGCACTATATTGGGTACAGTAGTTCATCTGTATAGTTAAGATGGGAGTTTGTTTATTTGAAAAGGATTGTATTCCTTCTCAAGAACTGTATATGTAACCTTGGTGTGCTAGCAAAACAGACTGGAGTCTCCCATACATCCTTCCCTGAAAAGGATAATTCAGCTCCTTCATTCATATTGGGGTAAATCCAATCTATTGTCTGTATATGCCATTTCTAAGAACAATTCAGGAATGATAGCTAATACAAAATGAAAGCGACTAGATTACTAAACGAATCCTAGTTTATGATACACATCTCACCCATTTTAAAACAAGCACTATCCATGGATTACATCTATATACCACTTTTTCTCCAGCTGTGTGGACAATTCTTTGTGTCCATTTTGTTGTCACAGCAATCATGAGGTAGGCTAGGCTGAGAAGTAGCAACTGAGCCAAAGCCATCCCAAGTGAGCTCCATAGCTGACAGGAATCTGAATCTCAGTCTCCCTGTGTTTACTTGAATCTTAATCTAGAGACATCCAACTTCTTCCATGTATCTGGAAGGATTGTATCTGGACTTGTAGCTGTTTTAGAGTTTTATTTGCTAACAGAATTAAAACGACCTTTGATTTATATGTAATTAAAATGCATGTATGAACCTAATTTTGTTGTTATTTTCATGTATATCTCACCTTTCTTATAAGATGCTGAAGATAATGTGCCCAGTGTGACTTTTCATTAGATCCTCATGGCAACAATGCTATGTGACAAATGGTGATGTGAGAGAGTCACTGGCTTATATGTATACAAGGGAGAGACATCACAATGTCATAATTTAAACATCATTTACATTATGATGTAATGAGCCATTGAGTTGCCATTTTGGTGTTGTAGTGGCTGGTTAGAGAAACTGCTGCCCTTGAGGGCCACAGTTGAATGGAGAGAGATATCCATACAGGCATATAGATAGATGGACACCCCCTACACACACCACACACACACACACACACAAACACATACACACACACCTTTATAGATCAAATACAAGAATGGGGATATAAACCTGAGCCTACCTGTTCTTAATCCAAAACTGTAGCCACTTTTTTCTTTTGCCATACAGAAAAATAAAATCTTGTAGTATTTTTTTAACTTTCTAAGGAATATATCCACATCTTTTGGGATTCAGACATAGCCTTGGGATCTCAAGGTTATACATTTCTGCTCTAAACGGTATTCCATTATCTCTTTTCAGTTCATAATCCCATTGCAAAGTTTCCAAACACAATTTTAACCTTTAAACATTCTAAATAGTCTATAATCAGATCACCCTAAGAACCAACTCTCCATCACTGACATATCTGTGATTCAGATTTTCATCAGAGTCTCCACCTCATCCTTCTTCTTTGGAAGATAGAAAACCACAAGTCATTTCAGTTGTCATTCTGGAACCAATGGCTTATTTGATGCCCCAAAGAGACCTTTTAGGTAAATTAATCAGTATTCAATTAAGAGGGATAATATGTGTGTATGTGTTGGGGGGAGGGGGTTTCATGCACTTTTTAAAAAATGTTTTGATTCTTTTGGGTTGGATTTTTTTGCCTTCGGATTTTTTTGGAGTTTTGCATTTTGTATTTTAACTTTGCCTTGAATAATGCATATGTATATGTATTTGTGTATGTATGTATGTATGTATATATGTATGCATGTATGTATGTATGTATCCTTTTAAGTTTCAAAGCACCATTTCCAACCTTTTAGTGTGTTTTTCAATTGCTTTGCTTTTATTTTGATGCTTTGTATTTATTGCTATATGTTAATTTTTCATGTTAACCAGCCTACAGAGATGTGAATTTTAAAGGGGGTGGATAGTGCAAGTAGTGACCTTGAAATATTAGTCCACTCCAGTGATTGATTATGTGCCATCAAATCATTTTCAACTTCTAAGGAGTACATAGATAACTTTTCTCCATGACAATGTATCCCTAATCTTGTTCACTATTCCCCTTCCAAAAAAGTACAATAATGGAAGGACATGATTGGGAACTTAGCATACGAGAGCTAAGAATCCCTAGAAATAACTTCTTCCAGATTCTCTTCTACGTAACAGTAGCACTGGAAATAAAATTGGCTTAACATAGCAGAAAGCAAATAAAAGAATTACGTGTATAAGTGGTGTTTGTAAACTTTAATGGTTTGTTCTTTTTAAAATTGGAAGGTGTCAATTAAATAATAACTTATGCTTCATATATTTTAACATAAAAGTATATTATGATTATGTTTTAAAAGTATATTTAAACATAAAGAACATCAAGTAAAGATATGTAGTTGGTTAAGATATATGAAACACATTTTCATATATTTCAACCACCTACAGACTTTTTACTTGCTCTTCATATGAAAAAGTCTCATTCCCCTGACTCTTGTTTTGGTTTTTGTGGTTATTTCTCGCCATATAAGATACAGAATCTTCTTTTTCCTGTTTATTGATCCATTTCATCTGCCAGCTTAGTTGATTACATCCTAAGTTTTTTTTTTTAATCTGATATTCTATATCCAGCCATGGTCATTCATATCACGAGGAAGCTCAGGCATGGAGGAGATGACTATCATTCCCTAATTTTCCTCCATCTTTCGTAAGCAGAAAATATCCCTTATGAATATAGATGATGTGATTATTATTATTTACATCCCGGTTCTCATCTATGAGTTCAAGGTGGTATGCCCAGTTTCCCAACATTTTATCCTTCTATAACATCCACAACGGTAAATTAGGCTGATGAGCAACAACTAGCCATTCTGTAACTCTGTAATTTTGACTGGAGGGGAGGAGGGGGGCTATACCTCTATGAAAAGGAGGATTTCTGCCAAAATTTGGTAGAATTTGGAACTCCATATCTTCTGAAACTAAATATGCTAGTGACGAGGAATGAAGTCCCCTCTCCCCCCCAAAAAAGTGGATGAATATCAGGCCACGAGATAAAGCACTTCAAGATCATTTGATTATGTTTCTCATTATCTTCAGAGAATTTTTCTACATGGTAGAAGAGGATAATTGGAGCTCTGTTTCGCTGAAGATGGAGAGCATCTTCATATATATAAAGGTGGGAGTCATATAAAGATGGGAGATCCAATGAAACCCCCTTTTCTCCATAAAGAAGCCCAACAAAAGGGGTTTGTGAACATTTGTCAGGCTGTCTGGGTGGTTAGGAATAGCTAACAGCAATATCTGGAGGACAGCAAGAATTAACGCCACTGTCCTTCCTGATAATGCATGCCTCGAAATTGTTTTAATAAGAATACAGGTTTAGATTCATAATAGAGGCAGATGAAATTTTTCCTCCTTTACCTCAATTCCACGTATTCAGAATTGGGTGTCTTCTCTTAGCATATAAAGAAGAGGGGGGGGAGGGGGACAGAGGGAGGGAGAGAGAGAGAGAGAATCTGGATCTATGCCCAGCAGGTCCCTGTGCAATCTGGGAGCCACACCCAGCACTGAGCTCAGTTCTGTCATCACATCTGCCATTGCCTGTGGGTGGTTTTCGCTGCTTGCAGCATCCTTTCCTTAAGCCGCACGTTCTGCCTTTTAACAGATGAGAAATTGGAGCTAGCAAGCTTTCCCAGAAACAACGGAATTGTAGGCTGAGAGCTAGCAGATGCTTATTTTCTCCAATGACTCTCATACTCTGCAGGTGACCAGATATGTGCTGAGTCAGCATTCGGAATATTGTCGGTCCAGACAACAAGTGTATCCACCATCTGTGCGGATATTGTTAGCCAAATAAATTTGCCAGCAGAATCATAAAGGGAGAGAGAGATAGTCTCCATCCAACTCTACCTCCATCCCCTCTTTCTCCCTCCTTCCCTCCCTCTTATCAGGTTTACAGTAGATAATTCCACAGCTCCAAAACAATTCTTTGGGAACTATCTGGATCTCTCTTTATATTGATCACCTATTCCAAAGTTAAGGAGAGATAGCATGCTGTGCGATCTGCAATCAATCACAGATGGAAAAGTTCATCTTCATGCTTAGAAAAAAAACAACAAGCTAATTTTTGTTGGATGGTCACAGATTCGCTTTAACGGCTGCTGCAAAAGTTGTAAAATTGGTCATGTGATGATCCACTTAACTTATAACCATAATTACAGTCTCAATTATAGTTGTAAGTCGAGAACCACCTGTAAAGGCACATCAAATGTATGTTGGAAATGTGAACTTGAAGGGACATTTTATTATGCTTAGTGGACATGTAAAAAAGTTAACCCAAACAGACTTTGATACAGAGGCTTTTAAAGACCCATATTCAGTTGAAGCTGGAACTTTTCCTTTAGACTTTATTAGGATTAATGGATAAACAATTAGAAAAAAAGTCATGGAAGATTTTAATATATTATGACAGAATCAAGATTACTGTACTGTATGCACAGAAAGGGAAATATTCGACAGTGTCCTCTATGGACAAATTGTTGCTAAAGTTGACTGAATTTTGCTGAAATGGATAAACTTCTTTGATGAGAGAAAAAGCATTATCTACATTTATTGCTGGCCGAAAACCTCGTGTGGATCTTTTGCGTAAAACTTAAAAAAATGAAATTGTGATTTATAGCTTTGATAATTAGATAGGATAAATTATAGAAATAAAGGTAATATGTAACTTTAGGGAGAGAAGTCAAAATGTATTTGTATTTGTAACCGCTGGGAAGAATATCGGAAGCTATACAACAGTTTTTTCCCGAAGGCCATCACTCTCCTAAACAAATAATTCCCTCAACATTGTCAAACTAAATCTACACTACTATTAATCTTCTCATTGTTTCCATCACCAATCTCTTTCCACTTATGACTGTATGACTGTAACTTTTTGTTGCTATCATTAAGGGTTAAATTCAGTGGTGAGATTCAAATAATTTAACAATCGGTTCTCTGCCTTAATGATTTCTTCTAACAACCAGTTCACCAAACTGCTCAGAAAGTTAACAACCGGTTCTCCCGAAGGGGTGCGAACTGGCTGAATCCCACCACTGGTTAAATTGTACCCTATGACCATCATTTGTGTTGTAAATGTTGTACCTTGCTGAAGGTATTTTTTTTCTTTTTCTTTTATGTACACTGAGGGCATATGCACCAAAACAAATTCCTTGTGTGTCCAATCACACTTGGCCAATAAAATTCTATTCTATTCTATTCTATTCTATTCTATTCTATTCTATTCTATTTAACTTTTTTCTACCACTCTTTCTTTCTTTCTTTCTTTCTTTCTTTCTTTCTTTCTTTCTTTCTTTCTTTCTTCTAATTTGTGTAAACTTTACACATACACATGAAATATGATTCCCTACTCATTTTAGTGTCCTAGATGAATGCCTAATTTACGTATATGCCTGAGCCATCCCTGCTTATGTTAATAGAGTTAATAATTTTTTTTAATTTAAAAAAAAAATTTCTATAGATCTACCTAGTTCATTTTTAATATTCCTTCTCCTGTCTGTGCCCTGAAGACCATCTCTATTCTGAAAAACAGAAATTTATCTAATTTGAATGGGTTTAAGTTACACATATCAGAACTTTATTTATAGCACGACAATATAGTAATTACATATTGGGACATATTTCTTTTGGGTTGTCCAATGTTACAATTGCTAGAATCAGTTCTTTAATGGAGAATGCAGTTTTCTGACTATCATGAGTTTTTGATCTACAAATCCTATCTACAGTGTCGATTCCCTTTTGATCCTGGCTTCTCTTAGCATCTTCTGTTTATATAGAAAAAACGCTAGTAAGAAATCCTTATATTATTATATATATTATAATATATTACATGAGAAGAAGTTCTGGATTCCAGATAATGAATTGCCAATTATAGGGATTGATGGAAGACATATGTTGGCAGTATCTGAATATCTATAGAGTTCCTGCTTCTATCCTAGAGATATCTGTATAGACATTTGTTTAGATAAGTAGGGATTTGGACCTCTTGAGCTTGGTTAAGCATACCTCAGCTCATAAACTAGCATTGTGTCTAGCAGTAATTCTAAGTGGGGGTTGTTCTTTAACCTACTTTCTGCTTTGGTATGAAGAATAATTAGGGGGCATTGAGTCAAACTTGGACCCCAGTAACTGTTTCAACCTGACCTGGGTGATAATCCACAGCTCTTCCAAGAATATTCTAATAATCTCCTTAATCCAATCACATATTTTATCCATTGGCTCCTATCTTTTGCCTCTCTCAATCTTGCCAAGAATAATTGCTTTTCTAATCCTTCACTGCTTGCTTCCCATAATCAAAGTATGTGACTTTCTGTGTGGTTATGATCATCACCCCAAGAGAACAGTCAGTATTTCATTAAGACAGATTAGTTGGTTCTTTCTGCAGTCTACAGCATTCTTAGTAACCATCTCCAGACTCACATTTTGAAGGTGTCTATAGGAAGCCTCGACTTACGACTGGTCTCTTAGCAACTGTTTGAAGTTATGACATATCCCCAAAAGGTACTTATGATCTAGTTCTAAAGTTCTGACAGCTGCCCGCCCCTGCAATCATTTGACTGCATTTCAGGCACACAGCAACGGGGTCATTTTTATGTCCATTTGCAAAATCCCAAAATTATATGCCTGAGATTTATGATATTTTTGCTGAAAACCAGCATTTACTTCCAGATCTCAGCAAAAACACCCCATAGCGAACAATGGGATTCGCTTAACGACTGCAACATTTGCTTTATGACCATAGCATTCGCTTAACGACCATCACAAAAAAGGTTGTAAAATTGCATTGGTCGCATGGATGACCTGCTTTATGGCGATCACAACTTGTGACCATAATGGGTAGTCTCCATTAACAGTCACAAGTGTGTTTTCTTTCTCTTCTTCTTTCTTATTGTTCTGCTTCGATAGCTGTGCATTATCATTAGAAAAAAACACTGTTTTCTGAACAAAAAAGTCAAGCTGGCAAAAGGACCAGAAGCTTCATCCATTTAACAATCGCAAATTAGGCTGATGCAAATTAGTCTGCGTTTAGAGTTTTCGGGGGCGGGTGGGGGAGTTGTCAGTCATTTGATATGAAAGAGAAGAATGCTATCTTAATCTTTAATGATTGTGAGGTTGAGATACTTTTGGCAAATGCAGTAGACTTATAGTAGCATGATGGCAAGGCAGCCTGTTACTGAAAATAATGTGTCCATTCATTTTCTTGCTTGAATGGTTTGGGTGGTTCGGTCAACATCTGGAAGCGAGCACTGCAAGATGTGGCACCTGCTGCCCTCTAGAGGATACAATTAGCCTCAACACCTAAGCCGCAGCATCTGTTCACGGTTGCTTGCATTTCAATCAGTGAATATAGCAAGGATCTGATCAGTAAAAGTCACATACTGAAATATAGAGCATGTGATTTCCCCACCCCAGCCCCACCCCTTGGTTCCCTGCAAGTAAACAGAAATGTGATCTGACTCTGCAGATGAAAGAAAGACGAGCCACTTATGAGGAAACGATGAACCATCATTTTTGAAGAAGGAGGTTGCATGTGTTTTGCTGAAATTGTCACTCCAGGTACAGTATTCCAATTCTTAACAAGGGAGCTGAAGACCAATTGAACGCTTCCCCAGTATGCTTTTCATTGCAAATTTAATTGCAGAGAAGAAAATCTGAGAGAGGAACATCGTTTGGGCCTCTTCTAGCCAAGAAGTTAAGAAGGGACAGCAAAATCTCACTTTTTTAATCTGAATTAAGTGACAGCTAATTATTACTGAAGGAAGCAGACTTGGATTAAACAGTCCAATAACAAAATCGCTAAGCCTAAGCATGATTGGTTAGTGTACCTTAGTGTGTTGTACAAAAACAACCAATGGAAGCAACTGGTTAAAACAGTAAACACTGCCTTGTTAGCCGTGGGTGACTGTATTCTGTGAAAGTTATCTTGTTCAGCTTTTTATTCTGATGTTGGAAAAATGGCAAAACTCCTGTTCCTCCTGGCTTTCTTAATAACTTTACATCTCACAAGAATCTCCCAATTTTAGCTACAAAAAAAGACTGTACAAGACAGCTGAAACGCTAACTACCGGTATGTTATTCTTCTCCTGGTTTCTCCCAAGACTTGGATAATGGTTGCCAAATTGAGCTGGTTCCAAGAAGGTTGCAATTGATCTACTAGGCGTAGTTGTGCAAACGTGTTCCTCATTAGCTGAAGGTCAAGAAGTACTGCCAAACCCAAATCTGCTCCTTCGGGGGTAATACGACCTCATTCAACAGAGGCTTCACCTCAGTGCTCAACTCCAGTTTACTCCTTAGTGCAGTGCTTCCATCTTCTCGTGTTTTCTCTTAGCCAGGTTATTATCAAGATTTGGCAATACAGATAGTCCTCAACCTACAACAGTTCATTTAGTGACCATTCAAAGTTACAACGGCATTGAAAAAAGTGACTTACGACCGCTTTTCACAGTTACAACCTCTGCAGCATCGCCACGATCATGTGGTCAAAGTTCAGATGCTTGGCAGTTGGTTCCTACTTGTGACTGTTAAGGGATGAGGTGGCTCAGTGGCTAAGATGCTGAGCTTGTCGATCGAAAGGTCGGCAGTTCAGCGGTTCGAATCCCTAGTGCCGCATAACGGGATGAGCTCCCGTTACTTGTCCCAGCTTCTGCCAACCTAGCAGTTTCGAAAGCACGTAAAAAATGCAAGTAGAAAAATAGGGACCACCTTTGGTGGGAAGGTAACAGCGTTCCGTGCGCCTTTGGCATTGAGTCATGCCGGCCACATGACCATGGAGACGTCTTCGGACAGCGCTGGCTCTTCGGCTTTGAAATGGAGATGAGCACCACCCCCTAGAGTCAGAAATGACTAGCATATATATGCGAGGGGAATCTTTACCTTTACCTATGACTGTTGCTATGTCCCAAGGTCATGGGATCACCTTTTGCAACCTCTTGACAAGCAAAATCAATGGAGAAGCTAGATTGATTTAACAACCAGGTTACTAACTTATCAACGGCAGTGATTTCCCTTCACAACTGTGGCAAGAAAGGGCGTCGAATGGGGCAAAACTCACTTAACAAATGTCTCTCTTAACAACACTAAATACAAGCTCGATGGACACTAGCTTATAGATGACCCCCACCCCGTTAAAGACCTTGGAGTTTTCATGTCAAATGATCTAAGTGCCAAAGCCCACTGCAACTACATCGCAAAGAAGGCTTTAAGAGTTGTAAACTTAATCTTGTGTAGCTTCTTCTCCAGAAACACTACACTACTAACCAGAGCATATAAAACATTTGTTAAACCAATTCTTGCATACAGCTCGCCTGTCTGGAACCCATACCTCATTTTGGACATTAATACAATTGAGCGTGTCCAGAAATATTTTACAAGAAGAGTTCTCCACTCCTCTGATTACAACAAAATACCTTATGCCACCAGACTTGAAATCCTGGGTTTAGAAAATTTAGAACTCTGCCGCCTTCGACATGACCTGAGCTTAACTCATAGAATCATCTGTTACAACGTCCTTCCTGTTGAAGACTACTTCAGCTTCAATCACAACAATACACGAGCACACAATAGATTTAAGCTTAATGTGAACCGCTCCAATCTTGATTGCAGAAAATATGGCTTCAGTAACAGAGTTGTTAATGCCTGGAATGCACTACCAGACTCTGTTGTCTCTTCCCAAAATCCCCAAAGCTTTAATCAAAGACTATCTATTATTGACCTCACCCCATTCCTAAGAGGTCTGTAAGGGACGTGCCCAAGAGCACCAACGTGCCTACTGTTCCTGTCCTAATGTTCCCTTTGATTGTATCCAATTTCATATAGTTATTTCATGCTTATGCTTATATATAATGTTGTGACAAATAAAATAAATTAAAAAAAACACATAAATGTTCGGCTCAATTGTGGTTGTAAGTCAAGGACTACCTATACAGCATTCAAGGGTATTTACTGTTTCCTGGAATTAAATGGAGGGCAGTAGTAGAGCTGATAGTGAATGTCCTCCTACAATAGTTTCATGTTAAACAGAACTTTGTAAGGTTTGTCACTAGGAACTCTTAGAATGCTGATGACTTATGTTAAATGAACTTAGAGAGCTAAACTATTGTACTGTGGGAGCATCATGCAGTCTGGTGCATCTATGGAACAGATGACAATCCTGGCTAAAAGAGATAAAAGGAAAAGAAAAGATCAGTAACACATGAGGTGCATAGATGGAATTTATTTATTAAATGTATTGAAATACTGGAAGATTCAGGAATGCACTTTCAAGATTTCCATAATGCCACAAGTGATAGAACAGCTTGGAGAGCGTTCATTCCTAGCACCATCAAGAATCGGCTATGAATTGACTTGGCAATTAAGGAGCACAAAATGTTCAAGGGGAATGTTCTATTTGCCTTAATCAGGTGTTCCGAAAAGTGCTTCCCAGGTGAGCTCACCAGTTCATTCCTGTCCCTCCCAGATACTGTTGCTCAAACGAAGTCCACTTCCTGTAGACATTTGTGCATTTAGGGTGAATGTCTCCAGGAGAGGAGCCAACAATCCATAGTTGTTAGGACAACATTCATGATAAAAGCATACATTCTGAAGAAGAATTTACCTTTTAAGCAACAGTTGGTGATGGGTGGGGCATTACTGGAGTGCTCTGTTGTTTTAAAGATTGAATAGGGCTTTTGCGATTGAGACTTCGGCTTCATCATGAAAGGAAAATGGGGATCTAAACCATTTATTGTGCTTATGGTTCTCAGTAACACTTCATCAAGTTTATTTAGAGAAACACGATGACTTTGCCAAACTACTGAAACTTAAAAGAAAACCTGATGCATACTTTCAGGGAATAATTTTTCCCTTTATGCTTAAATTAATGTCAGTTTGACTTCCACCATTTTTCAACAGGAACAGGAGAAATGTAGAAGGAAACAAAGATAATTTTTAGCGTGTAAACTATAATTCCAGGAAAAAAAAGGCTGACCAAACCAATCATTTTCAAGGAACAGATGAGGTTTCCGAAACTCGATTTATACATGGGTTGGTCGCACAATCAGCCAGATATTTAGATGAATTTGGCTTTTTTTACCCATCTGTCGAGTCGTCCTCAAGGATGTGAGATAGGCAGAGGCTATTTGATGATGTTAAAGATACCATTGCAAGTTGAACGTTGTTCCAAATAAAGTTGCCTTTTGCAGTTGATTGATGGTGATTTTAATAATGGTGTTCAAATATTGCTCCAGATGTTTTGGAATTGCACCCAAGGGACCTATTACTATTGGTACTATCTTTGTTTTCTTTTGCCACAGTCACTCTACTGCTATTTGCAGCTCTTTGTACTTTGTGATTTTCTCAAGTTCTTTCTATTATCTTTTACCATCTCCAGGACCATGGTAGCTCACGAGGTTAGAACACTGGGCTGATGGTCAGCAGCCTTGCATTTGAGACCCATTGCTGCCATGAAGTGGGGCCAGCTCCCATCACACGCTCCAGCTCTTGTTGATCCAGTGGTTCAAAAGTGGGTGCCCATAAGTAGATTCACAGGTACCACTTTGGTGGGCAACTTCACTGGGATGCGAAAGGAGCCCCCATCTTGATGTGCTCCAGGCAACAGTGATGTCACTGGCAAATCCTTTCACCATGGAAACACTTCAGTGCTTCCGACATGGAAGTATTAGTATTTCCAGGTACTGCAAGTTCACTATCTAGGCATTTTTGTCTTTCTTATCAACAATTATTAAGACAGGGGCGTTATGTGGCAAGTGCTTCTCTTTTTGAATTCTAAAGTCACTTTAGCTTCTTTGTATTCTATTACTTTTATCTTTTTTGTGGTCTCACCAGCTCATTTCATATTCCAATGCAGTATTGTTGCTACTTTGTCATGCCATTGTTTTTGTAATCAGTCTTGAAATGGTTAACTTGCACTGTCCACTTTTTCTCCAACCTTTTGCAGAGATGGCATTTGCTGTCTATAGCTATCTTCTCAACCCTGGCTTTTTGTGCATTTGTTCTTAAGGCTTAGTCTTGTGCAGCTATAATTAGCTGTCTCTTTCTTCATTTTTCAGTTCTTTGCTAAGTCTTACTGTTATCTGCTTTGCCTGCTAGGTTTTTTTTTTAATCTATATTGGCCGTGTAATGACTTCGCCTTTCCATGTTTCTTTTCTATTCTTCATTTGTTCTTTTTGTAACTCAGTTTGGTCTCTTCAGTATTCAATAAGCCTTTATGGTGTACTAGCTTCAGTGCATCTTCTTTAATCTCCTTCAGATATTCTTTCAATACCCTTTTTCCTTCTTCAGCTGTCTGCTCTCCTTGTAACATTCCATGTCAAGCTATGCTCCTTGGTAAGTCAAATCTGTGAGGATGAAAGGCATGATTCATTGTCATTATTTTTCTGGCCAGGGCTTTTAGTTCTGTTTAAGTCCAGTCTGTGATTCCAGTTGTGTATATACAGCCTGGAGTAGTCGGTGTGTTTAATTGTGTTGATGAGTTTGGGCTTTAAGATTTGGCCAAAGAGGTTGTAAAAAAAATGCTTTTAAAAGTAAAAAAAAAGATTGTGTGCCACAGCTGATCACCCCCACCCCATGCATGCTGTTCTACTAACCCCATGCCTCCTTTTGGCGTGCACTGCATGCATGTGCGCCTCACATTTGGTGCGTGGTGCACATGCGCTGCCAGTGAACCGGTAGAAAACTGGTTCAAATTTCCCCACTGAAGAGACTTCCTGGTTGGCTCCGTTGGCAATGGAGGTGATCTTTCTGGTCACCAACCTCTGGATCATGTTGGACTGCTAAGACAGCGACAATCAGCTGTCCAGCAGTTCGGAAACCCCCCTCTTCGGGAGAAGAAGCGGTGGTGAGCAAAAAGAAGCAGAGGTAGAGCTTCCCTAGAGCTCCTGGAAGATACCAGGGGGCTCGAAGGGTTAAGCCCCCTCAGAACTTCAAAGTGCTCCAGATCTGAGGCTTTTTTCCTGCTCCGGCAGACCTAATTGCCGCGACCAACTTCCAGGACCAATTTTAACTTAAAGAAGATAATACCGGACTGAACAGAAACAGGAGAGCTCTAATTATAAAAGCAAGTAATCAATCAATTCCCTGTTATTTTTTTTTTAAGTTTTGGATTTGACTTCAAAGTGAAAATGGCGATCGTTCTTTAATGAGCTACGCAGTTGAAAACGAAAGTGTTACAATTCTCTGTTTGCTGTTTATTGCTGAAGGCCAGCTGGAAATTTTTTTTAAACATTGTAATGAGAAGGGAGAAGAGATCGAGATATTGAGACTGATTTAAAAAAAAAAAAAGACTTAAAAGGTTTATACGTAATATTAGCCGGGACCAATTTTAACTTAAAGAAGATAATACCGGACTGAACAGAAACAGGAGAGCTCTAATTATAAAAGCAAGTAATCAATCAATTCCCTGTTGTTATTTTTTTTTAAGTTTTGGATTTGACTTCAAAGTGAAAATGGCGATCGTTCTTTAATGAGCTACACAGTTGAAAACGAAAGTGTTACAAGTCTCACTGTCTGTTGTTTATTGCTGAAGGCCAGCTGGAAATTTTTTTTTTTAAACATTGTAATGAGAAGGGAGAAGAGATACTGAGACTGGAAAAAAAAAGACTTAAAAGGTTTATACGTAATATTAAGTTAAAGAGAAATTTTAAGAGATGGCAGCAAAACAATTAAAGTCAACTGCTACAAAAACCCCAGGAACATTAACACCGGGAGTCTCTCCAGCACATACAGCAGATACAAAATCACTAAATTTGGAAGCACTTCAGGATAACCTGAAAGAATTTATGAAAGAATCTCTTAACGATGCTATGAATTGGCAAACTTCCCAGATAGAGGATAAGTTTAAATTAATTACAGAAGAAATGTCAGAGATGAAAAAACAGATGTTAGAAATTCAGACTGGAAATAAAGAAGTTAAAGAAGGTTTGGTGTCAGCAGTACAGGGTCTGGCATCAAATGTGATTTTATTGGAGCAGGAAGTAGAAGAAATAAAGAAAGTTAATTTAAAATTGGAAAATGAGATTGAAGCAGTTCAAAGTAAAATGGATAAAGTTGATGATGAAATTGTTTTGGTACAATATAGAGCAATGGAACTTGCTTTACGCATCCGTGGACTAAAAGAATGTAAAAATGAGAATTTGAAGCAAATTTTTTCGGAGGCCTTTGCAGAGATTTTGGCAGTTCGGCCAGTAGATGTGGCATTTTATATTGATAAAATTTATCGTGTGAATTCCTGGATAGCAAGACAAAGAAATCTTCCCAGAGACATTGTTATTTATTTTACTACTAGAACAGTGAGAAATGAGATTTTACATTTTTTCTGACAGACATCAATCTTTTCTAGGATTGATTTCATTTTAATTACTAATGATTTGTTTTTCAGAGTGAAGAAGACAAAATTTGTTCTAGAACCTTGTCTGATCATAGCCGGTATGGATTGAGTTAAATCGGGAAAAAGAGGCCAGGAGGTCGTGGAGGATGAATGAGAACTTGTTTAAATATGAACAAAATGTAAATGAATGTAAAACTCTAATGAAGGAATTTTTTTCTTTGAACATGGATAAAGGGACACCTATAGAGATAGTTTGGGACACCAGTAAAGCTTATATGAGGGGAATTTTATTAGAGATGAATAATAAATATAGAAATAGACTGCACAAAAGGCGAAAAGAACTAGAAGAGGAAATTAAAAGGAAGGAGCAGTTATTGGTAGGCAATCCAGGAGATAGTAAAACAAAAGAGTCAATAAATATATTAAGAGGTCAATTTAATATGTTAATGGCAGATCAGGTGGCAACTAATTTACAATATGTAAGACATAATTTGTTTAATAATTCTAATAAACCTGGAAGGTGGTTAGCATATTTATTAAGAAAGAAACAGAAACGACGATAATTGATAAAATTTATCGTGTGAATTCCTGGATAGCAAGACAAAGAAATCTTCCCAGAGACATTGTTATTTATTTTTTTTTTAAGTTTTGGATCTGACTTCAAAGTGAAAATGGCGATCGTTCTTTAATGAGCTACACAGTTGAAAACGAAAGTGTTACAAGTCTCACTGTCTGTTGTTTATTGCTGAGGCCAGCTGGAAATTTTTTTTTTAAGTTTTGGATCTGACTTCAAAGTGAAAATGGCGATCGTTCTTTAATGAGCTACACAGTTGAAAACGAAAGTGTTACAAGTCTCACTGTCTGTTGTTTATTGCTGAGGCCAGCTGGAAATTTTTTTTTTAAGTTTTGGATCTGACTTCAAAGTGAAAATGGCGATCGTTCTTTAATGAGCTACACAGTTGAAAACGAAAGTGTTACAAGTCTCACTGTCTGTTGTTTATTGCTGAGGCCAGCTGGAAATTTTTTTAAGTTTTGGATCTGACTTCAAAGTGAAAATGGCGATCGTTCTTTAATGAGCTACACAGTTGAAAACGAAAGTGTTACAAGTCTCACTGTCTGTTGTTTATTGCTGAGGCCAGCTGGAAATTTTTTTTTTAAGTTTTGGATCTGACTTCAAAGTGAAAATGGCGATCGTTCTTTAATGAGCTACACAGTTGAAAACGAAAGTGTTACAAGTCTCACTGTCTGTTGTTTATTGCTGAGGCCAGCTGGAAATTTTTTTTTTTTTAAAACATTGTAATGAGAAGGGAGAAGAGATACTGAGACTGGAAAAAAAAAAAAAAGACTTAAAAGGTTTATACGTAATATTAGCCGGGACCAATTTTAACTTAAAGAAGATAATACCGGACTGAACAGAAACAGGAAAGCTCTAATTATAAAAGCAAGTAATCAATCAATTCCCTGTTGTTATTTTTTTAAACATTGTAATGAGAAGGAGAAGAGATACTGAGACTGGAAAAAAAGACTTAAAAGGTTTATACGTAATATTAAGTTAAAGAGAAATTTTAAGAGATGGCAGCAAAACAATTAAAGTCAACTGCTACAAAACTCCAGGAACATTAACACCGGAGTCTCTCCAGCACATACAGCAGATACAAAATCACTAAATTTGGAAGCACTTCAGGATAACCTGAAAGAATTTATGAAAGAATCTCTTAACGATGCTATGAATTGGCAAACTTCCCAGATAGAGGATAAGTTTAAATTAATTACAGAAGAAATGTCAGAGATGAAAAACAGATGTTAGAAATTCAGACTGGAAATAAAGAAGTTAAAGAAGGTTTGGTGTCAGCAGTACAGGGTCTGGCATCAAATGTGATTTTATTGGAGCAGGAAGTAGAAGAAATAAAGAAAGTTAATTTAAAATTGGAAAATGAGATTGAGGCAGTTCAAAGTAAAATGGATAAAGTTGATGATGAAATTGTTTTGGTACAATATAGAGCAATGGAACTTGCTTTACGAATCCGTGGACTAAAAGAATGTAAAAATGAGAATTTGAAGCAAATTTTTTCGGAGGCCTTCGCAGAGATTTTGGCAGTTCGGCCAGTAGATGTGGCATTTTATATTGATAAAATTTATCGTGTGAACTCCTGGATAGCAAGACAAAGAAATCTTCCCAGAGACATTGTTATTTATTTTTTTTTTAAGTTTTGGATCTGACTTCAAAGTGAAAATGGCGATCGTTCTTTAATGAGCTACACAGTTGAAAACGAAAGTGTTACAAGTCTCACTGTCTGTTGTTTATTGCTGAGGCCAGCTGGAAATTTTTTTTTTAAGTTTTGGATCTGACTTCAAAGTGAAAATGGCGATCGTTCTTTAATGAGCTACACAGTTGAAAACGAAAGTGTTACAAGTCTCACTGTCTGTTGTTTATTGCTGAGGCCAGCTGGAAATTTTTTTAAACATTGTAATGAGAAGGAGAAGAGATACTGAGACTGGAAAAAAAGACTTAAAAGGTTTATACGTAATATTAGCCGGGACCAATTTTAACTTAAAGAAGATAATACCGGACTGAACAGAAACAGGAGAGCTCTAATTATAAAAGCAAGTAATCAATCAATTCCCTGTTATTTTTTTTTTTTAAGTTTTGGATCTGACTTCAAAGTGAAAATGGCGATCGTTCTTTAATGAGCTACACAGTTGAAAACGAAAGTGTTACAAGTCTCACTGTCTGTTGTTTATTGCTGAGGCCAGCTGGAAATTTTTTTTTTTTTAAAACATTGTAATGAGAAGGGAGAAGAGATACTGAGACTGGAAAAAAAAAAAAAGACTTAAAAGGTTTATACGTAATATTAGCCGGGACCAATTTTAACTTAAAGAAGATAATACCGGACTGAACAGAAACAGGAAAGCTCTAATTATAAAAGCAAGTAATCAATCAATTCCCTGTTGTTATTTTTTTTAAACATTGTAATGAGAAGGAGAAGAGATACTGAGACTGGAAAAAAAGACTTAAAAGGTTTATACGTAATATTAAGTTAAAGAGAAATTTTAAGAGATGGCAGCAAAACAATTAAAGTCAACTGCTACAAAAACTCCAGGAACATTAACACCGGGAGTCTCTCCAGCACATACAGCAGATACAAAATCACTAAATTTGGAAGCACTTCAAGATAACCTGCAAGAATTTATGAAAGAATCTCTTAACGATGCTATGAATTGGCAAACTTCCCAGATAGAGGATAAGTTTAAATTAATTACAGAAGAAATGTCAGAGATGAAAAAACAGATGTTAGACATTCAGACTGGAAATAAAGAAGTTAAAGAAGGTTTGGTGTCAGCAGTAAAGCTTATATGAGGGAATTTTATTAGAGATGAATAATAAATATAGAAATAGACTGCACAAAAGGCGAAAAGAACTAGAAGAGGAAATTAAAAGGAAGGAGCAGTTATTGGTAGGCAATCCAGGAGATAGTAAAACAAAAGAGTCAATAAATATATTAAGAGGTCAATTTAATATGTTAATGGCAGATCAGGTGGCAACTAATTTACAATATGTAAGACATAATTTGTTTAATAATTCTAATAAACCTGGAAGGTGGTTAGCATATTTATTAAGAAAGAAACAGAAACGACGATAATTGATAAAATAGAATATAGAGGTAAGGAAGTATATCAGCAAAATTTGATTAAAAAAGCTTTTTTAGAATATTATACTAAGTTATATTCTAGAGATGTGATTAGTGATAAAGATATAGATAGATATTTACAGGACCACGGTATTTTAGAAATTACAGTAGATCAAAGGGAAGAGTTGAATCAATTAATTTCTTCAGAGGAAATAGTGTTTGCAATTAAGCAGCTTAAAGCGAATAAAGCACCAGGTACAGATGGCTTGACAACTACTTATTATAAAAATTTACAAAATGAGATGATTGTACCACTTAAGGAGTTATTTAACAGAATACAAAGGGGAGGAGAAGCTCCTCCTTCATGGAGGACAGCTTTTATTTCATTAATACCTAAAGAAGATCGAGATGGTGTTAAACCAGAGAATTATAGGCCAATATCGCTTTTAAATACTGATTATAAGATATTTGCTAAGATACTAGCGAATAGATTGATGCCACTGATGAATCAATTAATTCATAATGACCAATCAGGATTTATTAAGGGGAGACAGATGAGATATAATATGAGACAAATTGTAAATTTACTTGAATATTTGGAAGGAAACAGCCAGGTTTCAGCAGCATTCCTCTTTTTGGATGCCGAAAAAGCTTTTGATAGATTGGATTGGCAGTTTTTGTTTAAAGTAATAGAAAAAATGCAATTTGGGGATTATTTTATTCAAGCAATTAAGGCTATATATCAAAAGCAAACAGCTCAAATAATAGTAAATGGTGGATTAACAGAATCTTTCAAGATTGAGAAAGGGACTAGACAAGGATGTCCCTTGTCACCATTATTATTCATTCTAACTTTGGAAATATTATTGAGTAAGATACGTGGTTTAGATCGAATAAAAGGAATTAGAATTAAAAATCAAGATTATAAATTAAGAGCGTTTGCAGATGATTTGGTTGTTTCTTTATCTCAACCAATACATTCAGCTGTATATTTGATGGAGACAATTGATCAGTATAGTAAGGTATCTGGGTTTAAAGTGAATCAACAGAAGACAACAATGATAATTAAAAATATGAATACACATCAGAGGAAGAATTAGAAAGAATAACTGGATATGAAGTAGTTAAAAAGGTTAAATACTTAGGAGTATACATTACAGCATCGAATGTAAAATTATATAAAAACAATTATGAGGTATTGTGGGGAAAAGTAATTAAAGAAATGGAGAAATGGAAGAAGTTACAATTATCATTGTTGGGAAGAGTGGCAGCTATAAAAATGAATGTTTTGCCTAGATTTTTATTTTTGTTTCAAATGATGTCAATTTTGAAGAAAGTTGGAAATTTACAAGAATGGCAAAAGGATTAATAAATTTGTATGGAAGGGTAAAAAACCGAGGATAAAGTTAAAAATAATGCAAGACGTTAGGGAAAGAGGGGGTTTAAAAATGCCTAATTTGAAATTGTACTATGATGCAGTTGTTTTAACTTTAATTTCTGATTGGATTAATTTAACAGAGGAAAGGATTTTGAATATAGAAGGTTATGGTTTGTTATATGGATGGCACGCATATGTAATATATGACAAGAAAATTGATAAGACATTTAAGAATAATATGGTCAGAAGTGCGTTGTTGAGGATTTGGAAAAAATATCAATATAAGTTAGATGGAAAGATACCAATATGGACCATCCCCAGACATATGATAGAGAATATAAATATATTACAAAAAATGGAAGTTATCACTTACAAAGAGCTTTTGACTATGGAAAAGGGGAATTACAGTTGAAATCTAGGAGAAATTGAGGATGAAGGAAGAAATTATACATGGTTCCAGTATGGACAATTGCAATCTAGATGGAAAATAGATCAGAAAATTGGTATAAGGCAAAGTGATGATAATCTGGTAAAACAAATAAAAGATCAAGGTCAACAGCATATAAAGAGATTATATAATGTATTGGTTGAAATTGATTCAGAAATGGAGTTGGTTAAAGATTGTATGGTAAAATGGGCACAAAATTTTCAACAACCTATAATGTTAGAAACATGGGAAAAATTTGGGTGAGGAATGTTAAATTCATAAGCACAAAATTTAAGAGAAAATTTTATAAAATGTTTTATAGATGGCATTTAGATCCTAAAAACTGTCATGTATGTATCCAAATGTGAAAGCAAAATGTTGGAGATGTGATTGTGAGGTTGCTACCTATTATCATATATGGTGGACTTGCAAAAAAGTTAAAGCCTTTGGGATTAAAATATGGTGGATTATGCAGAACATTTTGAAAAAGAATATCAAGTTTGTTCCACAGTT
The DNA here is from genome assembly GCF_028640845.1 of Ahaetulla prasina. NCBI lineage: Eukaryota > Metazoa > Chordata > Lepidosauria > Squamata > Colubridae > Ahaetulla > Ahaetulla prasina. Next base: position 166,264,726 of record NC_080540.1, read on the forward strand.
CTTTTTATTAGGAATAATCTCAGATTGCACTGTTATAGAGACAAAACTGATTCTGAATTTAATAACTGCTGCAAGATTATTGATTGCACAATATTGGAAGAAAGAAGACTTACCTACAATTGGAGAATGGATTAGTGAAGTATCAAATTTAGCAGAAATGGCAAAATTTCTGCCTACTTGAAAGACTGTACACAAGAAAAATATATATTGGAATGGAGGAAGTAGATTGATTATATTCAAAATAAGTATCAGATTAAAAAATATCAATTAGTTTTTGAGTGAAGTTAGGAATTATTATGTATTAGTTTAAGAAAGAAGGGAATTGATAGTGTGATGGTGTGAAATGGAATATGTTTTATGTTATATTTTAGATTATGTTTGTTAGTTACAATACCCTGTATTCTGTTCTGGGAAGTCTCGGGGAAGGAGGCGGGAAGGGAAGACTATAAATTGATTGGTTGCCATTGTACAGGAATAATGGTAGAATTAAACAAGTTGGAATGGTGTAATGTCGGGACTGCTCGGCAAACACTCCCGAAGGAAAGGGTAAGGAAAGAGGAGTAAAGAAGGAAGAAAGTAGGTAGGTAGGTGGGTAGGGAGGAAAGAAGGAGGAGAAGAAAGGATAGGAGGAGGAGAAGGAGAAGATAGAGGGTTAGAAAGGATGGTAGTGAGAAGTGGGAAAGAGGAGGGGAAGTAGGAAAGCGAGGAGAAGGTGGTGGGGGAAGTTTAAGAAGGATGAGAAGGGAAGAAAGGATTAAAGGGGGGAGTGGCAGTCGAGCAGCCCTGACTGAGTATAATTTGAGTATAGGACTGATTGTTGGATAAGTGATTGTATTGTACACTGGTCAAATTGTGGGAATTATTATGGAAAAATAAAAAAATTTTGCAAAAAAAAAAAATAAATTTCCCCACTGAAGGATTCTATAAAATCTCCATCCCCCCCCCCAATCTAGGGGAAGGATACTGCAAAATCCCCATTTCCTCCCGATCAGCTGGACTCGGGAGGCAGAGACTAGATGGGGTCGGGGCCAGTCAGAATTTTTACTACCAGTTCTTTGAACTACTCAAAATTTCTGCTACCGGTTCTCCAGAACTGGTCAGAACCTGCTGAAACCCACCTCTGCCTGGTACAGTCTCTTTTGTTGGTTCTTTCATTATCAGGAAAGTTTTATTAGATGTTAATGAATTTTCAGTATGTTATTTGCAGTATGTTATTAAATTACTTGGTAATGAGCGGGTGTGGGCCAGTCAGATTTCAACCCCAAAACATGCAGTTCATCTTCACCCGGTTCTGATCAATTCTGATCTTCCTTGCCCTTTTCTCCACCGTGTTTGCTGTTGTTTCAAGTTCTTTCATTTCTGCTTCTCCACCTCCTTCTCCACCTTCTTTATCTAAGCTTCATTCTTGTATTTCTTTGGATTGTCCCATAGCTGTGTCCAGAATTGCACTGGTTGCGGGGTTTTGTTTTGTTTTTCTGGTCAGGTGGTTGGCTGGTTCATTGCAGTCTTTCCGTTGATGGATTGGTAGAAATGAGAGAGAAAGTGATTGGCCCGAAGTCGCCCACTTGGCGTTAATGCCTAAGTCAGGACTAGAACTCACGGTCTCCTGATGCCTGGTATTTTAACCACTTTTCTTTATAAAGAGCATCCTTTCATTATCCAGACCAATAGCGCAGCCTTCTCTAACCTGCCACTTTCCAATATGCTGCTATTGCAAAACTCTCACTGCCTAGGACAGTGATGGCGAAACTTTTAGAGACCAAGTGCCCAAACTGCAACCCCAAACCCACTTATTTATCACAAAGTGCCAACATGGCAATTTAACCTGAATAATTAACCTGATAAATTCCATCAACACTGTCAGACTATTTACTGAATCTGCACTACTATTAATCGTTTCATAGTTCCCATCATCCATCTCCTTCCACTTATGACTGTATGACTATAACTTGTTGCTGGCAATCCTTATGATTTATATTGATATATTGACCATCAATTGTGTTGTAAATGTTGTACCTTGATGAACGTATCTTTTCTTTTATGTACGCTGAGAGCATATGCACCAAGACAAATTTCTTGTGTGTCCAATCACACTTGGCCAATAAAAATTCTATTCTATTCTATAAGGAGGTTTTGGTTTAGAAAAAATAACTCATACATTAACATCTTTTGTCTTAAAAGAAAAACACAATAACAGAGTTTTTAATGACACAAACAACTTTTGGTATTTACAACTTCGGGCCCACCTCAACCATACTTTTATTTAATTATGTTTTTACATTTCTGAACTGTCCATCTCCCCCATGCCCCTTATACATTTGGGCAACATTAATAGAAGATTTGAACCCCAAAATCAAACACAGCCTTCCCGTTCATCTTTCTAGCAAGTCTATGGCCTACTTCATCTATTCTTAGACATTTTCTTTGGGGAGGGGAAGGGAATTTTTCTATCCTCATTTCTAGCTCGTTTTATATTATATTAAACCAGCATTCAACAATTGTTTTAAACTCTACAAATTACACAGAGTCATTGATGATAACCGAAGTAATCCATCCATCCTCTTTTTTTTCAGAGAGTAAATTATGATTCTAATATACTTCGTTGATATTCTAACTTCGCAATGACCAAAATACTCAGTTTGTACAACATATTGGGCACATATAAGACCCTATCAGGCAGGTTATGTTAACAGCTCCATCAAACCTGTCTGAAGAAACCCAACCTACCACAAATCCTATTGTGCCTTAGTATGAAGTATGATCCCAGTCTAGAACTTGCATCAATGAATATGTTTAATGTCATGTTCATGCAACATATGTCACAGTTTGCATAACTGATTTGCTCAAAATAGTCAAATTTGCCAAGCCAAAGTCAACAAATTTGTATTTACAAATTAAATCAAGATTCAGGAGGTGACTTTACCACAGTAGCCAAATTAAGACAGTTTATTCAGGACCCAGCTGAGTTAGGGCTGTCTACAACACTGCCTAATGGGCCCGCAACCTTGGTGCTCCCTGTCCGCCACAGAGAAAGGCTCCAGTTCCTTCTAACCAAATGTTTTCTAACCAAGATGGCAAGAGTAGCCCCATCTTGCTCCAAGCACCCCAAAATAATAACACCTCCCCAAAAATAAGGCCAAGCGCTTATTTTGGGGTTCAAAAAATATAAGACAGGGTCTTATTTTCGGAGAAACACAGTATTACTAACCAACATGGCCAAAGACTGTGATAGCAGGGCGATGATTGGAACTGAAGCACTGCGCAACACGCTGTAGCACATCTGGACAGCAAAACTCCAGTAGTTCTGTGAGAATAGGAGCAAAGAGGAGCAGAATGTATAAATTCTGGTACCCTGGGATTTTTGCAACCTCAGCATGGTAGCCCAAGTCTAGCATCAGTTTGGTGAAGGCTGTCATGTAGACACCAGTAAAAGATTTGTCATTTCCCCCCCCCCTCTCTCTCTGCCCACTAGAAGGCAATAAAGAGCCATTGACTGACTAACAGGTTACATTGTGAAGCCCAAGACTCTTCGTTGCCTTTCCTCTTCTTGCCCCACAAGAAGACAGGGATTGTCATGTTCAGACAAAGGACCAACACTGTACCTTCCAGCTAAAAGTAAGTGTGGAAAAGAATGAGATTTCCCACCTCTTCTCTTTGGGCGGAATAGGATTAAGGGCAAAGCAGTTTCCCTAAGATGGCACAGGAAGGGTAAGAGGAGATAAACTTCGATGGTGCTGGTGGCCCCTCCTGTGTAGCCCTTTTGCCCATTGCAAAGCAAAGTCAAATGCCACGTTGTGTATATTTGTGTATAAAGGGTAAGCAAACACGAACTGTTGTGTTGCAGGTACAGCAAAATAAAGCCTGCTCTTGAGCAAGGCTGGAGATGAGTTGCGTGTCTTGTCCTCACCGTTTCTTATGCAAGTAGGGGGCCAAACACCCCTGCTTCCCAGAAAGGTTGAAACTGTCCTTACGCTTTGTCCACCAGGACATCACACATTTCCTCACAACCATCTGTTCTTGCATGACAAGCATTGAGACATTGCTTGTCTCACATTGATAAGCAAACTTTCCTTTGAGATTAAAACTTTATAGCAATGAGCTGGATCTTGTGTAGCAACATGAAACATTGTCATTATGGTAAATACAAAAATTACCATAGAGGTAATTAATTACTAAGAGGGAGTCGATGTGGAGATGCTGTTCCTCCATAGCAGCATCTGCCCTTTGGAACAGCCTCCCACCTGAAATCAAACTTGGCCCTCCTTCATCGTGCTGAAAAAGAATAACAGAATAATAAAGTTGGAAGGGACCTTGGAGATCTTCTAGCCCAAACTCCTACTCAACAGGCGACTCCATACCATTTTAAACAAATGGTTCTCCAATCTCTTGGGAGTACTCACAGCTTCTGGAGGCAAGTTGATTAATTGTTCTGTTGGGAAATTTCTCCTTAGTTCAAAGATCAATTCTCTCCTTGATTAGTTTCTATCCATTGCTTCTTGTCCTGCCTTCAGGTGCTTTGGAGAATAGAACCATAGAATCATAGAGTCACAGGGTTGGAAGGATGTTGGAGATCTTCTAGTCCAATCCTCTGTTTAAGGTAGGAGCCTTATACAATCCCGGTTAGATGGTTGTCTATTTTTGAAAACCTCCAATGATGGATCACCCACAATCCCAGGAGACAAGCTATTCCATTGTTTTAATTGCTCTCACTGTCAGATTTTTTTTTTCTTATACTGTAGGTTGGATCTTTCTTTAATAAGCTTCCACCCATTACTTCTTGTACTGCCCTCTGATATTCTAGATACTAAATCAATCCAGTGATTAAAGACACTGAACTGGAAAGCTAACAGCTTGAGTTCAAGCACCACATAATGGAGTGAGCTCCTGTTCCTGCCCCAGCTCCTCCCCACTTAGCAGTTCGAAAGCATGCAAATGCAAGTAGATTAATATGTACCACTTTGGTGGGTAATAGGATTCTTTGCGCCTTTGGTATGCAGTCATGCTGGCTACATGACCACAGAAAATGTCTTCGGACAATGCTGGCTCCTTTGATTAAGAAACAAGATGAGCACCATGCCCTAGAGTCAGACACAACTGAACTGGGAAACCTTTACCTTCTTCTTCTTTGTGACAGCCCCTTGGGTAATGGAAAACAGCTGTCACATTACTCCTTCTCTTTGATAGGCTAGAACAGTGATGGATAACCATGCATCCATAATGCAATGCGCGTGTGACATCCCCCGCACACTCTGATCCCCCATGTATGCACACGTGACCCCTGTACATGCACCCCACCCACCCCCGCACATGCGTGCGTGTCTCCTGCATGCGTCCTGGCCCCCGTGCATTCACGGCAGAGACCCGAAAACCAGCTGGCTGGCAGGAGGTGCATGCACATGTGTGACAGAGCTGAGCTGGGACAATGGCACAAGTGCCTGCAGGAAGGGCTCTGCATGCCACCTGTGGCACATGTGCCATAAGTTCGCCATCATGGGGCTAGAATATCTAACTCCCTCAAACATTCATCGTATGGTTTAGCCTCTAGACCCTTTGTTGCTCTTCTCTGCACACTTTCCAGGGTCTCAACATTTTTTTTTAATAATGTGGTTACCAGAACTGGACTCAGTATTCCAAGTGTGGCATCACCAGTGCAGTGTAAAGGAATACTATCACTTCTCATTGTAGATGCTATTCTGCTGGTATGAAGATGTATAGTGGTTGTCCACTAGGATAACACAGGTTGTTCTGGTGGATGACCAATCAAGTATGCCGGCTCATATTTAAGTGGCTGTCCACTAGGACAGGGGTCTTCAACCTTAGCAACTTTAAGACTTGTGGACTTCAACTCCCAGAGTTCCTCAGCCAGCTTTGCTGGCTGAGGAACTCTGAGAGTTGAAGTCCACAAGTCTTAAAGTTGCCAAGGTTGGAGACCCCTGCACTAGGACACCTAAATCCCTCTCCTAGTTGCTACTGTTGATCCAGGTATCATCTACTCTATCCTATTCCACCTGTGCATTTGGTTTTTCTTGCCTTTTCTCACCACTGAATTGCATTTTGTGGGAGAGGGCCCAGTGTTCATGTCTTTCAAGATCCTTCTGAATCTTGATAGATTGAAGAAACTCAAACTTACTGCAGCTTAACTCTCTGGGGTGGGAAGGCAAAACAAAGTCAGACTTTAGGATTCTTTAAGGTAGCCTCTATTGAGAAGTAGAATTCCAGTCATTGTGAAAAAGACTAAAAGGCTGAGCCATGAAAACCTGGAAAGATGCCCCTACTATGTTACTTAGAAAAAATGCAGATATCAACAACGCTGATTATTACTTAGGCTAGTAGAGATAAATGATAACATTTCTGATAAGGAATTATGACTCTTTGATGCTATAGCTAGCATAGCCAGTGATCTGGACTGGAGGAATATATAGTTTAGCAACGTCTGAAGAACTTATGTTTCCCATGCAGTTTAGAAAAGAGTAGACATCAAGGTGAATACTATGCCAAGAAAACCCCATTTCTGTTTCATTGCTTTACTATCAAGCATGGAAGCTACGTTCCTGATGATTGCCAGGCTGGGTAACTTAACATAGGCTATTTGTTTGAATCGAGAATAAATCACTTCTGTTTCAGCTTCCCACTCAATCAGATCTTCCTTGAGGCTGCCCTCCAATCTTGGAGGGGATAAGTGGGTTAAGCTGACTTCTCCATTTTCTTGCACACTTATCAGGTTAATTTGCCTACTCAGAATTAGATTTTTTTTTAAATCACACTACTTTGCACGTTACTGACCTGGCACTAAGCAGCAACATTTTGTGATCTAATAGATCTCCATGAGAGGAATTGGGAATCTGTGGACTGGATGATTTATCTCAGGGGTGTCAAACTCGATTTCATTAAGGGCCACATCAGGGTTGTGTTTGATCTTGGGTGTTTGTGTGTGGCCGAGTGGCCATGACCAGCGTGATGTCACTTGTGTCAGGGGAGCCCCTCTGCCAGCGAAAATGAAGTCTCGAGCTCCATTTTCAGCTGTGACAGCCTCCTGCAGCCCTCAGTCAGTGAAAAGAGAGCTCAGGGGGAGGAAACACGCGCAGCCCCCATTAGCTATGTTTTCGGCTGCGACAGCCTTCTGCATGTGGCCCTCCCAAGCTCCATTTTTACTGGCAAAGGCACCATGGGCTGATCCTTCACTGTTTCCAGGGCAGCCCAGATCTGGCCCACGGACTTTGAGTTTGACACCCCTGATTTATCTGAAGGAGGACACGCCCAGTGTATTTCCAAGCATTTTCTCCTTTGGGGGCATTTGTGTAGTGTTTTTTTTTTTTAATAAAAGAGAGGGGTAACAAATCAATGCGCAGCTGCTGTTTAGACATCCTGCCGGATTTTGTTAAATTGTGAATAAAATTGTGTCTAGACTATTCTATGCTTATTAGCTAACAACATTTGATTAACATTTAACTTTTAATCAGTAAGTTTTATATTAATAAGTTAAGATATTTAACAAAAGGTTATCTAGATAGTATCTGGTTCCTCCCTGTGACTGAATTTGTGCTGCAAGTTGAAGTGTTCCATTTGTGTGCATAAAAATATACCCAGTGCCGGGCTGTGCAGGACTCAAACCGAGCAAGCGTTCATTAGCAGGTTTCTTAACTGTAACAGAAAGACATTTATGTATAGAAAATTCATTCACAAAGGGTAGACAAAGCCTAACACTTAGCTAGATCCTACCAGGAGGAGATTTAAAGAGCATATATTCTTTCTTTCTTTCTTTCTTTCTTTCTTTCTTTCTTTCTTTCTTTCTTTCTTTCTTTCTTTCTTTCTTTCTTTCTTTCTTTGTGCATTCCTGCTTGTGAAAAAGAGCAAAAGGGACCTGGTTCAGAATAGCAATGTCTTAGCAAAAGAGTAGGCAGATTGATAGACAAAGGAGGGGGCACAGAGTAAATACTGATTTCTCACCCATTGTTCCCTGGTGAACAGGAAGTTATGACATGCTGGATTTCAGTGCCATTAGATTTGGATCTCCTACGGTTCGCACCACATGCAGGACCACAAGCTAACCACCCACATTTCATTTTAATTTTCTTTTGCAAATTCAGTTCACATGGTTAGTTTATGGCTGATTATGATATGTGAACCCTCACAGTTGGATTAAGTAAATCATGCTTCAGTTATTTAGGGGAAGCATGTCGTGCAAATACAGCCTGTAGGAATCCTATATGGAGGTTTGGCATATTTGTTTTTGGGGTTTTTTAAAAAACTTGTATCACAACCTGATGTGAGCTGAAACTTAATTTTTTTTCCCCCTTGTCTCAATGTACATCAGATTACATCTTTTTCCCCCCACTATTTCCCTGCCTGTGTTGCAATTAATGGAGGGGGGAGGGAAAACAGGTGGTCCTTGACTTACAGCCCCAAATTTATGTTGCTATGTGAGACAGTTGTTAAGTGAGTTTTGCCCCATTTTGTAACCTTTCTCGCCACAGTTGTTAAGCGAATCACTGCAGTTGTTAAGTTAGTAACACGGTCCTTAAGCGAATCTGGCTTCTCCGTTGACTTTGCTTGTCAGAAGTTCCCAAAAGGGGATCACATGATCATAGCACAAGGCAACTGTCCTAAATATGAACCGGTTGCCAAGCATTTGGGATTCTGATCACACGATCATGGGGAGGCTGCAATTGTTGTAAGTATGAAAAAAATAGTCATCCGTCACTTTTTCCAGTGCTGCTGTAACTTCAAACAGTCACTAAACAAATGGTTGTAAGTTGAGGACTACCTGTAGCTAGAAAACATGTGAGACATGAACCTGCAGAAACATTTATTCCTTGCCATCATTCATTCGGTTGATCACTAGGGGGCATTAAGAGTAGATAACACAGTTCTCAGAGATGGAAACTTTCTCTTGGAATATGTAACTTTTTAAGATAAACTGTGCCTGTCCTTTCAGACCTTAAGCACCTGTCTCTGGCTTCCTTTAATTAGCTTTGTTTGACTTGCACACAGATGCTTTTCTAAATATGTACTCAGTGGATGTACTAGGGTTATCTCAATATTTTCCCTCTAACAAACCCTTTCTTTCTCTTCTTTCACTGACCGATTGCAAATTACACCTGCTCTTCCCTCTGAAGAGGAGGGAAGAGAAGCCATTTTTACCACCATCTCAGTGAATGTAAACTAAGGACAGGTTGACAGCAGAATGATTTCCAACCCCCATCCTTCAAATGCAATTTGAAGAAGATCTGTGCTCGTCCTCACTGTCATCAGCTCTGCAAGGCTGAGAACAAAGAGCATTTGGTGAAGGCCTAGTGGGATTGGATTGGATTGGATGACTTCCTTGATCCCTTCCATGTTTCTGTGGTTCTATGATTCTTCTGCATGATCTGAGAACTGCATTAGTATAAAGAAGTTCTTCGATCCATCAGTCAGTCTGTCTGTCTTGATGATGATGATGATGATGATGATGATAATATGCATTTAATTATGCCCAACTATTGGTGATTCTATGCATCAGATCTCTCCATATTAGGGCTGTCAAACTCCCGGCCTGTGGGCCGGATGCGTCACGTGGGCCGGTTTAGCAAAGGGGGAAAAAGTCCTTATACGTCATGTGACGATGCCGGGATGATGTGAGTTTGACAACCCTGTTCCACATCTTCTGATCTTGCGCTGCTTCTTTGACTTTTTCTGTGCTTTGGCTGGTGTCCAGCCACCGTGTTCTTTGGCGGCCTGGTGTCCTTTTACTGCAAACTCTTCTGAACATAATTGCTATCTCCAGTGAATTCCTCCTCATGATATGGCCAAAATAAGTGAGCTTGTTTTGAACCTACAGCCCATCAATTTAATTGGGCAATGTTAAATTTAGTATTCTATGAGGGAGTGTGAAAAATGTTTTCCTCTTTGAATAGAATAGAATAGAATTTTTTTATTGGCTAAGTGTGATTGGACACACAAGGAATTTATCTTGGTATATATGCCAGATGTTCACTTTCTTTTGCATTTTGCCATGACTTTCTTCTTTTTTTGTTGGTTGCGATGTATCTATGGAAGGAATGGGACTTTTCCCCTCGAACTCTTGGTGTTGCCTGTTTCTCCACCAGGGTTTTGCCTCTGCATTATTATGCCTTGGCACTTTGGACTATGGCCCTTCCTTCCCAGTCCCTTCACCGGGGCCCATTCGTGGCCCATTCATTGCAGTACAATTCGCGTCGGGCTTTTGGGCGCACAGGACAGTTCGAAGCCAGCCAATTGGTGCAGGGGCTTTGGGGCTTTGGGAGTAGAGCAGGGGCTGCAGTTCAGAGGGAGGTTCTGTCAGTTTGGAGCCTCCTGAGGCGGCGGAGAGCAGCGCAGGGGAGGGATCCAGCCACCAAAGATGGGGTGTGTGTGTTGTAGAGGAAAATTCCCAGAAAAAGGAAGGAGTTTACTAGGGCAAGGCTAAACAGCCTCAGGCGCTTGTTAGGAGAAGGAAGGGAAGGGGTGGAAGCTCCCCTATACCTTGTCCTGCCTCCCTGACACCGAACAGGAAGAGTGGGGGGGGGGGGAAGAGAGAAAGAAAAAGAAAGAGGAGAGAGAAAGGAAAAAGTCCCCAAGCCCCTGCACCAATTGGCTGGCTTCAAATTGTCCTGTGTGCCCAAAAGCCCGTTGCGAACTGTACTGCGATGAATGGGCCACGGTGAAGGGACTGGGACAGAGGGGCCGTGGCCCAAAGTGCCGAGGCATAATAACGCGGAGGCAAAACCCTGGTGGAGAAACAGACAGCGCCAAGAGTTCAAGGTGAAAAGTCCTAGACCCACCTATGGAACGTTCCCAAATGTGTTTCCATTAAGCATTCTCTTCCCAGGCCCCAAACCTCAAGCTCATTCCAGTGCATGAAAGCACTGGTGGATCTGTGGCCATTCCCAGATTCTCTACCAATTCTCAGCAGACCAAGCAGCCCTTTCAAACCAAAGTGATCGACTCAGTTCCCTTTTGGAAAAAGGGCTGCCAGGAGTCTCACCCCACAGACCATCTCCTATCAGTGCCTTTCTCATCTGGTAAGAAGATCAGGCCTGAGGGTTTAATCTGATCAAAATGCTCACTTTCCTCATTGCCCACCATCCCTTGGAATCAAAACTTTGGATCTTTGCTTTCAGCCCGTGTTCAGACACATACAAGGACAAGAGGGGGCCCTGTGGGCACCTTATCCAAAACCCCTGTTTATTTTTACCTCTAAGGCCAAGCCCTCTTGCTCTGGCCTGCAGGCCCTTGCCCTCAAGTGTTGCCATGGCGCTTGAATGCAGGGCAGAGGTCCTTCCCTGGCGGAAGGGACAGGCAGCTATTTCAGGCAGTATGGACCTTGCCCTCTTGGAGAGTGCCAGAATATGACATAATACATGGCAGTGAGATTCGACTTCTGAGAGACTGAAGTCCATTGCCAGGTATGTCTAAGCTGTCTCAGCATTAACAGAAAGGGAGGGGCGACCCATCCGACGAAGTCCTCAAGGTAGAGTGGCAGCGATGGCTTTCTGCCAACAAAATCCTTGTGCAAATATTCTTCTTAAATGTCCCTGGAGACCTCTCTCGGCCTCATGGCACAGCTGTGTGGGAAACGCAATTGACCAACCTCCAGGCTTGGCCCAAACATGGCTATGATGCCAAGAATTGCTTTCAAGAAAATTATTTGTAGGGCAGGAGGGAATTATTTGTAATTAATCCAGTACAGGAATGGTGTGGCTCTGTCGACAATGTATGTTTTGTTTTTAGAGATGTAGATGCTGCTCCTGTTTCCTTGGTACTGATCTTCTCTAAGTGTTATGCTTTGCTGATACTCTGGGATTGTGTTTCTATAACATTTAGTTTTATTCTGATACTACATTATCTACTACTTACATTAGCTTTCCTTCACTGATTTAGTGGTCTATAAATACACCAAATCACAATTCCCAGAATTCATGGGCATTTGAAATCAGCCAGTAGTGATCTAATGAGGGTAATAATAATTTCCTCCTCCCCCTCCTCCTCCTCCTCCTCCTCCTCCCCCCCTCCCCCCCTCTGTACTTTATAGGATAGCTGTCTGCTGCAGCAATATACAGTCAGAATCTATATCAATCATATCTCTCTCTCTCTCTCTCTCACACACACACACACACACGCACACATACACACTCCATTCATATATACATATATACATACAAACATACATACATACTTACATACATACATACATGTATGCATCCCATAGTTTAAATTGTAACCTTTTCCTCTGGCATTTCCAATTTAATGGCTAATTAGCTAGTTTCCCTAAGGCTGCAAATCTAATATTCCTCACTAATCTGAGAGCCGTTACTTCCTACAACATTGGATTCATTCCTAACCCCATCTCCCTTTCTGATTTCTCTCTCCCCTCCTGCCACTTTCTGTCATGGGTGGCTCGCAACCATTTTGCTTCTAGAGGTTCCTTTTCTTTCCTTTTACAACTAAGACGTCCTCCCTTACAGACACCCATTTGACTCAGGATAGTAAGAGGACTAGGCTGTCCATCTCTTTGTGGGCTGAGGCCAACCCAGATCCCAGGCTGGTCCAGGGAGGCAAGGACACGTGAGACAAGGGCCCCAGAGAAACAAGCACAGGGAAGAACCCTACCCAGAAGCAAGAGGAATAAATCAAACAACTGTGGGCCACCCAGACGCATGTGACGCTGATAAATATCATGTCACCATCCCTATAGAGGCGACCCCTGTATAGGGACCCCTTGCAGCATGGAATTAGACACGGGGTCCTTCTTCACCATTGTGTCATGGCAGACACTGAAGCGCCTAATCCTGACTATGAAGAAAAAGCAACTCAAACCGCAAAGTATCACTTTCAATGATTTCCAAGGGAATAACATCCCTGTGCTAGGAAGAGCATCAGTGCAAGTCAAATTCAACGACTTTGAATTTGGACAGCTGCCCCTGACCATCATCGACAATGACAGACCAACTCTACTGGGCCTGGAGTGGTTCAAACCCCTAGGATTAGGGGTCACCGGCATCAACAAAATCAGTGGGAGTGAATTAGATCAATTGCTGGCAAAGTTTGGGGACCTTTTCAACAGGACCCTAGGCAAGTATACAGGAAAATCTATATCTTTTAACCTGACCCCAATCAGACTAAAACCCCACAAGGTTTCGTTAGCTCTTCAGCCCAAGGTAGATGAGCAATTAGATAAGCTAATTGACCAGGGGATTCTGGAGCCAATCAACCACAACACGTGCGAGACCCCAATAGTCACCCTAATTAAATCAGTTGGGTCGGTGTGCATCTGCGCAGACTACAAATGCACATTAAATAAAGATTACAACAGAGTGCATACCCCATGCCAGTAGTGCAACATCTACTACATTCGCTGGGAAATGGAAAAATATTTGCCAATTAGATTTAGCCCAAGCGTACCAACAATTGCCAGTAGATGGTGCAACCATGGAAGCCCAAACCATTGTGACACACTGTGGGGCATTTATATGCAGCCGATTGCAGTTTGAGGTAAGCGTGGCCCTGGGACTATTCCAGAGCATGATGAAGCGTCTTCTACAGGGCATCTCAGGAGTAGTCCCCTATTTTGACGATGTCCTCATGTCAGGGGAGAATAAAGAACAATTGATCAACTGTTTGGAAGAGACATTGGGCAGATTTCAAAAGAAGGGACTTAAAGTCAAAAAGGAAAAATGCCAAACTGGGGTGAAGTAAATTGAATTCCTGAGATACTTAATTGATGGTTCAGGGATCCACCGCACAGATAGTAAAATCAAGGCAATTAAAGAAGCCCCAACCCCAAAGAACAAAACTGAACCTCAGGTGTTTCTTGGGCTGCTAAATTTTTATAGTATTTTCTTAAAACAGAAAGCCACTGTTGCCAAGCCATTGCAAAGACTGCTAGGGAAAATGGCCACATAGACCTGGGGAAGGAAGGAAGCACATGCATTTGCAGCTGTTAAAGACTTGTTATCTTCAGACAGTGTTCTTATTCAATATAATGAAACTCTTCCCCCCCGTAGTGACTTGCAATGCTTATCCTTTTGGGGTGGGATCAGTCCTCAGCCATAGGCTTCCAGATGGCACAGAAGCCCCAACTGCATTTTATTCGAAAACATTATCACCACCCCCAAAAGGAATTACAGCCAATTAGACAGGGAAACCCTGGCTGTGGTGGTGGGTATTGAATAGTTCCATGAATATGTTTATGGGAGGAAATTCAAACTCATAACCGACCATAAACCGCTGTTGGGTCTCATTGCTGGAGACCAACAAACACCAAACTACATGTCCCCTAGGATGGCCAGGTGGGTGATTTTCCTGATGGGGGTATGACTACAAGCTGGTGCACAGACCAGGAAAGAACATTACCAATGTCGATGGTTTCAGTAGGTGCCCCCTGCCAGAGCTTGTTGAGGACCCAGCTCCAGCCACACAAGTACTACTTATAGACATTGGACTTAACAGCCCAGTCACCTCCAACAGAATTGCAGAGTACACAAGGAAGGATAAATTGTTGTCCAAAGTTTTAAACTCGGTGTGGAGGGGATGGTCACAAGAGAAACTGGGTGAAGAGTTCAAAACATTTCAAACTAAACAATTAGAATTGTCAACACTAAAGGGGTGCTTGTTATGGGGGGAGAGAGTGATTGTGCCACAGGGGTTAAGGAAACAAGTCTTGGAAACATTACACATGGGTCACCCAGGGACTGTACAAATGAAGGCGCTGGCCCGGAGCTATATTTGGTGGCCAAACGTGGACAGAGACATTGCAGAATGGGTAGTGACATGTATGCCATGCCAGGAAACCCAGCCAACTCAGGGGTGAAATGCTCCCGGTTCAGACTGGATCACTTGATCAGGTAGCAATGGCAGCGGGTGGTTCAGAGAACCGGTAGAAAAAATCCCTGGCCCCTCCCCCTGCCCCAGCTGAGTCATGCGATCATCAGAGGTTGGGTTTTTTTTAACTTTTAAAAGCATTTTTTCTTTGGCCAAAATAATGCTTTCAAAAGTAAAAAAAAGCCTTTGATGATCGAGCGGCTCAGCTGGGATTGTCAGAACCCTTTAAAAGCTTTTTTTAAACGATCTCTTCGGCTGAAGAGGTTGTTTTAAAAAAAGCTTTTAAAAGGCTTCTCTGGCGATCCCAGCTGAGTTGCCTGATTGCCAGAACCTTTAAAAAGCATGTTTTCTACAAGCTCTTTGGCCGAAGAGGTTGTTTAAAAAATCCTTTTAAGAGGTTCTGGCGATCAGGCAACTTCAGATGGGATCATCAGAGGAGCCTTTTAAAAGTTTTTGTTTCCTCTGGCAATCCCAGCTGAGTTGCCTGATCATCACAGGCTTTTAAAATCATTTTTTTACAACCTCTTACAACAGCCCCTGCCCATGCCCACCCAATTGCCCTGTCCCCACTTGCCTAATTGCTGCTTCTTTCAGGCTTGCTAAATCTTGCTTCAGCTGCTGCAAACAATTGCATTAGCTAGCAACTCAATCTGCCTGCCTGCAATCCATCTCATTGGTGAGCAACTCAATCTGCCCGCCTCCAATTGGGTAAGTAACTGGGGGAGGGGAGCTTTAAAAAATAGTTAATTGGGGGGTTTTTAAGCAGTTTTTTTTTTACAGCAATTTAAAGTTAAGGAAGTTTTAAATTTAGCTGCTTTTATCTAAAAAATATAAATAAAATAAAATAATAAAATAAAATACAATATTTGTGCAGCTTTCTGAGAATTAGTGTGTTTCTGTAGTGTTTCATTCTAACTACACAAACACACAAAATCTCACAAAGCTGTATGTGGCATTTTGTGTGTGTGTGTGTGTCAGTTGTGTTGTGTGTGTGTGTGTGTGTGTGTAAAGTGTGAAAGTTGGTTTTTGAGTTTTTGTGGCTGTGTGAGGTTCCTGCTTGTTGCAGGGGCCATTTTGGGTGAGGTACAGCTGCTTTTACATTGTGTGTGAGTCAGTTGTATTGTGTTGTGTGTGTGTAAAATATGAAAGTTGGTTTTTGGTACCTCTTATTGTTTTGTGTACTTTGTTTATTATTTTTATTATTTATTGTTATTGGCCATGCCATCCACTCACCTGACCACCAAGCCACGCCCACCAATTAAGCCATGTCCACAGAACCAGTAGGGAAAATTTTTAGATTTCACCCCTGGGCCAACTCCACCCCAGGCACCCATCAAGGAGTGGGAAATCCCTAAGAGTCCATGGTCACAGATACATATTGACTTTGCAGGGCCGATCGAGGGAAAAACATTTCTAATTGTTGTTGATGCATATCCAAAATGGTTAGAGGTAGTGATAATCTGACCACAAAAGCAACGATAAGGGCATTAAGAAAATTGTTGGCAACCCATGGGTTACTGGATATCCTTGTTTCTGACAACGGGCCACAGTTAACTGCAAAAGAAATTGAGTCATTCGTAGCAGAGCAAGGAGTCAGAAATGCCTGGTTGCCCTATTTAATCCGGCTAGTAATGGTCAGGCAAAATGAATGGTGAGACTGACCAAAGAAACACTCACCAGAATGGGCCCCAGTAACTGGCAGGAAAGATCAACAAATTCATCTTAGCCCAACATATCACCCCCAGCGCAACCATTAATAAAATCCAGTTGAGCTAGTAATGGGCCGGAGACTAAAGTCACCGTTAGACCAGTTACACCCCTATTACCACCCAGAGATATCCCTGGACTCAACCTGACAACTCAGGGAGTTTGAAAAAGGGGAGAGCTCCCTCAGCATGAGTATGAGGAACTAAGGGAGATGTTTCAAAAGTGTGAGAAGTGTTTAAGGGAAATAAAGAAGCAGAGGACTGGTTAGAATGTAAAAAAAATGAAAAAGAAAATATGAGTGAGAAGCAAGAGAGCAAGAATACAGTGTCGAAAGGAAATAATTGAAGATAAAAACATAGATGATTACACTGGAATTGACAATGACAGAATAAAAATGGATAGGGGGAAGTATATCTCAAAAAAGAAGAGAGGAGAAGGAAATGGGAAAAGATTGAGGGGGAAAATTAAAAGAGTAAAAATTAGAGAAAGGAGGCAGAAAGAAAGATACAAGACAAAGAAAAAGAAGAAGATAAGAGATTGGGAGAAAGGGAGGAAAACATTAAGAAATGGAAATTTGGAGAGACCGAAAGAAAATGGTTAAAAGGGGAAGAAAAATGGATAGCAGAAAGGAAATTAAAACATCAATAGGTTGATTTAAGGGAAGGATATTAGTAGTAGAAACTGTATGTAAGAAGTAAATTAGAAGAAATATATAGATTATTGTAAAAGGGAAGTAAGCAAGGATGAAATGAAGTGTATGTAAGAAGCAAAAAAGAAGAAATATACTGTTTAATGTAAAATGGAGAAGTAGATGAAATGTGAAAGATAAAATGGGTTATATGTTTTGTTGTCTGGGTATGTATGGATTGGGGAGAACAATAGTGGATGGTAAAGAAATATGTTTTAAATATTGAAAAGAACAAAGAAATTAATTGAAATTAAGATATAAAACTGAAAAGTTAGCAAATGATATAAGTCAGGATGAAATTAAATATATGCAAGAAGTAAAAAAGGAAGAAGTATACTGTTTAAGAAAAATAAAGCAGATGAAATGTGAAAGATAGAATGGTTTATAGGTGAAAATAATTGAAAGTGAGATATAAAATTGAACAAAATTGAAATGTTAGTAAATGTTGTATGCTAAGGAAAGAGAAAAACAATTATTGAACGGAATAAGAATTTAAAGAAAATAAGAGGTGGAAGGTTGAACTAACTAAAAGGTTGTAAGATACAAATGGAATAAGTTGAAATACATTGTTAATAATTAAAAATATATGAGGGGAATTCTGAGAAATACACTCAATAAATGGAGGAAAAACAGGCGTTATCTGGACAACATAGTGAAAAATACTGAATTGAAAATGAATACAGCAATAGAGAGAGATAAGAAGGAGTAGAGAGATGAAGAAAAGGAGAAGGAGAGAGAGGAAAAGAAAAAAGGGAAGAGGGGTGGAAGAAAGGGAGGGGAAATAAGAGTAGGAGAGAAGGTTAGATAGGGAGGAAGAAAGGAGGAGGGGGAGAAAGGAAGGGGAAGAGAGGAGTAGGAGAGGAGGGAAGAAAGTAGGAAGGATAAAAGAAGGGAGGAAGAGGAAAGAGAAAGAGAAGAAAGATTGCTGTAAAACAAAAAGATGAAATGGAAGAAAGGCAATCCCGAACATGTTTGAACATATCAAGATAAAAACTGAATTATCTAAAAAATAAAAGAAGAGAATATATATCAATAAAAATGGAGAAATTAGAACTTGAGGGCGAAAGAAGATGTGGTTTATATAAACAAGTGTAGAAATATTAAGATTTGATTAAAAATACGGAAAAAGAACATTTTGGCAGAAATTGTAACTAAGTAAAATGTATTTCGATATGTTAAGTTGTATAAGATATGATATGGCCAATACTCTGTTCATAAAATGTGTGTGCGTGTGTGCGTGCGTGCGTGTGTGTGTGTGTGTGTGTGTGAAGAAAAAAAATCAATAAAAATTGATTCAAAAGAAAAAAAGAGAGAGAGAGCTCCCGCAGCCGGCCAGCTTCTTGCTCCTGATTGTGGCTGGAAATAAAGTGTTGAAATGGACTAGGCATCCTGCCTCTTCTATTCACACACCCTATCTAACAGAGGTTATCAAAGATTCCATTTCTGTCCTTTCTACATATCCTCCCTCCTGAGCCTGGACAGCAAGAAGGAGGTTTTGCCCAACTCTTCTACTTTTTGGTCTGGGTTTCCCCCGCCCCCCCATTTGGAACACTCTTCCTCCCCCCCACAATACTGCGTTGGAACAGTCTTGATTTCTTTCTCATCAGTTGTACAAATGTCTTCCACCCCGTAAACAAGATCTGCTCTTCTTCAAAGGTAGAAATACTGGCAGTGGGTACCAGTGGGGGATTGTATGGCTGGACTCCCTGAAGTCGGGGATGCATTTGGCAGCAGAGGCATGTCTTAAGTAGCCTGAAATATAACATGTAAGCAAAGGCATGAGCTAAATGAGCTCATCCATGTGCAAAATGTCAGGCCATTGTTTAGTGGTGGCTTGCATAGCATTTCATAATGGGCTAAGGATAGGCGAAGCTTGACATCCAAGAGCTGAAACGCAGCTTTCCGAAGACTGCCATGAACCGTAGGCTTCTGCCAGAAATAAAAATTTGGTGAAGTCATTATTCTGGAACATTTGTTAGATGAGCTAGCTTAGGGGTGGAGGGGAGACCACAAAATGGAATAGAGGTAACATCTTAATAAACAGAATGCCAAACAGAATGGCATCTTTGAAATGTGTTAGGTCACTTATAAAGTCCAAGAAATCTATATTCCAATAACAAAATAATAGAATAGATAATAGAAGGCTAGATAAAAATTGCTGGTTTATCCACAAAACCAATCGGACGGAAATAAGGTTTGCATGATTCACACGTCAGTCTACTGTAAAATGCAAGTTGTCATCAGGTTGTCATGGCAATTGGAGCAGGATTGCCATTGCTAAGAGATGTTGAAGTAATGTCATGTGACCACAATCAACAATTTCATCTTTCCCAGTTCCTGTCGTCATTGCAGATTGTTAAGCAGGAAATGGTGGGAGTCTCAGGCAAGGAGTGCAGGGGACATGGAGGAGGCTGGGAGGGAGGGCTCAGGATGCCCAGTGTAAGCTATGCACGAGTGCAAAAAGGCTTGTGAGTGGACAGTACAGCACAAAGGCTGTTCTGAAGAACTGAAGAAGCTTCTTGGATGAAAAGTGAAACACTTTTCAAAAGGAAAAAAGGAAAAAACCCAAGAAGGTCCAAGAAAGCACTTTTGGGACAACTATGACCTGGATGATTGAGAATCTCCACAGACTTTCGAACATGGAGATTACATCCCTGGGCTTTGGATCCAAAATTTTATGGAGAAACTGTGGAGGTTCATCAAGGCCTCCAACCATTTCCCAGTATTGCTCTCCATAGATATTATGATTTTGTTTACTCAGAATAAATTTAACCACACAAAGGTGACATAAGGCTCTGGAAATCAGAGAAAAGTTAAAAGTCCAGTCAGGGACAGAACACTCCTTCAGATAAGTCGTTGTTTGGGTAGGGGCTATGGATGAAAGACAAAGTCAACCTAATTGTTTGATGGACAGAATATGCCCTGATAACCGTCAAGGTCCCTGCCCTCATAGCCATTTCGGTAACTTTCCATACTAACTTCCTGGAGTTACTCTGGAAATCCCAAAGAGGACTATCCAATATCTATACCAAAGTGCTGCTGCCATGTTCTTTGCTGCAAATAGAGTCTCCCAGCAATCTTCTGACAAGCTCCTCTTCTGACCAGAGTAGCTGGGTAAAGTCTTGGTGAGCCCAGTCCCAATCTGAACGCCAAAATAATGCCTGGAAGCCATCTTTTGTATTAGGTCTTCAGACCTGCCACATTTACTATTGTGGGAAACTGGGAGGGGGGATTGTATGGAGCAGGGGTCTCCAACCTTGGCAACTTTAAGACTTGTGGACTTCAACTCCTAGAGTTCCTCAGCCAGCTTTGCTCTGGGAGTTGAAGTCCACAAGTCTTAAAGTTGCCAAGGTTGGAGACCCCTGGTATGGAGCATGGGTGATATATAGTCATAATAACATTCCTTTCTCAAGAAGTCAAGGCCAACTTGCCCTGCACCTGGAAGGCTGGACCTGGGAGGCATTCTCAGTTGGGACAATGTTTGATTGGATCATGTGATGGACTTGTGGGTATTGGGCAGGGACTTGAACTTTTCTTTGGGTGGGGAAAACCTGGAAACTTTCAGATTCGAGTTTTCCCAGATGTGCCAAATATGACATCGCTAATAAAATGGAATTTTGAGGAATTTCAGGCCTCGGAGTTTTCTTTTGTTAGGGGTGTTACTTGGAACCCTGACACCTAAGTGTCACTACCACCAAGCCTGCTGGGGATGGTGGACAATACTGTTGAATTGAATGCTGGACTTGAAGAGACAGAGAGGTGCCAGTTCCTCAGAAGAGTCTTCTGAATGGACTATTCAGGAAGAGCTTTTCTCCAACAACTGTAACCAAATCTGAGTAGTGTCAGTTGTGCTGAAACAGACAAAGAAACTCTCATCTGGGTACATTTAATCACTGGAATAATATCAGAATCTAATTCTTGCCTTCACTGATGGCATGATTTCACTTTGATCATCTCTTGATGGTGTACATTGCTGAATATTCTGATCTATTCCACGGATTCTGAAACTCTTTCAGGAGGATGGGTAGTTTTTAGAAATGTGAAAAAGAAATAAATGAAGACTTGCTCTGAGCAAAATTTGGCCCTACATTCATGGACTAATTTGTAGTGCTCTGATTTCATTATTTGCCACCGGATTGTATAGTGCTTATTAGGGCTGTCCAATGTTCTGGATTCAAAGGCAATTATAGGTTTCAGGCCGCAGCAGAGCAGGCACGAGGACTTGCCTGAAGGTCCTTAAACCAAGCATGTTGCGTCGTGCTGCAACTACGATGGGCAGCCTCATAATTGCAGGAAAAGATACCGTTGCTTTAAGGCAGGGGTGTCAAATTCAATTTCATTAACGGTGGCATCAAGGTTGTGTTCGACCCTGGTGGCTGGGGGGCGTGGCCAAGATGGGCATGGCCAGCTTGACGTCCCTCCTGTTGGGGGCGCCTGTGGTGTTCCAAGCGCTCTGCCGGTGAAAACGGAGCTCAGGCTGCCCTCCCAAGCTCCATTTCACTGGCAGAGGCATCACAGGCCAGTCCTTTGCTGTTTCCGGGGTGGCCCTGCAGGCCAGATCTAAGCACCTCATAGGCTGGATCACATTTGACACCCCTGCTTTAAGGAGTTGCAGATAGATGCTCTGTGAGTTCCTCAGATGCTCCGGAGTTATTTAGTAATAGATTTCTATTGTAATTTGTACAACTCAAAACCAGCATTCAAAGCCTCCCCCTTCTCCCCTCCCCCCCAAAAGATAACTCTGTGAGATGGATTGAGCTGAGAGGGAGTGCCTGGCCCAAAATCACCTGATGACTGCCTACCAGAGGTTTAGAACTCATGGATTCCTCATTTCTAGTCCAGCACCTTAACCACTAGACCAACCTGGCTTTTTGCCTTGAATCTAAAGCACTGCACACAATCGTATTGCTTTGCTGGTGAAAGCTTGGACAAAATGTACAGGAGGACTACCAATAGGAATTTTGCCAAGAAATCCTTTCAGGGGAACTTAAAGGCCTGGAGACTAAAACATATGAAGAATGATTGCAGGATTTGGGTTTGGCTAATCTAGAGCAGGGGTGTCAAACTCGATTTCATTGAGAGCCACATCAGGGTTGTGTTTGACCTTGTCGGGGGCAGTTGGGGCGTGGCCAGGGTGGGCGTGGCCAGCTCAATGTCACTCGTGTCTGGGGCATCTGTGGTGGCCCAAGCGCTCTGCCAGCAAAAACAGGCTCCCAAGCTCTGTTTTCAGCTGTGATGGCCTCCTGCAACCCTCTGCCAGTGAAAACGGAGCTCAGGAAGACTGTGCACGACCTTCATGAGCTCCGTTTTTGCTGGCAGAGGCACCACGGGCCAGTCCTTTGCAGTTTCCAGGGTGGGCCCACAGGCCAGATCTAAGCTCTCGCGGGCCTGATCTGGCCCCTGGGCCTTGAGTTTGACACCCCTAGTCTAGAGAAAATAAGGACTAGGGGGGACATGATAGCACTATTCCAGTATTTGAGGGGATGCCCCAAAGAAGAAGGGGTCAACTTACTTTCCAAAGCACCAGAAGGCAGGACAAGAAACAATGGATGGAAGCTAATCAAGGAGAAGAAGCAAGCTGGAATTAAGGAGAAACTTCCTAACCGTGAGGACAATCAACCAGTGGAACAGTTTGCTTCAGAAGTTGTGGGCGCTTCATCACTCGAGGTTTTTATGAAGAGACTGGACAGCCACTTTTCTGAAATGGTATAGAGTCCCCTGCTTGAGCAGAGGGCTGGACTAGAAGACCGCTAAGATCCCTTCCATCTCTATTCTGATTGATTGAAATTGTCCCAGGCCCTGCAATTAATCTGGAGTATTTCACTTGCGGGAAATGGTTTTGCCAACCAGGCAGAAAAACTGATTGGCTGTAGGGCTAAAGTGATCTCCCATGACGAAGAAGAACGGAAATTCGGTGCGTGGTCTTACCAAAGAGTAATCAGCACCAAGAAGTGCACCTCCATCCTGGGGAGGACAACCTCTTTGATTCTGATATTGAAATGCTATTTGTAAAAATGGAGCAACATCTGGGAACCAAGAAACGGAACAGCAGCGACGCTATTATATTTAAACCAGATGGTGGTGCAGAAAAGGGAAGAAGAACAGCTGGATTCAGATTGCTGAGGTGGCCAAATTCATTGTAATCTGCCCCCTCTTTGATCATTTCTCCTGCCTACCGGAGCTGCTTCTGTGCTTTATAGGTTATTGTTATGTACCATCAAAGGAGTGTGCTATAGTTTTCACTCAGGTCCTCCAAAAAGGCGGGAAAATACTTAAAGCTCATTGGTTAAGCTATCTGGCAGCCCTCTATAAAAGAGGACACTGCCAGACTAGCACTCTGTTGGGTTCTACTGGTCTACTAATAAAGAGCTGTAGTTACTGAAAGAGCTGTGTCCGTCTCTTCCCTCATCGGATCTAACAGTTACCATATGTGGATATTCTATATTTGGTTACATTATCTTTTTGAAAAGCGGTATGTAGAGGTCGGGTGGCTCACTTCCAACCCAGGGAGAATGTGTTTTCCTTTAAAAGTGCAAATAAAGTGGTAAATAAACGGAGATTGCTGTGGGTCCTTTTTCTCCCAAATGCAATAGGTCAAAGGTGACATTCTAGTGCAGGTGAAACAGTTGTTCCCAAAGCTGATAAACACCAGTCTCTTCTGGATAGTAGGTGCAGGTTCTCATGGGAAGCGGACAGAGGCACCAACACAGAGAGAAACTCAAGTAAGATGGTGGAAGGCAGGAAGAGAAGAAGAAACCAGCTTTTTAGAAGAACACTAGCTCAGGGGTCTCCAACCTTGGCAACTTTAAGACTTGTGGACTTCATCTCCCAGAGTTCCTCAGCCAGCAAACCAAAGCTGGCTGAGGAACTCTGGAGTTGAAGTCCACAAGTCTTAAAGTTTATTTATTTATTTTATTAAATTTCTATACCGCCCTTCTCCCGAAGGACTCAGGGCGGTGTACAGCCAAAATAAAACACAGAATATATACAATTAAAAGAATTTAAAAAGAACTATTACTATGTGGCCGATTATTAAAACATTTAAAAATTTAAAATATTATTAAAACCCCAATTTAAAACAGCTATTTATGCCAGTCCTGCTTGAATGAATAAATATGTTTTAAGCTCACGACGAAAGGTCCGAAGATCAGGCACTTGACGTAAGCCAGGGGGGAGTTCGTTCCAGAGTGTTGGTGCTCCCACAGAAGGCCCTACTCCTGGGGCCGCCAGCCGACATTGTTTGGCGGACGGCACCTGAGAAGGCCTCTCTGTGAGAGCGTCTGGTCGGTGGGAGGCATAAGGTAGCAGCAGGCGGTCTCGTAAGTACCGGGTCCTAAGCCATGGAGCGCTTTAAAGGTGGTAACCAGAATCTTGAAGCGCACCGAAGACCACAGGAAGCCAGTGCAGACTACGGAGCAGTGGTGTTACATGGGAGCCACGAGCGGCTCCCGTTACCACTCAGCGCAGCTGCATTCTGGACTAACTGTAGCCTCCGGTGCACCTCAAGGGCAGCCCCATGTAGAGAGCATTGCAATAATCCAGCCGAGGCGTAACCAGGCGTGGTGACCGTGCATAAGGCATCCCGGTCAAGGAAGGGGCGCAACTGGCGAACCAAGCGAACTTGGTAAAGGCCCTCCTGGTGACGGCCGCCAGATGTTCATCAAAGGACAGCCGACCATCCAGGAGGGCGCCCAAGTTGCGAACCACCTCCTTTGGGGCCACTAACTGCCCCAACAGTCAGCTGCGGTGCAGCTGACTGTACCGTGCCGGCACCCACAGCCACTCCGTCTTGGAGGGATTGAGCTTGAGTCTGTTTCTCCCCATCCAGACCCATACGGCTTCCAGGCACCGGGACAGCACTTCGACCGCTTCGTTGGGGTGGTCCGGGGTGGAAAAGTACAGCTGAGTATCATCAGCGTACAGATGATAACTCACCCCGAAACCACTGATGACCTCACCCAGCGGCTTCATATAGATGTTGAACAGGGTAGGCGAGAGAATCGACCCCTGCGGTACCCCACAAGTGAGGCACCTCGAGGACGACCTCTGCCCCCCTGTCAACACCGTCTGCGGCCGGTCGGAGAGATAGGGGGGGGACCACCGATAAACGGTGCCTCCCACTCCCAACCCCTCCAACCGGCGCAGCAAGATACCATGGTCGATGGTATCAAAAGCCGCTGAGAGGTCTAATAGGACCAAGGCAGAGGAACAACCCCTGTCCCTGGCCCTCCAGAGGTCATCTACCAACGCGACCAAAGCCGTCTCCGTGCTGTAACCGGGTCGGAAGCCGGACTGGAACGGGTCTAGATAGACAGCTTCCTCCAGGTGCCGGGAAGCTGCCATGCAACCACTCTCTACAACCTTCGCTAAAAGCGAAGGTTGGAGACTGACGATAATTACCCAAAATAGCTGGGTCCAGGAAGGCTTCTTCAGGAGAGGTCTCACCACCGCCTCCTTCAAGGCGGTGGGGAAAACCCCTTCAACCAAAGAAGCATTTATAATCCCCTGGAGCCAGCCTCGTGTCACTTCCTGAGCAGCCAGTACTAACCAGGAAGGGCACGGGTCCAGTAAACACGTAGTTGCATTCAACCTCCCCAGCAACCTGTCCACGTCCTCGAGAGCCACAGACTCAAACTCATCCCAAATAACCTCAACAAGACGAGTCTCTGCCGCCTTGGCTGAATCATCGCAATCATGATCCAAACCATCACGAAGCTGAACGATTTTATCGTATAGATAACCGTTAAACTCCTCAGCTCGTCCCTGCAGGGGGTCATCCCGTCCCTCCTGTTGAAGGAGGGAACGGGTCACCCGAAACAGGGCGGCCGGGCGGTTATCTGCCGATGCAATGAGGGTGGAAACATAGGAACGTTTCACCTCCCTCATTGCCACTAGGTAGGTCCTAGTAAAGGACCTCACTAGTGTCCGATCAGCCTCGGAACGGCTGGACCTCCAAACACTCTCTAGGCGTCTTCTCCGGCGTTTCATCTCTCTCAGCTCCCCGGAGAACCAGGGAGCCAATTGAGATCTGCGCCGGGTCAGAGGCCGCAAAGGCGCGACACGGTCCAAAGCCCCAGCCGCGGCCCGTTCCCAAGCCGCAACTAGTTCTTCAGTCGTGCCGTGGGTAAGATCCTCAGGAAACGGCCCAAGCTCCATCAGGAACCTCTCCGGGTCCATCAGGCGCCTGGGACGGAACCAACGCATCGGCTCCGTCTCCCTGCGGTGGTGAGCAGCGGTTCGAAAGTCTAGGCGAAGGAGAAAATGATCTGACCATGACAACGGTTCTTTCACTATATCTCCTAAATCCAGATCATTTACCCACTGACCAGAGATAAAAATCAAATCTAGCGCGCCTCCCCCGATGTGTGTAGGGCCATCAGTTACTTGAATCAGGTCCAAGGCCGTCATGGAGGCCTGGAACTCCTGAACCACTGTTGATGACAAGCCGGCCGATGGCAAGTTGAAATCTCCCAAGACCAAAAGTCTGGGAATCTCAACCGCCACGCCAGCAAGCACCTCCAGTAGTTCAGGTAGGGCTGTGGCCACGCAGCAAGGAGCCAGGTACGTGATCAACAACCCCATCTGATTTCGATGGCCCCACTTCACAAGGAGGGATTCACAGCCAGCTATCTGAGGAACAGTGGACTCCCTCGGCTCCAGACTTTCCCTAATCACAACCGCCACCCCCCCACCCCTGCCCTGGGTCCTCGGCTGATGGAATGCACGGAAACCCGGTGGGCACAGTTCAACCAGGGGTACACCCCCTTCTGTGCCCAGCCAGGTCTCCGTAATGCCCATAAAGTCCGCGGACTCCCTCTGAATCAGGTCACAAATCAGGGGAGCCTTATTAACCACGGACCGGGCATTGCAGAGCATCAGCCGTAGACCCAGGCTCTGAGGATCCTGACCATCCAGGGAGCGAGTAAGGACTGGGGGGCCGGAGCATGTGATCGCCTTTAAACATCGACGCGTGCTCCCAGCGAGCAATCTGACCCCTGCCTCTGCCATGTCTGCCCCTCCCACTTACCGTACAGATGGAATAATGCTCTTTGCTCTGTTCAGACCCCTCCCCCCTGTCTTCGGACCAGCTAAAATAGTGTCGTGAGCACGCGCTAGGACTGGACATACCCTCCCCGACGGGTTTCCCCCAACACCCGCCCTTGCCCTCCCCCCCTTTAAAAATTCCCTCTCTAAAAATCCCCACAGGCTCTTTCTCTTCGCATGCCACCTCTGTGGGTCCCAAAACCCGTCATGGAGGCCGGCCCTTGGTAACAAAACGGGCCATTCCTGCGAGGCGGGGGCACCTCGCAGGCGCAAGAGTTCATGTGCTGAGTAACGCATAGAAAAAGTGAGTCGGCGAAAGATGATAAGGTGGTAAAAAAAACCAGGTTGGCAGAACATTAATAAATGATGGAACTTCCAGTGGGTATCCAGTTGACCAATAAGACCAATAGGTGCTGGAACAGGATGCCGAAGATGGTATAACGGAAGAAGATAGACAGATGGGATCCATGGTAAATAGTCCATAAATAACGTCCTTGTAAGATCTTAATAAGTCAAGGACAGCCACCAATCTGTCCAAAGTCCAGTCCAGGAAACCATTGGATAGAAACCGTTCCCACCATCGATGCCTGTCCATAATTACTCCTTAGAGGCCTGCCATATCACCCTCTCCGCCAGCTGCTCCGAAAGCAAGCTGTTCCAGGCCCAGAGGCCTGTCCACAGCCAGCTACTACCTCCAAAGTCCACTGATCCCAGTGTGGCGAGGGGGCCAAATCGGAACATCAGGATAAAAATCAGGCAGAGAGGCGACTGCAGGCCGGAAACGATCCTTCACCCCTTCAGCGTTCGAAAGTCAGGGGGGAGGACCGACAACTGCAGGCCGAGGATTATCCTTCCCCCCTTCGATGTTCAAAGTCAAGCTAGGGGGAGGGGGGACAGATGGCCACCGAAGATGTATACAAAGTAGATGGCAAATGTCACAATGGAAAACACCAGATGAAAAGTGCCTGATGGAAAGCGCCATTAAAGGGGGGAATCTACAGCCACGCCCCTAGGCCTCGTCTCCGGCCTTACCTCCAGCCGCATCTCAGGCCTCGCCTCTAGCCGATGGAACAAAGGGTGCCCGCAAACGAAACGCCCCGCAGCCCACCAAGCCTCGCCACACCGACAACGCGCCGATGGGCAAGGCGGGCCAAGGCCGAGGCAGGAGCCGAAGCCGAAGACCGACGCAAAGGCCGAGGACAGACAGCGGGCCTCCCCTGCGCTCCAAAATGGCCGCCATCTCCATTCGCCGCTCCTCCCTCGGCCCCCGCCCTCGGCGGCCGCAATCCCGAGATGGTCAAAAGACCTCTCCAGCGGCCGCCGGGAAGATGATCCAACGGGCCGGGGAACAGAGACAGCTCGGTGAGTCCCCTAGAAGCTGCCATCCTGGGTTTAAACGTCCACCGCCGACTCCAGTTCTCCTAGCGAAACGCCATACTTGCGCATGCGCAGAGCCTAATCTCTGCTTCTGGATTTTTGCCAAGTTGCCAAGGTTGGAGACCCCTACATTAGCTTAACGTTAACCACAGATAACCCGCTCTGATATAGTGAGTGTGTTTCCATGAGAGGGCAAATCAAACATCTCAGTTAATCAGTACAGGTGGTCCTCGACTTACAACAATTCATTTAGTGACTGTTCAAAGTTAAAACAGCACTGAAAAATGTGACTTATGACCGTTTTTCACCCATACGATTGTTGCAGCATCCCCAGGATCAGGTGTCCAAAA
The DNA here is from genome assembly GCF_028640845.1 of Ahaetulla prasina. NCBI lineage: Eukaryota > Metazoa > Chordata > Lepidosauria > Squamata > Colubridae > Ahaetulla > Ahaetulla prasina. The sequence goes on from NC_080540.1 coordinate 166,293,709, forward strand.
TTCAGACGTTTGGCAACTGGTTCACACTTATGACTGTTGCTGTGTCCCAAGGTTATGCGATCCTCTTTTGCGACCTTTTGACGAGCAAAGTCAATGGGGAAGCCAGATTCACTTAACAACCAGGTTACTAACTTATCAACGGCAGGGATTCAGTTAGCAACGGTGAGAAGAAAGACTGTAAAATGGGGCAAAACTCACTTAACAAATGTTTCAGTTAACAATAGAAATTTTGGGCTCGGTGTGGTCGCAAGTCGAGGACTACCTGTATGTGCGTTACCATTTTACAGCCTGTCCAATGTGTCTCTTGAATCAAAGGTTGCAGCTTAAAGGGCTGCAAGGATCCAAACCAATGGTTGGTTTCTACCGGTTCACCCCGGTTTGGGCGAACTGGTAGTGGTGGCGGTGGTGGGAGGCTCCGCCCACCTGCCTGGATGTCATCACAGATTTATTTATTTATTTATTTATTTATTTATTTATTTATTTATTTATTTATTCATATTTTTATACCGCCCTATCTCCCTAGGGACTCAGGGCGGTGTACAGCCATCTAAAAGCAACATAAATATACAAAGTAAAACATTAATCTAAAAAACTTATTAAATAGGCCGAATATTTAAAATAGACATAAATAATAAAACCCCAAGTTAAAAATCTAAAATTTAAACAATTAAAATTTAAAAATCTAGTCCAGTCCTGCGCAAATAAATAGATGTGTCTTAAGCTCGCGGTGAAAGGTCCGAAGGTCAGGAAGTTGACGAAGTCCGGGGTTCCCAGTTCTAAACTGGTAACAAGGGTGAGAGGAACCCACTACTGGTCCAAATCCCAAGGGGCCACCATTTTGATTTTCCTAATGCTGGACTTATAAATAAGACAGACCTTCAGTTTATTTATTTGTTTAAGACATTGATATAACTGCCTATCTTAAAACAAGTCTGGGCAACTTGCAACCAATAAAGCAGTACAAAAAAAGGTATAAAGCAGTGTGTGTGTGTGCGTGTGCGCACACAGTATCTTTGATTTACTTTTTGACCCTTGGCAACTGCCTGGACAAGTCCTTGAAGTTTTCTTGGTAAGATTTCAGAAGTAATTGGTTCCTGCCTCCTTCTCAGGGCTGAGAGAAGTGACTATCACTAAATGAACTGTTGTAAGTCAAGGACCATCTGTATTAAAAAAAAACCCGTTAATAGGCAAGCTGAACAGCAAAAACTAGCTTCAAATCTCTCTCTTAATACTATTATTGTATTTAACTCGCAGAAAGTTTGCAACAGCTTCAACTCCAGCCTTATCCACTCCAGTCGTTGTCTCCAGTCCTACCAGGATCAAATACCTGTGATGGATTCTTAGTAGCACAACTTCTTCTTAAAGTTATTACTAGGGTCTTTCCTTTCCTTGGGTTTCATAATTGTGAGGATAATTTTTCAGTTCAAACATTGGGGATCTGGTCTGATTAGTGCACACAGAAATAGCAGGCTGGATTAGGACCAAAAACCTTTAACCCCGTAATTCAGTCAAGAGAAATTCCATTGCCTATTTTACATTTCACAGAAACCTAACAGATATGGGTCTTGTGAAATTGTATGAACATGCCTGGAAACATTTACCAGATACCTTGACAAAGACCTTAAATTTTTAAAACATCTGATAAGTAACTTATCAAAAATGTACATTTTTTTAAAAAAATGACTGCAGACTTTATTTTCTTGCTAGCTCACCAAGCATCTAAAACTAGTAATAAAATAATGTCTTCATGACGAGGAATTAGTGGAAACTGAAAAGCTTGCATGCTATTTTAGAAACTTTTAGTTGATCTAATTAAAGCTTTGGTGTTATCTGTATTTCTCCCCTCATGGTCAATACAGTCTGCTTTCGCTTTTTCTATAACTTGGAAACACAACTTAAGCCAAAATGGAAGAAAAAAAGCAACACAGAACTGCAGAAAGTGGAAAATAATTTCTTTATTTTTAACAAAAATCCCGTTAAAATGTAGGGATAGGCAAAACAGCATAAAAATAATTTTGTGTGCAAAATAGGCAGCTGAATATAATATATGTGTATGTTTGAATTGGCTTAAAGTTGAGTGACATGGGGGAAAAAATACATTTTTTTTTTGTAAAAGCAATTCATTCACACAATCGTTCATCCAACAAAAAGCAATTTTATTAAACAATGATTAAAAAAGGAAATGTCAAAGTACAAAAGACACACATATCTATCTTCCTACATCCCCTCCAATCAAAAGGGATAAACAGTCATTGGGTGTTGTTTTCAGTGTCGTAGAATTTTGCTGTATAGAAGGGGAGAATCTAAAGAGGAGCAGAGATGACTTAAAGATGATTAACTTGTAAATAAATAGATGAATGATTCTTTGTACAGCTAAAGCATAACACAAATTATCAAGAGGAAAATGCTCATAGATAGGTATTTTCTCTTCTAGAAGTAAAAAAACCTTTTTGTTAAATTCTGTGGAATGGGTTGTAAATGAGAGTCAGTTAAAAAGGTAGTAGTAGTAGTAGTAGTAGTAGTAGTAGTAGTACCGTGTTTCCCAGTAGTAGTAATCTGACATTACTATAGTAATGTAATAGTAATACTACTATTACTACAGAAGAGGGCCGTGAAAATATTTGCAGATCACGCGCATCCTGGACATAAACTGTTTCAACTCCTACCCTCAAAACGACGCTATAGAGCACTGCACACCAGAACAACTAGACACAAGAACAGTTTTTCCCCGAAGGCCATCACTCTGCTAAACAAATAATTCCCTCAACACTGTCAGACTATTTACTGAATCTGCACTACTATTAATCTTCTCATCGTTCCCATCACCAATCTCTTTCCACTTATGACTGTATGACTATAACTTGTTGCTGGCAATCCTTATGATTTATATTGATATATTAACCATCAATTGTGCTGTAAATGTTGTACCTTGATGAACGTATCTTTTCTTTTATGTACACTGAGAGCATATGCACCAAGACAAATTCCTTGTGTGTCCAATCACACTTGGCCAATAAAATTCTATTCTTCTATTCTTATTCTTCTTCTATTAAAAGTAGGACACCCACCACCTCAGTTCAAGATAATCAATTCTTTTTAGCTTCATTCTTGGAGGTCACTGAAGAGTTTTTCAAGCTCTGAATTTCTACATTGCCTAAGCTTGGCAGATAAAGAATTTTTTCTTCTTGTTCCAGGTATCAACTAAGAAAACCTGCAGAAACTCCAGATGGATTTTACAGGATGGGTAAGACAATCCTCCTTCAGAAAGAAGGCTACAATTGCCTCCTTCACGTGAATATGAATCTATTCTTTGCCAAATTGGGCAAACTGGTAGCAGCAGTGGCAGGAGGCTGCGCCCACCCACCTGGACACTTCTGTGCATGCGCAGAAGCGTTGCGTGCATGCCCAAGAGCAAACCAGTAGTGATGGCTTTTGAAACCCACCCCTGATATGCATGTAACATGAACAAGGAAACCTCTTTTGGTTTTTTTCCCTCCTGCTGTTACTCTTCCATAAAACACGATGTTTTGCCTGGAAAAACTACAGTTCAGTTTATAGTTGAGCAAAACAATCTGGTTCTACTCTGGTTCTGGACCAAAACCACACACTTTGGTTTTGACTAAGCAACTCAAAACCAACATATCTATCTAACATTGTTGACACGGTGATAACTTTGCGCTTAGGTTAATGTAATATGTTATGTGAGTCAGTGTTTGATTTGATCCAGAAACTGCTCTGGTCATGTGGCCAGGTTGCTGAAGGGGTTCTTGGCTGTGGACACATTACTCCTCTGGTCTTGAAGAAGTTTCACTGGCTGCCTATTAAATACCAAGCCAGGTTTTGCTAATAAAGTCTCAGGTTGTAGTCAATGTGAACCAGATATAAGAGAAGAGAAGACAGAGCTAGGAGGGTGGAGTTAAGTGTATCATTAGCATAGAGTTGTTGCATTCCCACAAGACGTTCTTGAAGAAGTTTCACTGGTTGCCTATTAAATACCAAGCCAGGTTTTCCTTATAAAGTTTCAGGTTCTAATAACTGTGAACCAGATGTAGGAAAAGAGCAGACAGAGCTAGGAGTGGAGTTAAGTGTATCATCAGCATAGAGTTGTTGCATTCCCATAAGGTCTCCAAGTACAATCCTTCCTGAATTCCGTTGATTCTTATCTGGTGCCAATTTAGTGTTGAACTTCAGTTGACCAGATTCTTGTGTATAGGCTAAAATAAGTCTTCTATGCTGCAACCTTACGAATGGTCTCGATTCTTTGTGTCTGACACCAGGACCCTAATGGATTAACTTCAACATTACAATGCAGACCTGAGTGATTATTGGAGATGATCCCATTGCTGATACCTACAACCAAGAGGGCCATGGATGGTCTTTCATTGTAGTGGCATATAGATTTGGGAATCTTTTATTTGGCTGTTGGAAACATGTTTTTGTTCTGAATGATTATTAGCTGGATGGGTTTTTGCCCCCTCTCCTGTTCATTTTATTACATAAAATTTTTATACTATTTTTTGTGTGTAAGTTGAAAATAGCTTTGATATGCTTTTGTACAGCAAGTGGTATAAATGTATTACATTACCATCATTTTTTTCAATGTCTGTCTAATCTCCATCTGTAAACTTTTGTCAAGAAGCTCAATAAATACAGTTCCATAAAAAGAGAGCTCTTCCCTTTAAGACAAACTTGAATTATCTCCAGTGCAAATCTAATAGGCAGATGATACAGTAAAATGTCATGATCTGAGTGCAATTACTAATAAGCCAATTATCAGCAGTGTGAACTGAATGATAAATATTCAGTTACAACAAGCTCTACCTACATTTTTCCTATGAGTTGGCTGAGTTATATTAAGCCCAAAGCTTTGTCGAAGCACAAGGAATTAAACTGGATTTAAACATTATATTTGGAGAGGCCATTCTTAAGCATAAGCCATGATGTGCAAAACACAATGGCTGAATTTATGTGACCTGCTTATTCGATAGATTGAGTTGACTTGTTGTTGTGGTCCGCCAGCAGCCTGCGGAGCTGGCAACGGAGTTGGACAGCAATGAGGCTGAGAAAGAACATGGACCAGTCCTGGAAGCTGGGAAAGACCCGGATGAGGGCTCTGCGTCAGAGGCAGAGGTGGGGCCAGGGCCATCTGGGAGTGATGTGTGGACTCTGGAGCCTCCAGAGGCTGACAGTAGTGAGGCAGAGGAACAGAAGGAGCCTGTTCCTAGTGCATGCATGAGAAGAGCTGCCAGAAGGCAAGAGCAGCTAAAGGAAAGAGGACGACTCGGGAGTAGGGCCAAGAGATGACTGGCCCCTCCCATAAGGCTTAAGACTCCAGCAACGACGTTTGGGCTCTTTGTTGGAAAACAACGTTGATAGCCTTGCTCCTTGTCTTGCTACATTTATTTCTTGTCGGCATCTTCTGCTTTTGAACTTTTGCCAAGAAAAGCCTTTGGCAGTTTGCCTAATTAGTCCAAGGTTGGTGATAAAACTGAAAACTTGTGTTATGAAGAATTTGCTTTGATTTAGTTTAGACGACACTGAGAATGAGTTAATTCTCAGCTGTTCTAATAAAGTTTGTTTTTGAACGGATTGCATCTACTACTACCTACCTGGGCCTGGGTCACAACACTTGTTGTATCAATCCAACCACTGTCAAGTGTTTATTTATCTATCAACTTCCTATGGCAGGGGTCTCCAATCTTGGCCACTTTAAGACTTCTGGGAGTTGAAGTCCACAAGTCTTAAAGTGGCCAAGGTTGGAGACCCCTGTCCTATGGCATCCAACTTCCAGCATTTGTAAATTGCAACTATACCAGTATATATCTCATGTTAGGACTCAAGAGTTTATATTAACACATCAAATGAAGTATTTTATCTCAAATAGGATTGAACCTATTTCACCAGGGATGAAATGCTCTCAGTTCGGACCAGATCACCCGATCTGGTAGTGATAGCAGTGGGAGAACCGGTAGCAAAAATCCATGCCCCCCTGCCCCCCCCACATGCCCAATTGAGCCGCTCGATCATCAGAGTTTTTTTTTTACTTTTAAAAGCATTTTTTCTTTGGCCCATTTTTAAAAAAAAAAGTTTTAAAAAAAGTTTCTGATGATCGCGTGGCACAGCTGGGATTGTCAGAACCCTTTCAAAGCATTTTTTCTACAAGCTCTTCGGCCGAAGAGGCTGTAAAAAAAAAAAGCTTTTAAAGGGTTCTGGTGATCAGGCAACTCACCTGGGATTGTCAGAACCCTTTCAAAGCATTTTTTTTACAAGCTCTTCGGCTGAAGAAGTTGTAGAAAAATGCTTTTAAAAGTAAAAAAAAAAAAAGTTGGCTACGCGCACAGTCACATTAACACCCCCACCAAGCCACGCCCACAGAACTGGTAGTAAAAAAATTTACATTTCACCCCCGGATTGAACCTTGCCCAGGAGAACACTTTCTCTGCATAAATAATGCTATCAAGCATCATATCCTTATAGCAATAACAGCCAAAAATAATTTTTAAAAATGGGGAACTCTCTCATCATAATATTTAGGCACTGGAGACTGCTCAATACAACGGCAGAGCACTCAGTAGTGTCCAACCCAATTCTTTCAGCACAGGATTCTATCAGATGTGTATGCCATTATTCATTAATAAGCATTATGCAACAGCAATAGTTTCAGTTGGACAGAAATCTAGTTATGGAATATCCCACTTGCTTTTTTGGTGGGGGTTAGAAAGTTTAGCTCTTTGCTAAGCTTGAGTTGTCTTTTGAAGTTCTGAATTAAAAACCATTAGGGACTCAAAGGGGACATGCACACTGCAAGCAGAGGTAAGCCTCTGATGGAAATATCAGGGTCTGTTTGATCCTTCCTGATCCAGGAATCAAATCACAATGAGATCTGCTCATGCACAGAATGACCAGATCAGTAGATTGTGCTCAAAGACTCCTGGCTGATGAAAGCTGCCCTTTGCTCTCTGCTCTGTACTTTGCCAAGCTACGGATCCATGGCCATGAGAGAGGGGAACCAACTTGGCTTGATGATCGTGGACCTCTGAGCTGCCATGCAACACTGGACTTTGAGCAGCATTTCTTTTTTCACAGAATGATAGAACAAAATTGTGTTTATTATGCCCTGCACAGCTCTTCTTTTGATTGAAAAGCAGAACAAACACATTCATTTTTTAGACATCCTCAGAAACATTCAGAAAGAGGACCTGTCAGATCAACTAGGAAGATATCTAGATATTTATTTGTTTGGGCAGGAGGAAATGTTCATCGCTTGTTGTGGACAGAGTTGGGACGTATTTGCTTGAAACAGGAGATTTGTTCTGAAATTTCCATATACTTCCCAGGAAGTTGATATCTTCTTTATTGTTGGGTGGCTGCAGGTGGGGAGTGAACCTAGGATGGAATGTTTAGGCCAGGGGTCTCCAACCTTGGCAACTTTAAGACTTGTGGACTTCAACTCCCAGAATTCCTCAACCAGCTTTGCTGAGCAAAAAAGGCTCTAAAAGTTGTAAACCTAATTTTACGCAGCTTCTTTTCCAAAAACTCTACACTACTAACTAGAGCATACAAAACATTTGCCAGACCTATTCTTGAATACAGCTCATCCGTCTGGAACCCATACCACATCTCTGACATAAATACAATAGAACGCGTCCAGAAATATTTTACTAGAAGTGTTCTTTGCTCCTCCGAAAACAACAAATACCTTATACCACCAGGCTTGAAATCCTGGGATTAGAAAACTTACAACTCCGTCGAATTCAACATGACCTGTGTTTAACACACAAAATCATCTATTGCAATATCCTTCCTGTAAAAGACTACTTCAGCTTCAATCGCAATATTACAAGAGCAAAAAATAGATTCAAGCTTAATGTCAACCGCTTCAAACTTGATTGCAGAAAATATGACTTCTGTAACAGAGTTGTTAATGCTTGGAACTCATTACCTGACTCCATAGTCTCTACTCAAAATCCCAAAATCTTCAACCAAAAACTGTCTACTATTGACCTCACCCCATTCCTAAGAGGACTATAAGGGGCGTGCATAAGAGCACAAAAGTGCCTACTGTTCCTGTCCTATTGTTCCCTTCATTATATCAAATTAATATAGCTGATGCATATTCTTTACTTATATATATATATATTTTCTTCATGATACGTTTTTTTAATGACAATGTGTGTGTATACTGTTGTGACAAAATCAAATTTAAAAAAAAGTCTTAAAGTTGCCAAGGTTGGAGACCCCTGGTTTAGGCAATTTGCAAGTTGCCCCAGGTGATAGGTCACCAATATGTAGAGGTGGTGGTGGTTTGTAAGGAGCCTTGATGCTTTTCTTCTGCTTCACTCTGCACCCTTCCTCAGTGTCTGTGTCGCTCTGGTTAAAAGGCGAAAACAAACAGAATTCATGCCAGTTTCACTCAAGCTCCCATATAGCCAGCATGGTGGCAGTGTTGAAGGAAGTGGTTCTCAGCACCTGATAATTGCCGTTGTCAGTCCTACTAGGTAGAACACACCAGGAAGCCAGCTCCACAGTGAGGCTAAAACTATGTTTATTGAGATAAGCTATAATATCTGAAACTTGCAAGTCTGATTGTGCTGTGCCTTCTCTTTCTTATAATTCACTGAATTAGAGAGGCATCTGGGTGAGTTGCTTCTGAATGTTATCTATATTCTAGGCCAGTGATGGCTAACCTTTTGGTTGTCGCGTGCCTGCACCCATAATGAAATGCGCATGCGACGCTCTGCACCCTACCCCCCGCGCATGTGCGTGCGACCCAAGGGTAAAATGCTCCCGATTCGGACTGGATCGACCGATCCGGTAGTGATGGCGGCGGGTGATTCGGAGAACTGGTAGCAAAAATCCCTCCCCTTGGCCCATGCCCAGCTGAGCCATACAATCATCAGAGCCTTTTTTTTAACTTTTAAAAGCATTTTTTAACAATCTATTCGGCCGAATAGGTTGTAAAAAATGCTTTTAAAAGGTAAAAAAAGAGGCTCTGATGATCACAGCTGAGCCGCGCAATCATCAGAGCCTTTTTTTTAACTTTTAAAAGCATTTTTTCTACAACCTCTTCGGCTGAAAAATTTGTTTAAAAGGCTCTGACAATCCCAGCTGAGCCGCACGATCGTCTGAGCTTTCTTTTTTTTATTTTAAAAGCAATGCTTTTAAAAGTAAAAAAAAAGATTGCGTGCCACAGCTGACCACCCCTCCGCATACTGTTCTACTTACCACAGGCCTCCTTTTGGTGTGCAATGCACGGGCGCAGCGCACATGCACAGCCAGTGAAACAGTAGTAAACCGGTTCAGATTTCACCACTGGTGCAACCTCCCCCTCCCAGAACTCCCCCACCCTCTCCCCGTTTTGGGCCTAGCGGGCCTCCCTGCAGCCTCCTGGAGCCGTGGCCCATTTTTGGTTCCAGGAGGCTGCAGGGGGGCCTTCTAGGCCCAAAATGAATGCGAGTGACCCCCCCAACACTCATGAGCACATGATCCTTCCAGGTATGCATGTGCGTCTCCCGCATGTGCCCGCCCCTGCGCATATGCGGCAGACATCCAAAAACCAGGTGATTGGTGGGGGGCGCGCATGCATGTGGGGTACAGCTGAGCTGGCCAATGATTCACGTGCCCGCACAGAGGGCTCTGCGTGCCACCTGTGGCATGTGTGTCATAGGTTCACCATCACGGTTCTAGGCTTTAAAAATGCTCTAACCTGTTTTGCCTAGGTAACAGCTTTTGCATATGTCCATCAAGGTCATCTCCCTCACTTTCAACATTTTATGAAGTGGTGCAAGAATAGACTAAATTATGCCCCTCACTCAAGTATGGTTGCTTGAAATCTTGGGTTGGCCAAAGCAGCAAAAAGTTCATCTGGGCCAGAAGTAGCAAAATACAACTGGCAGAACATGGTTCTCATTCATGTTTTAAAACAACCTTTTCCATAACTAGGTTTGTTTTAATCCTGTTTTTTTCATAAAAACATAGACGCTAAGGCAGCAGTGAAATCCACTTACGTTCGCTACCGGTTTGGGAATGGGAGCGTGAGGGAGTGCTCGCGTGCTGTGTGCGCATATGCCTCTTCTGCGCAAGTGCAGAGCCTTCTGCGCATGCGCAGAGGGTAAAAAATGGGATGTAATGATGTCCCAGCGGGTGGGCGGAGCCTCCTGCCACTGGCACTACCGGTTCATGCGAGCCGGATAGATCCTGCTGGATTTCACCGCTGAGCTAAGGGTAGGAAAGGATGTTAAGAATCATGTAATCCAACCCCTTGTCCAATAGTAGACAGTTTTTGGTTGAAGTTTTTGGGATTTTGAGTTGAGACTATAGAGTCAGGTAGTGACTTCCAAGCGTTAACAACTCTGTTACAGAAGTCATATTTTCTGGAATCAAGTTTGAAGCGGTTGAGGGAGACGACTTCCGGTGTCCAGAGGCAACGGTCGTCTGGAGGCTTCTCCTGCCTCCAGTGCCCGAATCCGCCGCCGAGGCCCCCAGGGCCAGGTGTTCGAAAGGACACCTGCCGCACGGACGGCTCGCCAGGGTCTCCCAGCCGACATACAGGACTGGGGGGACCGATGCTGGCGCGTCCTAGGCTCGGCGGGGTTGGAGGCCACGGGCCACGGCCATTACTTTGGTCGTCGCCTGGGCCGCTGTGCCCGGTGACACCGGGGCTTTGGATTTATAACTGCAGCAGCCTGGTGGTGAACAGGGAACGGAGAAGAATTGAGGAATGGAGAAGGAAGGGATATCGGTGGCAGTGGAGTGCTCCGGAGTGCGGGGGTTTTCTCCCTGCGGCTGGAAGGAGCACGAGTTATTCTGGAGAGAGGAGAACTTAAAATAAGAGCTCTGATGATCACAGCTGGGCTGCGCAATCATCAGAGCCTTTTTAACTTTTAAAGCATTTTTCTACAACCTCTTGACTGAAAAATTTGTTTAAAAGGCTCTGACAATCCCAGCTGAGCATACGATCGTCTGAGCTTTCTTTTTTATTTTAAAGCAATGCTTTTAAAAGTAAAAAAAAAGATTGCGTGCCACAGCTGACCACCCCTCCGCATACTGTTCTACTTACCACAGGCCTCCTTTTGGTGTGCAATGCACGGGCGCAGCGCACATGCACAGCCAGTGAAACAGTAGTAAACCGGTTCAGATTTCACCACTGGTGCAACCTCCCCCTCCCAGAACTCCCCCACCCTCTCCCCGTTTTGGGCCTAGCGGGCCTCCCTGCAGCCTCCTGGAGCCGTGGCCCATTTTTGGTTCCAGGAGGCTGCAGGGGGGCCTTCTAGGCCCAAAATGAATGCGAGTGACCCCCCCAACACTCATGAGCACATGATCCTTCCAGGTATGCATGTGCGTCTCCCGCATGTGCCCGCCCCTGCGCATATGCGGCAGACATCCAAAAACCAGGTGATTGGTGGGGGGCGCGCATGCATGTGGGGTACAGCTGAGCTGGCCAATGATTCACGTGCCCGCACAGAGGGCTCTGCGTGCCACCTGTGGCATGTGTGTCATAGGTTCACCATCACGGTTCTAGGCTTTAAAAATGCTCTAACCTGTTTTGCCTAGGTAACAGCTTTTGCATATGTCCATCAAGGTCATCTCCCTCACTTTCAACATTTTATGAAGTGGTGCAAGAATAGACTAAATTATGCCCCTCACTCAAGTATGGTTGCTTGAAATCTTGGGTTGGCCAAAGCAGCAAAAAGTTCATCTGGGCCAGAAGTAGCAAAATACAACTGGCAGAACATGGTTCTCATTCATGTTTTAAAACAACCTTTTCCATAACTAGGTTTGTTTTAATCCTGTTTTTTTCATAAAAACATAGACGCTAAGGCAGCAGTGAAATCCACTTACGTTCGCTACCGGTTTGGGAATGGGAGCGTGAGGGAGTGCTCGCGTGCTGTGTGCGCATATGCCTCTTCTGCGCAAGTGCAGAGCCTTCTGCGCATGCGCAGAGGGTAAAAAATGGGATGTAATGATGTCCCAGCGGGTGGGCGGAGCCTCCTGCCACTGGCACTACCGGTTCATGCGAGCCGGATAGATCCTGCTGGATTTCACCGCTGAGCTAAGGGTAGGAAAGGATGTTAAGAATCATGTAATCCAACCCCTTGTCCAATAGTAGACAGTTTTTGGTTGAAGTTTTTGGGATTTTGAGTTGAGACTATAGAGTCAGGTAGTGACTTCCAAGCGTTAACAACTCTGTTACAGAAGTCATATTTTCTGGAATCAAGTTTGAAGCGGTTGAGGGAGACGACTTCCGGTGTCCAGAGGCAACGGTCGTCTGGAGGCTTCTCCTGCCTCCAGTGCCCGAATCCGGCCGCCGCCGAGGCCCCCAGGGGCCAGGTGTTCCGAAAAGGACACCTGCCGCACGGACGGCTCGCCAGGGGTCTCCCAGCCGACATACAGGACTGGGGGGACCGATGCTGGCGCGTCCTAGGCTCGGCGGGGTTCGGAGGCCACGGGCCACGGCCATTACTTTGGTCGTCGCCTGGGCCGCTGTGCCCGGTGACACCGGGGCTTTGGATTTATAACTGCAGCAGCCTGGTGGTGAACAGGGAACGGAGAAGAATTGAGGAATGGAGAAGGAAGGGATATCGGTGGCGAGTGGAGTGCTCCGGAGTGCGGGGGTTTTCTCCCTGCGGCTGGAAGGAGCACGAGTTATTCTGGAGAGAGGAGAACTTAAAATAACAAGATTACGGTTTTGTGGAGCTCTGGAGAGAAGAGGTGATGGAGAAATTTAGGAGGGAGGTTTGAGGCCCCCTCCTCTGGGGAACAGTGGTGGCGTCCAGCTTCCGCCTTCACTATGAGAATCTTGATGACATCACTTCCCTTGACTTCCTGGTTGACTAACTGTACTCTGGACTCGTTGCTCCTGTGAGTGCCCCTGGTGGATCCGGAGGAAATTACAAGGATACTGTGCTTGCCTGAGGATTTTGAATTTTTTTTTTTAAATGGCAAAAGGTCAGAGACCAACTGCTGGAGAGATGGAGAGAATTCTGGAAAAGTTATCTAATATGGACAAGAAACTGGATGATTTGCAAAGAGGCCAAATGGAAATAAGAGCAGAAATTGTGACTATCCAAAAGGATTTAAAGGATACTCAACAAGTCTCAGCAGAAAACAAGCAGAAAGTGGAAGGTCTGGAGGGTGAGATGCGGGCAGTGCAGAAAAGAGAGGAGATGACAGGCAATGCTGTGCTTGGACTACAGATGGATAAAATGTCTTATTTCCTTAGGTTTCAAAATTTGGAAGAAGTGGACCAAGAAGATTTGAGAGATGTTGTGACTAAATTGTTGGGAGAATTTCTTGGGAGAGGTGTTGATTTCATGAATTGGGATGTGGATCGAGTTTATAGAGTTAATTCACAATATGCACGCACGCATGCAGTTCCCAGAGAGGTTCATGTCAAATTTGTGAGAAGAGAGACGAGAGATGAAATTCTTAGAAAACATAGGAGTGGGGCACTGACTTACAGGGGCAGGAGATAGCCATTCTGAGGCAGATTCCCAGACAGGTACGTGAAATGAGAAAGAAATATTACTTTTGTCAAGCAAATTGTACCAGAAGGAGTAGGCTTCAGATGGCTGATGCCAGAGGGATTGATGATTTTCGGGAGGGCATTACGAAAAAATTAGTACAATTGCGGAGGCTACGGCCTCGTGGAGGAACACAAAGCCCTCCTGGAATCAGATGACCCAGGAATTGAAGAAGGGAGGTTATAGACCATGGGCGGAGGCGGCTGCCGCTGTTGCGCCCTGGAGTTGGGTCAGGCTGAACCCAGAGTTCTGAGATCCAAAACTAGGAAGTGATAAAGATATTTGGTATTGTGTTGGTTTTCCTTATTCTCTTTTGTACGATATTCTGTTTATTCTTGACCCTTCTTTATTGCGTATGTAAGATTTGTAAACTTAGCTACTTCGTGTCACCTGTTTGCCATATGGCTGTTGTATGTGTTAAAAAATTTGAGTTAAATTCTTATCTTGTATAAGAAAAATGAAAATTTACCATACCTGATATGTATTTGTATAAACCTTTTTTGACCAATAAAAACTTTTTGGAAAAAAAAAAAAAAAAAAAAAAAGTTTGAAGCGGTTGACATTAAGTTTAAGTTTGAATCTATTGTTTGCTCTTGTATTATTGCGATTGAAGCTGAAGGATTTCAAGTCTGGTGTTATAAGATAATGCAGAAACTCACTACTACCACACCTAGAAAAGCCATTTGTCTGTCCATCCATCTATCCATCCATCCAGACTGTCATTGTTGAACAGCTCTTACCATCAGGGGAATTCTTCCTGATGTCCTACTGAAACTAACTTTCTGGTAACTTAAACACACTTATCTTGCTTTGTCTTCTGGAACAATTCTGAACAATTCTGGCCCATTTTCTACGTGATAACTGTTCAGACAATGATCATGTCTCATTGTCTCATAACACTATACAGTGTTACTTATAAGTTTTTCCTCCCTTATTATTTTGCTGGTTTTCATCTAGCAGATTCTAGTTAGTTTGTCAGTGTGCTTCCTAAAATGGAAGGACAAGATGCAATCTGATGATTGCTAAATAGAGAGTTAACATTGTACTTCTGTTGAAGAGTTTTCCTTCCTTCCTTCCTTCCTTCCTTCCTTCCTTCCTTCCTTCCTTCCTTCCTTCCTTCCTTCCTTCCTTCCCGGATCTTTTTGATTCTGTGCAGGCCTAAGTGCAACTGTGATATTGCAACCTGTGATATGTATAGTCCAACTTCCATCTCAACCCCAGTTTTCATTATGATGAAAGTTCATGGTGAAGTGACAGAAGACCTCAGAGTTTAGATTCAGAAATTTTGCTAAATGTACAGACAGTGGAAAACTGGTTTAGTGGCAAAGTTTGGTGGAGCAGGAGGTGGCAGATGGACAGATTTGTGAGTCGCAAGAAAGAGGAAAGGAACAAAGGTGGTTGAATTCTAAGCATCAATTCTTGTAAAAGAGAGCGTCTGTGTTTGAAGTCCACTTTTACTCAGGATACCCATTTACAGAATACACTGAATTGTTGTTTTAATTTTTTTTATTGAAACTTGCTTTGCTACGAATGTCATTCCAAAAAATAAAATAATATAGATACATTAAGAGAAATACAATAAATCTCACACACACAGTACAAAAGGCAAAACCTATTTACAGTCCTTTGGGTATGGATCAGGGTGGCTCTTCTTGGTCTCCTTCTTTTTCTGCCAATCCAGTGAAGGAGTTCCCAAGTAAACTTGGCCCAATCCATGTGGAGCCTTGGATTGAGAAGAACACTGTGAAGATGAAAAGAGCAACAAGGAGAACTTTGAAATGCACCATGAAATTTGCCTTTAGGGGCAAGTAGCTAGGCTTGAGAAGATGTGTGTGATTCAAGCTCTTGCCTGTGTCGGCAGGTCTCCAACCCTATCTTGAAATGCTGAGGGCCTAGGTACACCCTGTATCAGTAGTGGGTTTCACTTATCTCCACTACTGGTTCAGAAGTGTGAGCATGCACGCGGGGCAATTCTGCACATGCTCAGAACCTTCTGTGCATGTGCAGAGCATCTGTGATGACATCCGAGCAGGTGGGCAGAGCCTCCTGCCGCCACTACTAGTTCGCCCGAACCGGGGTGAACCGATAGAAACCCACCACTGCCCTGTATCTGTCATTCCAGAGCCATTTTTCCTGACTCTTCTCCCCACAGAACAGGACTGGGGAAAGAGAGATGAATGAAGCTACTGGGAGTGGGGTGGGAAGAATTAGGGAAACAGCTTGGAGGGTTTATCAAGCAGCAACTTCACAGAGGAAGACAAATTCAGCGTCTCGAGACTTAGAAGGCTGTTGATAGCCTTGCATAGCACTACATTATACCGCATACAATGGTAAGAAAACAGGCTAGTTTACATCTTAGTGTAACTTGTTCTCTCTGAAAGAACAAACACCGCTGCTCTTTTGAAAAGAGTCCACATGATAATACCACCCCTTCAATTTGGCTCAGAGTTCTTTTGACGTTCGTGGGAGTCCAAAGGGAAGTGGAAACTCATTTCTTACTTTTTGTCCATTCGGTTTTCTCTCTGCTTACCCGTCCCGTCTTTAGCTGCAACCACAAGCATCGACAACCATGTCGGGAATGTCTGTCTTGATGAGGTTGCTATTGGGGTCGAAGTACAGCAGAGAAAGGGCCCGTCGCTGTGTGGGGACGCAGCAGGAATGGCCCGCAATGGGGATGTTGTTGGCTTTGACCAAATTGAAGACAGTCGTGTGGAAGGAAGCTGCCACCCCAGGTACACCTGCCAGGTGCATGGGGCATTCGCCCATGCAATAGTTGATCTGATAGCCCTCTGGCTTGAAGATCCAGTCATTCCAACCAATGTCCCGAAAATTTACGTAATAGTCTTTTCGACAGCACAAATCTGAGTTCTGGTCACAGCTCAGGCTGCGTTTGGTGACCCGATGGCCCGATTCTTTTATCTTCGCCTTCACCACCAAGAACGGCTGATGAGAGTTGCTACCGCCAGCCATCAAAGACATAATGTTAGGATGGCAGCCTTCACAGTTCAACTCCAAGCGTAAGGTTTTGTCTTCATGCTCGAAGAAGCTCTGCAAAGCTGGCATGAGGGAAAAAGTGTGCCAACCACTCCCCTGGCTTCCCAGCTGCTGCTGTCCCAGCACCACTTGTGGCTCTCCTGCGACATAGATTTGTATTGTGATGTTTTCGTGTGCCTTAAGGTGCAGCCACAACTGGGCCTTCAGGACGTGCATGGCTTGGCCTTTGGTATGGGTGAGCTGGAATTGAAGGAGGCCAGAAGGTTCTGTGGAGGAGAAAATGGTGAAGGCAAAAATCAGTATCAATGTCCTCTAAGCCCCAGCCCAAGTTCTTCTAAGGGGTGAATGAGGTACTGTTCTGGGGTCTTTACTTATTTGCTACATTTGCATTTAGCCTCATGCATTGTATATTAACCTGCCTTTAAAAGCATGCTGGCCAAGAACTCCAACGAGTTTGAAAGGCACCAGGAGGGGATGACCAATGCAGCTTGTTGGATTGAAACCACAGAATTGTCCAAGGAACACTCAGTGAGGGTTTCCCCCCCCCCCCATCTCAGCTCCTTCTTTAGCTCTGAATTTGAAATTGAGCTCCTCAGTCCAAGCAGCCCTAATAGCAACTGCAGTAGTAATAACCATAATCACAACAGCGCTATTTCAGTGTTTCAAGTTATGGGTATGCAAATAAATGCAAAAACAAATATGATAATTTCACTTGCTCTCTGAACAGCATTTAATATATACTTTTGCCCACTTTAGATATCTTTGGTGTGACTAGTTTGTACATCACAAAATACGGGTCCTAAATTGTAAACAACCTTACAATAATCTGCTTAGAAGCTTAATAGGACAGCTTTGCCCAGGATGAGATGGTCGTGTACGTATTAAACTTGTTCACCATACAGCTCCATCAGGCATTAATATAAAAGTCATCATAGGGTGAAGTAATTGCATATACATGAATTAAGTCTCAGCACCCAATGTTGGGGTTGAATCTATTCTTCCATTCTATGTGATGCGTAAGGAATTCCCCAAGAACCTTGAGTTCTGGAGTTAACTGGGCCAAACCCAAAGAATGACATCAGAAATATGGATGACTAAATGAAACACTAAACCAGTAAGATGTCTACACAACTGTGCAGAATATTCCTGCAACTATCTGTTTTCTATATGGATGAAGAGAGAATGACAGGCAAGCTTCTTTTAAATCTGCCTGTTGATCTATCAGAGACATTGGTTTGTATACATTTTCAAAAAGCAACCCTTTGACTTTATCTTTTTTAACCAGCTGTATCCCGTTATTTCATCTCAGGTTGCATTTTAAGCAAAGAAAAAATATAGAACTGCAGGAAACAAACTTAAAAAAAAAAAAAAGATAGTCAATTTGATAGAATCTTCAATGACTGTGAGGGGACAGAATTGGTTCTTTTGTCCTCCTGATTCCATGAGGAATCCTCCAGATGTTCTGGACCATCTGGTTTTTAGCTTCTGTTTTTTTTTTCCACTATGGCAAAACCTGCAATGATAGTATAACATTTCCCAACCCAGTGGCTGCACTGGAACAGGTAAATGGGAATTGTAGTCTTTCAACACAATAAGGTTCCATGAGAGACTAAGGGGGAAAAATTTATTTGAATACAGCTTTTTTTTTTTAAATCACCAGAACTCAACCTTATCCCTTGATCAGGGATACTGGGATTTTATTTCATTTTTTAAAAAAAATTAACAGATTCCAGGAGTTTGAAAACTTCAAAAAGTTTGAAAACTTCCGATCTAGCAGATTTTAAAGATTCAGCTGGTTGGATAAAGTTATGACAGTGCCAAATGTACATATTTCTGACAACAGAAACATGCAGTTATCTCAGAAAGGAAGTAGATCTGAGATGCCACAGGAAGCTAGATCTGATGAGAAAGGTGTAATTTGCTCCCATTGATCAGTCGACCCAAAACACACATTACCCTTTTCCAGTGCGGGATTCAGCCAGTTCGCACCACTTTGGGAGAACCGGTTGTAACTTTCTGAGCAGTTTGGCGAACTGGTTGTTGGAAGAAATCATTAGGGCAGAGAACCGGTTGTTAAATTACTTGAATCCCACCACTGCCCTTTTCCCTTTTGCAACTGATGCATCCCAGCACATAGTCAGGCTCTAACCTAAAACCATGGGATGGATTTCAGGAGTAATTTGTAGCCTTTCCTCTCCAAGCACATTTTTATAGGTAGCAAATTATGGAGCAGAGGAACATATACACATAAAGGATCTGTGTGCTCTCTGGTCTAGCGTAGTCAGTCCTTGGCCTCTGCACAAGGACTGGAAGACCTACGGGCACTCACCTGTCTCTGCAAAACTAATGATCTCGTACCCCTGCTCATCAGACTCTGTTTTTTCCCAGCTGGAGAAGTGCCCCATCCCATCTGTCCAGCCTTTGCCCATGTGTAGTCGCCGCAGGGCATTGGCCACCGCCACGCGTGGCACAGGGTGGGTGATGTTGGGCCTCTCGCTCAGGTTCAGTTTCTGGAGTATCTGCTGCTTGGCTACTTCGATCAGGAAGGCTTTCTCGGCACTGGGCTCCAGTGGGGGCATCCTGCAGGAAGGACAGCTTGGCTTTCCTTCAACCCAAGCCAAAGAAGTCCATAGTAAGGTCAGTGCGGCTAGAGGAGTCCAGCTTCCTTGGAGGCTGTAGTTGGAAGCCATGAGGCACTCAGGTAGCAAGATGCCGTGAAGAATGATGCTGTCAGGAAGTCTAGTGGCAGTGCCTGGAACTCATGAACCGTGCCTCTGCTGCATCCAGGGTGCTTGGCAGTCTGCCTAGAGTCAGGAGAAGACAGTCAGCTGCAGCACCTCTGAGGCTTTCTGGTCACTAGGACCTGCTGCTGTTGCCAGAACAGGAGGACTCTCCCTTAAGAGATCTCAGCTCATCAACTGGCTATTCCCAAGTGTCAGCCTCGGCATTTGTCCTTCTGGCAGCCTTGGTCCTGCCCTTTGTCCCTCTGTGATTGGCTGCCTGCCTTCTGGTGCTCAGAGGGAGGTTTTTTTTCCAACTGGGGAGAGAGCCAGAGTTTAGCAAAAGAGTGGGAATGGGTGCCTGGGGAGAGGAAAGACTGAGCCCCAAACAGGGAGGATGTGAAGGGAGGTGCGAGTGCCCTTTGCTCCAGATGGGGCTGCTGAAACAGGGCCGTAACATTGAGAGCAGAAATGGGGGAAACTTGACAGAAGAGGAATTCACGGGAAAAGGGGGTTGTGCGTGAGCCCTTTTTTGTTTTTTTTAAAAATTCTTGCCATGGTGCACTTAATGGTAAACAGTACCTTTGGGAGTAAATAAGAGGACTGTTATAAAAGATGAATAACATCATGTGCAGTGCACAAGGAGCACTCTGTGTGTGTGTGTGTGTGTGTGTCTGTGTGCATGTGTGTATGTGTATATGTACATATACACTTGTATATAATGAATGTAGTTATCTTCCTACATGACAAGTTTTGATGTCTGTAGAATGCATGGCAGGTGTATCCCTAAAAAAATTGGGCTTAAAAAGATCAGCACTCTTCCCCCAGTTTTCAGGAACTACAAAGCCTTTATCAGCTGCTAACAAACTGGGGAGAACTTTAAAATTCCACCACTGCATCTTATATGCTTAATACCAAGCATGGCTTCAAAGCACCCGGTTTCATTGGGACGACGACACTACCTTCCCTCCTGGTCTGCTGCAATTCTAGCAGCCATTGATCCTCTCCGAAGACTTTTGTCTTTTTCATGGCAGTTGTCATTCAATAGACTTGGGGTGTATCAAAGTAGAGAAGGCTGCTTTAGTCACCTGTATTCATTATATCTGGATCAGTGGTGAAATCCTCCGCCGGTCGCCACCAGTTCGCTGCCCGTGCATGCAAGGTGCGTGCCAGACACACGCTGCACACACACACATGCACAGTGCACACCAGACGCACACTGCACACGCATGCACAGTACACAGCAAACGTGTGCTTCACGTGGAAAAAGGAGCCATTTGAAGTAGAACAGCGAGAGGGGCGGAAACGGCTGTGACGCACGATTTAGATTCGCTAGAAAGCAGGATTTCCTGCTTTCTAGTGAATAGAAATTGCGTGGCACAGCTGATCGTCAGAAATACCGGTTCGAACCAACTGGTAGCTTTTTTTAGTACCGGTTCACCAAACTGGTAGATTTTATCACTACCGGTTTACCCGAACTGGTGTGAACCGGTAGGATTTCACCACTGATCTGGATGGAGAACCTGGGCATCCAATGCCGTATCTCAATTTGTGTGGTGCCCTAGGGAGCTGATCCATACTTCCAAAAGCCCACTATAGGGAGTCCTCAACTGAAGAAGGTAACTGAGCTGACAATTTTGTTTGTGATGGTCTTAAAACGGGTCATCATGTGGCCACGTCTGATTTGACCATCTTTTCGGTGGGCAGTCATTAAGGAAATGTGGCAACTGTAAAGTTATTAAGTGAACACCATGGTTATTAGGCAAACCCATTGTTCGCTATGGGGTGTTTTGCACCAGAAACCAGAAACAAATGCTGGTTTCCAGCAAAATCACCGTAAATTGCAGTAATATGACTACAGGGCACTGTAAATGCCTGTAGCAATAGCAATAGCACTTAGACTTATATATTGCTTTACAGCCTTTTCTAAGCGGTTTACAGAGTCAGCATATTCCCCCCCAACAATCTGGCTCCTCATTTTACTGACCTCTGAAGGATGGAAGGCTGAGTCAACCTTGAGCCTGGTGAGATTGGAACTGCCAAATTGCAGGCAGCCGGCAGTCAGCAGAGATAGCCTGCAGTACTGCACTCTAACCACTGTGGCACTGCAGCTGAAAATGTGGGCTGGTTGCCAAGCACCCGAAATGAGGGACATCAGAACTTCAAATCCTATTCTTGGGGTCCGCTGTAACTTCAAACTGTCGCTAAGCAATCTGTCATAAATCAAGGACGGATCTACATGAGCTTTTATGCTCTTTTAGTTGGGAAAGCACATCAAAGAGCTAGTAGAAGGCCTGAAAACAGGCTTAGTTAAAACGTGAAAGAGTGAAACAGCCTCACACTGCTCCAATAAGCACAAGGGGGGGGGGAACAGAAAATTCTGCGTCCTGCCGCATGGCATTTGCATCATCACCTTGCCTATTGCTGCGATTGCCCTTTAGATGGATAGGCTTCCCCTGCGGCCAATGACAAAGTGGCCAACCTTTGTACCGCACTTCGTTAGCCAGCCAGAGAGAAATAGCCCCAACTTCGGCATTCACCTGTGAGCTCATACAACTCCCCCATTTTTCAGAAGCTGCAAAACCCTTATCAGCTGCTAATAAACCCCTGATAAACCGAGGGAAGGAAGGTGGATTGCAAGCGCCAAAGGGTTCGCGTCTCTTTATGGTGATGTCTGGCAGGTGCAACGTCACTCTGCGGGTGCTCAGGGTTCTGCCACCGTGAGATATCAGCTAAGCTTTGCTCAGGTGTCAAGGTCCCTCGCCTGATTTTTCGATCATCGTGTCCCTTCTCCAGTTCCGTAGGCGGAACATACGACGCAGATTAAGAAAACATGTTGCAAAGCTAACTTCAGAGTCATAATTCTGGTTGCAAAATGAGTCTGGGTTTTTTCCTCTGTTCTTTACACCTGGCAGCTTAGGTGCTTTAAGTCCCGTTTTTATGCTATGGCCATTATTTTTTATGGAGGTCCAGATATTATTGTCTTCCATTTCTAATCTTCCTGTGTTCTTCTGTTGTTTTCCCTCTTCTCTTTAGTAGAAAAAAAAATCCAAAAATGAATGGAAATGGAATTCCAGAAGAGAATATCTGTATCCCCTCTTTATTATTTTTTTACAACTAAGGCAGTGAATATATGCAACTCACCTTCCTCCTTTTCCCCACAACAACAACTCTGCGAGGTAAGTTGGGCTGAGAGAGAATGACTGGCCCTAAATCATCCAGCTGGCTTTCATGGCTAAGGCAGGACTTGAACTCATAATCTCCTATTTTCTAGCCTGGACCAAACTTGGTGCTCTCTGAGCTTGGTTGTTTGCTTGCAGCCATTTCATTATCCAATTATTGTATATAAACAGGCAGCAAACTCCAGACTCACTAGCACTAATGATGTTACCTAGTTCGGTAATGAAACATCTGCAAGCAAAGAACCAAACTCAGAGAGTACCAAGGATGCCACAGAAATGAAATATGGTTAATAGATAGATAGATAGATAGATAGATAGATAGATAGATAGATAGATAGATAGATAGATAGATAGATAGAAACCCTTCCATACTTCCCCCTCTCACAATACTAGACAACACAGTATCAACAGTAGAAGCCTTCAAATTTCTAGGTTCTACCATATGGTAAGTTCTAAAATGGACAGCTAACATCAAAAAAAGTCATCAAAAAAGGACAACAAAGACAAGATAAATGTGTCACTTATTTAATATTGCACATACTAACCGTGGCAAGACTAACATTTGCCCAAAAGTGGAAGTGCAAAGATGTACCCTCGGAAGAAGACATAATAAATAAAATTTACAACTGCACAGAGATGGATAGACTTACCCTAGAACTTAAAGATAAATGTGAATCAAGGTATTATGAGGTCTGGAATAAATTTTATGATTGGCTTGAGAGGAGGAAGAAAGCCATAAAGTAGGGATAAGGAGTGTCTGGAAATGTATATATCAATGTATATTTTGTAAATTGTAATTACGAGGGTAGAATAGTTATATTAAATATGTATAGAGTTGTAATAGTAGTAATAACATGGTATATACTTGATATAAATGGAATTAGGAGATATGTAAACCTATATATAAACTGAGAACATATGACATAGTAAATTAGATTTGACATAGATGTTAAAAACCAGAGACGTGGAGCAAAGTCCACTGTCTTTGTTTTTGTTTTTTTTAAATTCAATAAAAATTAATTTAAAAAAAGGACAACAAAGAATGTTCTTTCTGCACCAACTCAGAAAACTCAAACTGCCCAAGGAGCTGTGATCCAGTTCTACAGATGAATTATTGAGTTTGTCATCTGCACCTCTATAATTGTCTGGTTTGGTTCTGCAACCCAACAAGATAGACACAGACTTCAGAGGATAATTAGAACTGCAGAAAAAACAATGGCTACCAACCTGCCTTCCATTGAGGACCTGTATACTGCATGAATCAAAAAGAGGGCTGTGAAAATATTTACAGATCCCTCACATCCTGGACATAAACTGTTTCAACTCCTACCCTCAAAACAACGCTATAGACCACTGCACCCCAGAACAACTATACACAAGAACAGTTTTTCCCAAATGCCATTACTCTGCTAAACAAATAATTCCCTCAACACTGTCAAACGATTTACTAAATCTGCACTACTATTAATCTTCTCATCGTTCCCATCACCCATCTCCTTCCATTTATGACTGTAACTTTTTTGCTTATATCCTTATGATTTATACTGTAATTGATTGTTTCCTGATTGCTTAATTGTAGCCTATGACTATCATTATGTGTTGTATCATTAAATGTTAAATTTGTACCCTATGACTATCATTAAGTGTTCTAAGTGTTGTACCTTGATGAAGGTATCTTTTATTTATGTACACTGAGAGCATATGCACCAAGACAAATTCCTTGTGTGTCCAATCACACTTGGCCAATAAAAAATTCTATTCTATTCTATTCTATTCTATTCTATTCTATTCTATTCTATTCTATTCTATTCTATTCTATGAGTAATCCTCAGTTTATGACCACAACTGATCCCAACGTTTATGTTGCTAAGTGAGAAATTTGTTAAATGAGTTCTGCCCCATTTTACAACTTTTCTTGCCACCTTTATTAAATGAATCACTGCAGTTGTTAAAAGTAACACAGTTGTTAAGTGAATTCGGCTTCTCCATTGACTTCGCTTGTCAAAAGATCACAAAAGGTAATCAGTCACATGACCCTGGGACACTGCAACCATCATAAATATGAACCAGTTGTGAAGCCTGTGAATGTAAAACACATGACCAGGTAGATGCTGCAATGGTCATAAGTGTGAACAATGGTCATAAGTCACTTTTTTTCCAGTACCATTGCAACTTTGAATGGTCACTAAACAAACTGTTGTAAGTCAAGGGCTACCAGTAACTACATAGTAGCTTTGGATTAGTAGCACAAAGAATTGTGTATTTTACAACAACCAAAGTGGAAAATTACTGTGGGTCTCTCCTTTCTACTAGATAAGATCTTAATAGAACAAAACTCTTATTATGTTGATAGTAAAGAACTGAAAGCATGTTGATGTATTAACTTTTCTATCCTATGCTTTTTCCACCTGCCAGTATTTTTCAAGAGAAAAAAGGCAACGATAAAGAGACTTAAAAAAGTATCAATGGAATAAGCAGTGATGCTGCTGGTGCTGGAAATAACAATGAATAAAGCCTTCAAAAAGGAGTTCTTGAATGAATAGATTACTCCCATCACACCCCATGATAAATAAAATCATTCTTGCAATAGAATAATAGAGTTGTTTGATATGTAGACTGTTGGAAAGGATACTCATGTCGGACAAAAATGCCAAATATTGCCCTCTCTTCCTCCCATTGTGATCCAGAAGAATCCACATTGTAATCTGGCTGGATTTAATCAAGCAGATATCTCAGGTTTGCCGATTCGGACTCTGTCATTTTACTAAATGGGAATGAAGAATACTGAACACGGCTAATTTAGCTACGTCCAATTATTATAAAATACCAAACAGATGAATAGGAATAAATATAAAAACCATGGTGAATTGGGAGCCCAGGGTGCACAAACTATTGACTTAATTTGCATATTTTCCTAAGCCATTTTTAAAATCCCTGCCAAAGGATTTCTTGTAAAATAGCTAGTCTCAAGGTCTGCAGGAAAGCAAAATATTACATAAGTATAGCAATAGCACTTAATATACCACTTCACAGTGTTTTACAGCCCCCTCTAAGCGGTTTACAGAGTCAGCCTATTGCCCCCAACAATCCGGGTCCTCATTTTACACA
The DNA here is from genome assembly GCF_028640845.1 of Ahaetulla prasina. NCBI lineage: Eukaryota > Metazoa > Chordata > Lepidosauria > Squamata > Colubridae > Ahaetulla > Ahaetulla prasina. Next base: position 166,319,236 of record NC_080540.1, read on the forward strand.
CCTCGGAAGGATGGAAGGCTGAGTCAACCTTGAGCCTGGTGAGATTTGAACTGCCAAATTGCAGGCAGCCGGCAGTCAGCAGAAGTAGTCTGCAGTACTGCACTCTAACCCAGTGGTGGGTTTCTAATTTTTTTACTACAGGTTCTGTGGGCGTGGCTTGAAGGGTGTGGCATGGATTGGTGGGCGTGGCTTGGTGGGCATGGCATGGGAAGGATACTGTAAAATCTCCACTCTCTCCCCACTCCAGGGGAAGGTTACTGCAAAATCCCCATTTCCTCCCGATCAGCTGGGATTTGGGAGGTAGAGAATAGATGGGGGTGGGCCAGTCAGAATTTTTACTACCGGTTCTCCGAACTACTCAAAATTTTCGCTACCGGTTCTCCCAGAACTGGTCAAAACCTGCTGAAACCCAACTCTGCTCTAATCACTGCGCCACCGCAGCTCATAAGCATATAGGATAGTCCATATTTTCCTCCTTTTCCTCCCTATATAATTTTATCCTTGGGAGCAAAAATCTCTCCATCAAATACAACCTCCAACATGAGGCTAGGAGCAACCACCAATTGTTCCAACTACTGGTAAGATAGAAAGATCCAGAGGAAACATCCCAAACAATTCCTAAGATCAGTCGCCTCAAAAGGTTGTTAGAATGTTAGAAAAGAATCTTATATCAGCAAGGCGATAGTGCATGTAAACAAACAACGCAGCAATTTATTTCCAGATGGAGAATGACGGTAGACTTTTGCTTAGAAATTTTAACTATCTCTTACAACTAAGCCAACAGAAGAAAAGCACATCTGCATCAGATCATAGCAAAGAAGTCAGCTATAACTGCAGAATCCACAGCCTTGTTATGGGCTTAGTTATGGTAGAAGTTAATGGGATAGATAATAAGCTCAGTCTGAGGTTTTTGCTCTTGTACGTTTGCTCTCTTATTAGAACGAATTGAATAAATTAGCTGATTAGGTGGGTGTCCCCTTTTTAAAAAAAATGCAGTGTATTTAAAGGCAGGAAATATGCATACTTGGCCATAGCTTTAATCTTCATTGTATGATCTGCTGATCATAGTAGATAACAGCTTGAACTAACTCTGGAAATAAAGCATTTTCCCCCCTGTTTGATCAGAGGACCAACTCATCTATAGTTTCTTTCTCTTTTTCTGTAATGTGCAGATGTACTTCCTAAAGTTTCATATTGCCCCAGGATCTCCAAAACCTGCAATTGAACTGAAATTGTCAGTTTGAGGTAGAAGGGGGATATTATAGCTAGAGAATGGTTAGATTAATTATATTTCATTTTAATCAAATGCACATGTAAATTAAAGCAAATGTACTTTTTGTCCAGGCTTCCCCCATTTTTTGGAGTGAAGCGCCTGGCATGTGATTAAACAACTGAGTGGCCTTTAGCCTGGAAAAAATAGTGATCATCTCTGGTCTAAGAGCCTGAAGCGAAGATCTCAGATGTGGTGTGCATCACTTGAAAAGATTCCACCATCAACTTTGGCAGAAAGAAGTCCATCTGATATTTGTGGAGCTGGCTGTTATGGTTAAAAGGAGCCCCTGTGGATTTTACTCTGCTAGTCGTTGCCAACTCTAGAGGGCAGTGCTCATCTCCATTTTAAGGGCCATTGAACCAGCACTGTCTGAAAACTTTTCCACGGTCATGTGGCCAGAATGACAATACAGAACGTGGTAACCTATCGTGTTGAGGTGGTACCTATTTATCTACACGCATTTGCATGCTTTCGAACTGCTAGGTTGTGGAGCTAGCTGGACCAAAAATCGGAGCTCACCCAGGGGTGAAATCTAAAAATTTTCCCTACCGGTTCTGTGGGCGTGGCTTAATTGGTGGGTGTGGCTTGGTGGTCAGGTGACTGAATGGGCATGGTCAATAATAATAAATTAAAAAAAATAAAGTATACAAAACTTGGGAGGCACCGGTCTACTTTCTTTAAAAATAGAGGCCCCGGTCTACCAATTGCCTTTTACTGACAGGCCCCGGTCTACCTTCTTTAAAAATACTACAGCGCTGATCAGCTGTAGTGCGGCCCTTTGAAGTGCTGCGGCAGTCATTTAAGGCCGTTTGAGCTATATCACCACCAAGCGCTTCAGGGACAGAGAAGAAGAACAGCGAGGCATGGGCAGTGGGGGAGAGCCAGGGATTTTTGCTACCCGTTCTCCGAACTACCTGCCCCCATCACTACCAGATCGCGCGATCTGGTCCGAACTGGGAGCATTTCACCCCTGAGCTCACCCCATCTCACAATGCTTGGGTCTTAAACCTGGACTGTAGGCTTTCCATCCGACAAGCCCAGCATCTTAACCGCTGAGCCATGGCGCCACTGACTGTTATGGAGGCTTATTTAATTGTGTCTAAGAGAGACATAACAGGAGAGTTGGTTTTGGCCAAAGGTGGAGGCAATGTGTAAACAGGATCGTCTGGGAAAAATTACCTCTGCAACATCGTGTAAATGAAGGGCTAAGATCAAAGGTCATAGCACACTAAGACTGCTGGCAGCATAGCTCCAGGAATAGGAGCTATGAATGTAAATAGTTAGCAATTGGCCTTGGCAGGATGCCAGAGCATGTGTCACATACTGCTTCTACCTGCCTGGAGACACCAGCCACGGTGAGAGAAAGGACTACAATGCTGTTTCTGGGGAACCTAAAGCTGGGGTCCAAAATGTAGTTTCACAACAGCATTGGCTTCACAGTTGTTCATAAAATGACAGAAAAGTAATGATACTTTGGCTATCATACCCCAATGGAAAACAAACATGATGCACGATGGCATAGAATCTTCATGTGCCCTAGTGAATCTGTGAGGATAAAAAAAAAATCTTGTCATTGTGGAATTGATTTTTTTGTTTTATGCTCTGTTGGTGAATGGAAGGGAGAACCGTGTTAATTTCATACCTCTGGGGAGCAGCAGACCTCAAAAGTTCAACCCTACTTCTACACCGGAAGGGTCCACCTAACTTGAACCATCAGGCTTTCAAGATTAGAGAGTGTGACAATCAGACAAGCAAGACCTCAAAACTGGGATTTTCAAAAAGAGTTCGGTCCTGTCGTCTTTCAAATTTTACCCTTCGCCCTTGGGGATTGGGAAGCTGAAAAGAAATCATTTGGGGGTTCAGGGACACGAGAGAGTGCTCTCAGTGACAGCATATCACACAAGGGCTGCTTGGAATCATAACCCCAAAGGAAATACATTCACCTTGATGGACAAGCGGGTAAACTGAAGCTGTACCGAATTTAAGGCAAGAGCATTTGAGTGCCTTTCTGGATTCTCAGAGCTCCAGCTTCTAATCCAAAGAGCATCTAAGGGAATCTAGGCCAGAGGTCAGTATGGTATTTTGAGATTTACTGTACATATTGCATAAGCCGCTGTGATCAATAGAGCATTTCTCAGAAAGCAAGCCTCACACCCAACTCACGTGCTAATGAGAAACAGAGTGGCGTGATTGAGAGGACGTGAGCTTCAGCAGAGATAGCATTTAGGATGGGCTGCTGAGGGATCCGATTAGCACATCTCACTCCACCACAATTTCTTTAACCACAGTTTTGGAATAAATCACCATGGAATGAATATCTATGGAGATTCCCAATCATCCTTGAAAAAGCACCCTTGAGATCACCATTGGACTAAGCCGTAGTTTACACATCAGAGTGCTGGATACGCATAATGCAATAGACCACGAACATACAGCCCACACGGAAACTAATGTTACAAAGTAATTTGGGCTTCCCACATTATGCTAAGACATGGTTTGTTTTATTTATTTTATTTATTTATTATTTAAATTTTTATACCGCCCTTCTCCCGAAGGACTCAGGGCGGTTCACAGCCAGATAAAAAATACACAATAATACAATATAAATACGATTAAAATACAATTAAAAAACTTATTAAATTGGCCAGGATTAAAAATTTAGGATAAAAACCCATTAAAAACCCATAAATTTAAAACTAACCCAGTCCAGCGCAGATGAATAAATGAGTTTTAAGCTCGCGACGAAAGGTTCGGAGGTCCGGAAGTTGACGGAGTCCTGGGGGGAGTTCGTTCCAGAGGGCGGGAGCCCCCACAGAGAAGGCCCTTCCCCTGGGCGTCGCCAGACGACACTGTCGCGCCGACGGCACCCTGAGGAGTCCCTCTCTGTGAGAGCGCACGGGTCGGTGAGAGGTATTCGGTAGCAGCAGGCGGTCCCGTAAATAGCCCGGCCCTATGCCATGGAGCGTTTTGAAGACGTTCACCAACACCTTGAAGCGCACCCGGAAGGCCACAGGTAGCCAGTGCAGCCTGCGCAGGATAGGTGTCACGCGGGAGCCACGAGGGGCTCCCTCTATCACCCGCGCAGCTGCATTCTGGACTAACTGAAGCCTCCGGATGCCCCTCAAGGGGAGCCCCATGTAGAGAGCATTGCAGTAATCCAGACGAGACCGTCATTTATGACCTGAACAATTTCCCAATATTTACATCACCACCAGCTCAATCCTAAACAGATTCCAGGTGAATAATAATAATAATACAATAAAGCATTTGATATAAAAGAGAAAATGTAAATAGAATAAACCCAGTGCTAAGAACAGCTAAGGCCTGAAAGTATGTTCAAACATAATAGTTTTAACTTTGTGAAAAATATGCAGGGGACATAATTCCAGGGGGAGAATGTTCCAGAGAATTGGGGACTACCACTAGCTTGGTATGTGAAATACACTAAACCATAAACCATGGTTTACAACCACAGTGGTTCACTTTATGCAACATGCTAGCTGAAATTAATCAAACTACTTTATTTATTTATTTGCCTATTTATTTCTTTAATCGATCAATCAATTGATTGATCACCATGGTAATTTTAGGTAACATACAACCATGTAATAATTACATTTAAGAATAAAGATAGAAGAATGACAACATACAACTGCATCCCTTAGCAGTGAAAATTCTGGTCCCAATTGCTGTCAACAACTACCTATATTGAAGGATATTTTTGAATCAACCCAAAAGTTAATTTTAAGAGAGTCTGCCTCTATAGATAGACTGTGCCTAAAATGTCCTATGGACGAGGAACAAGTTCTATCTTACAAAACTGAATTGAATGTGAACTTAAACATGATAAACTACAAGAATGATAGGAGAAAGGATGTTACACTGAACATATAAAAGAAGTAGACTAATACTTTCAATAATTAAAAGCAAGCCACGAGAGTGACCTTGATAATCTCCTACCTGGGATTTACAAGAACTTGTTAAAGTTCTACCTGAATGAAAAGAAATCAAGTTCTATGCCAGGGCTGTCAAACTCTTGGCCCATAGGATGGATGCGTCATGCGCTGGCCACACCCATGCCCAGTTTAGCGAAGGGGGAAAACGTTGTGATATGTCACATGACACTGCTGTGATGATGCGAGCTTGACACCCCTTTTCTATGACATTGTTTGAAGAGACTAAAAATTAAGATAGTTAGAAGTAAATGGAATGTAACGTTGGTTTATTTGACCAAGGTTAAATATATATACATTGTTCTATCTAATATCCTTAATGGACTTTTGCTAGTGATAAGTTTCTAAAAATGTTTATATTTGTTGCAGTGAAGGTGGAAAGTCACTTACATTTTCTTTCTTCTCTATTTCTTCTTCTATTTTTCCCTTTTTCTTTCTTTTCTGCACTTTCTTTTTAGTTTTTAGTTTTTCCTATTTGTATTACATTTTGTAATTATAGTCTTTAATCAAATCACTATAACAAAGGGAAATTATCACCATAAATACAAACTCAAAAGTGTGATTCTAAAAACAGGAACAGAAGGGACAGAATCTAACAGACAGGTGACAGCATTAACATTATGCAAAAATGACACAGACATAGATTAATATGGGAAATTGCAAAAATGCTCTTCCGGAATTACCTAGATACACTCAAACCTATTTTTCCCACTTTGAAAATTAGAGATTTCCTTTCCTTTAAAATAAGGCAAAACACAAGAAAGTCAGACATTTATCAGAAAACAGGCTATTGAAAAAGACAAATATCTACTGTATTAAATTTGTTAATAAAATGTAAGCAAAAATAAGGCCTGGAATGGATGAGCTCAAGTGAGAGAACTTTCTGGTAAACAAGCGGTCTCAAATTCTAGTTTTGCAAAAAGTACAACACATTCTTTGTTGTCGCTATGATCCAATCCCATTTGTAGTTCCATGGCCAAATTTCAGATTTTTAAACAAGTTGAGAAACTTCTTACAGTTGCTACCTTTTTTCTGGTTTGCTCCTGCAGTTCTCAGAATACTATTTTGATTTCTGCACACGTATATCCCAGATAAACACAAAAAAACCTTTCACATTAAGCAACTGTATTATTCTGTCATCAGAAAAAACAAACTCTTTTATAGTATATGTGATATTGACAGCAATATTTTATTTAAAAAAATTAACATTTTTGTAAAAGAAATTAACTGAAGATGAAACTCAAATACTTCGGCCACCTAATGAGAAGGAAGGACTAACTGAAGAAGAGACTAATGCTGGGAACAATTGAGGGCAAAAGAAGAAAGGGACGGCAGAGAATGAGGTGGCTGGATGGAGTCACTGAAGCAGTCGGTGTGAGCTTAAATGGACTCCAGAGGATGGTAGAGGATAGGAAGGCCTGGAGGAACGTTGTCCATGGGATCGCGATGGGTCAAACATGATTTTGAAACTAAAACAACAAAAAGAAATTAAATAGTTTTAGAGGTAATCCTCAACTCACGACCACAATTGAGTCCAAAATTTATGTTAAATGAGATATTTGTTAAGTGAATTTTGTCCCATTTTACAAACTCTCTTGCCAAAATTGTTAAGTGAACCACTGCAGTTGTTAAGTTAGTAACCCAGTTGTTAAGTCAATCTGTCTTCCCATTGACTTTGCTTGTCAGAAGACTCTGGAAAAGAAACTATAAATTGACGATATCAACAGTCTGCAAAGAAAATCTCTACAAAATGTTTATAGGTGGCATCTGCTTTACCAGCAAGAATGGCAAAGATGTTCCAACATATATCACCCAGATGTTGGAAATGTAAACAGATACCGGGTTCTTACTATGATATGTAGTGGACTTGTCCTATGGCAAAAAAATATAGGTTAAAAATAAAAATGTGGCTAGAAGAAATGATAAAACAACAAATAGATCTAAAACCAGAGATGTTCTTGTTTAATATTTAATATTTAATATTATTTAAAATATTTAAAATTTACATTAATTTATTTAATATTTAATTTTGCACATGGTAACAGCAGCGAGAATTGTGTATGCACAAAATTGGAAAAGTGAAAATATACCTATAGAGGAAAATGTAATAAAGAAAATTCTAGAATGTGTTGAAATGGATAGATTAACATTGAAAATTAAGGATAAGGAAGAAACGGAATACTTTTTAACTTGGGAATTATTTTATCAATGGTTAGAAGATAGAAGCAGAAGTAAGAAATTTAGAATCAAGGAGCATATGTAATAAAAATAAAGTAAATGTGTAATTAAATAATGAATATTGAATAATGAAGATAAGTACACATTATGATTAATAGACTTGGCCGATAATAGTTACAAATGTGATAGTTATATGATGTTTATAATGCTTGATATTACAAAATAATTATAGATAAACCCGAACAGAGCATTTAATTAAATAATAGAAAAAGTTTAATAAGGATTTGTGAAGAATATGGTGAATAGATTTTGAGAATAATAGTTATAGCTATTGTGTGTATAAGAATTATTATTTCTAGTTAAAAGAGATTATACCCAGTCACTACACTGCCATTGTGGATATAGAAAATAAAACAAAGACAATTGTATGATAAAAAATAATATTTAAAAATAAATAAATACGAGTCAATTGCCAACGCCTGAATTTTGTTCATGTGACTGTCGGGATGCTGCAACAGTCCTAATGCTCATAAGTCATTTTTTCCAGTATCGTCGTAACTGTGAACAGTCACTAAAAATGAACTGTTGTAAGTCAAGGACTACTTGTATTTTTCTGGTGGAACAGCAAAACTATTTATTTATTTATTTATTTATTTATTTATTTATTTATTTATTCATATTTTTATACCGCCCTATCTCCCTAGGGACTCAGGGCGGTGTACAGCCATATAAAAATGGCTATTCCCCCTAAAATGCATGAACATTGAATTTTTCCTCCTAAAGGATTTGTTTTAGCCCTCTTGATTACTTAGCTTTTAACTTTTTTCGGTTTTTCAAAGTTCTTGTGAGGTTTGGGGCTGAAAAATACAATTAGATCGGGATTTTTTGCTTCTAGCTATGTATCTGCTATGTTGCTGTAACAGGAGATTTCAAGATTATTTACAGATCCAAATTATGCAATTCAATGCAACACTTTTGCCACCCTGTGGCTGCAGTTTGAATAATGAACCATTTTTTGTGTGCTTATTAAACCAAACAGCTTCCACGCTAAGACTAATAAGAATTTCGGGAAATGCGACTTTTGCCTGGACTGCAGTATTGGAGGAAATAGTATCTGTATCATACTTTGTGTTCATCATGATCCAGATGGAAACTGACAGTTCCTTTCTGTAGCAGGAAATAATATTTCAGAGTGGGAAACAAATTAAATCCCCATGTTTAATGCCACATCTAATTTAACTGTTACAGACTCAGAATGCCATGCCTAAAAGTCACCATATAAATAGTATACATTCTCATATTTTATAGTATCTTATGAAAATCGTTCTTATAAAATTAGTATGTTATATGTAGTATAATCCCTGCCAGGATCTGCTCTTTTCCCAGATTTAAATAGGAGATATAGAACTCAGATGTGCACTGTGATACTTTCCTTGATGTGACTGGAAACAAGGGAGTTGCTATCCGTGCACATCCTGCAGTTTGTTTGTTTTTACTATAATTTCATCAAAAGTTTTAAATACAAGAAAAATACAAATTTTTAAATACAAAAAAAAAATACAAAACTAAAACAAAGTAAGACGGAAAAAAGAAAATGGAAAAAATAAAAGACAAAGCTAAAGTACAAAACAAAAACAATAATGACAAAAATGATTCAATCGAAGTAAAGTAGAATTACTTTGTGTAGTGTTGTTTCCCATCTGGTTTAACAGGGAGGGCTGACATCAAGTATCTTTCCCTCAACCTATTTCCCCCCCCCCCAGTAGTCATTCTCTTTGATGAGTGTTGTGACGGCCTAGAGGTGGAGCTCTTGCCTCAGAATCAGGAGGCTGTGACTTAGATCCTAGGAAACAGCAGGTATTTTTCTCTCTCTAGGTGCAAAGAGAAAATATTTGCTGCAAACTCTGGGTAGGCATCAGGAAGGGCATCCAGCCAGTAAATGCTCATTCATTTATCCATTCCGTCACCCTGACTCTACCCCAATGCAAGAGATTACAGGGTAGTTAAAAGAAAAGGGGGAAAAAGCATTCTCTTCCATGCATTTTTCTCGCCACAGTTTCTTTTACTTCATCATTACACTACAGATCCTTTTCCATACTTCCCATTTCAGATATATTTTATGTGGTATATATTTGGTATACATTTTATTTGGTATATATTTATGTGCCACTCATTCTTCTTCAAGGAACTTCCATATCTTCTTTCCCTATTCGATTTTCCCTTCATTCTACGAGGAGATATATCTGTTATTTATTTATTTTATTTATTTATTTTGTCACAACAGTATATATAAGCATAAGCATGAAGTAACTATATAATATATAAGCATATATATGAGTATAAGTATGAAATAACTATATAAATTGGATATAATGAAAGGAAACAGTAGGAGAGGAACGGTAGGCACGTTTGTGCTCTTATATTGTTGTGATTGAAACTGAAGTAATCCTTAACAGGAAGGACATTGCAATAGATGATTCTATGAGTTAAACATAGGTCCTGTCGAAGGCGGCGGAGTTCTAAGTTTTCTAAACCCAAGATTTCAAGTCTGGTGGTATAAAGTATTTTGTTGTATTCAGAGGAGTGGAGAACTCTTCTTGTAAAATATTTCTGGACACGTTCAATTGTATTGATGTCTGAAATGTGGTATGAGTTCCACACAGGCGAGCTGTATTCAAGTATTGGTCTAGCAAATGTTTTATAAGCTCTGGTTAGTAGTGTAGTGTAGTGTTATCTAAGCCCCTTTTCATACCTGACCACATTTTGTCTTCTTAGAATCATTCTTTCACTTTCTTCTGTGTCCTTTCCGCCCTAAGATCCAGTCATGACACTGTGAAAACTGATACCACATACAGAATTTCACTCTTTTTACTCATTAATATTCTTTATTAATGTGGTGGAATGTGCAATTGGAGAAGGAATGGGGCAGAATTTCGGCAATCACACCATGACTTGCAGGGAAGAGACCCAAATAAGAGCCTATTGATCCCATAAACTAATACATACATTACCCTAGAAAAGTCCATATAAAAGTATAGTAGTCATTTCTTTCTGAGAGTCATTGAGGCCACTTGGAGGTTTATCTGTGTTCTCAGGGTCACCTGAATAGTGAAAACGGGTGTAGAACCTTCTTAGAACTGCTGAAAGGATTGTGTTGTAGACTGGAAATAGATGATGTCCTATCGCTCCCACTTTGTAAGAGGTGGCTGTTCAATCTTAATGTGGATGGCCTCTTTGACCTCTCTTTCAAACCAACCACCCTCTCTGTCCAGAATGTGGATGAGAAATGAAGCATCTTCAAGTAAAAACAAAGAAAGTCATTGCCTTTAGAAAAAACATTTTTGGCATAACCATGACTGATGACTGAGAATCTCAATAGACATTTGGCTTCCTATTTCTTATTCTGTTTCTCGGCTCTGCACCATGTAATTTACCCTGAAAGAGAACAGAGTGATGGGTGTGTATATAGTGTATCTATGTTGAATAGCCAGATATGCAATACATAATTTGATGCAATAAACCCAGCAAATAAGGGTGCATGTGTTGATTGGGATTAGGACAATCAGATGTATTTCTTCTTCAGTTTGTTACTAGAACAAATTATGATTTGAGATTGAGATTAATACTTGTTTTATAAAAGTGGATTTCATAATGGTGGATTTTATTTATGTATCAGTTTCCCTTTCTGTTTCATATTTTTAGTGTAGTTTTCTCTTCCTTTCGAATCATTTTCAAACATCTCTTCCCATAATCCTAATAGCTTTAACCAAAAACTTTCTACTATTGACCTCACCCCATTCCTAAGAGGACCATAAGGGGCGTGCATAAGCGCACAAACGTGCCTACCGTTCCTGTCCTATTGTTTTTCTTTTCTTCTTCCTATATATGTTTATATGTGTATATACTATATAATCTTTTTGTATGATGTTGTGACAAAATAAATAAATAAATAAATCTTTTTCTCTTTTCTTGTTCTAACGTTCAGGTATCTGTGGCTCTCAAATCATATTGAACAACAGGTCCTATTTTCCCTGTTTATTTGGCATCCTGCCTGGGGTCAGTTGGGGCAGAAATCCTACTACTTTCTAGCCCTGGTTTTCATTTTTTGGAACTGGTCCTGAAATGGATCACATTAATCAACTGGTTATGAAAAGAATCACATCAGTCAACAGGAAGGTACACATTCAATCAGACCATCGCTTTAACTCAATATCTATTTTCACACTTTATGCCAACTTGTTGTTTTGATTTAACTACAATTTGCTGAGCAAGTCCTTGTGGACTGATTTAGATATAATGCTAACCCCTAAATCATGGCTTATAAACCTCATTATCTAAATAGCAATTGCACTTAAGACTTATATACCACTTCACAGTGCTTTATAGCTCTCTCTAAGTGGTTTCCAGAGTCAGCATATTGCCCTCACTGCGCTGGGTCTTCATTTTGCTGACCTTGGAAGAATGGAAGGCTGAATCAATCTTGAGCCGGTCGGGATCAAAGCCATGGCAGTCAGCAGAATTAGCCTGCAATACTGCATTCTAACTGCTGCGCACCATAGCTCCAAAAATCCATACATTGTGCTAAGCTGTAATATTGTTTACTTGGTTTTGGCCAATGAGTGTAGTCCATTCAAAACAGAAGCACCTTTCTAAGATCTTGGAAGGGGAAGAGTCAAAAGCAGAGAACCAGAACATCTGGTTCTCTGCTTTTCTTCCCAGAAAAATCAGAGATCAGGTAACTACCGGTCCACAATAGAAAGTGTCCTTACTTATTGCATCACAATATGGCATGCCAGTTTGACAGCCGCGGATAGAAAAACATTACAGAGGGTGGTGAGCACAGCACAAAACATCGTGGGCTGTCCCCTGATACCACTGAGATCGCTAGGGCTCGCTGCCTCAGAAGAGTGAGGAAAATTCTCAGGGATGACTCTCACCTGGTCATCACTTCTTTACCCTCCTACCATTGGGAAGGAGATATAGATGCATAGCCAGCCACATAAACAGGCTGAAGATGTTGTGACCCAGGCCCAAGTAGGTAGTAAGAAACTCAGTCTGTGAAAAAACAAACAAACTTTACTCAAACAGCTGAGAATTACTTTATGCCCAGCGTCATTCAACTCAAATTAAAACAAATACCTCCCAACACAAATTCCTCAGTTCTCTCGCAAACCTTGGTCCAATTAGGTAAACTGCCAAAGGCCTTTCTTGGCAGAAGTTCACAAGTCACAAAAAATAAAGGCAAGATGTAGATGAAGCAGAAGATGAAGCAGAAGACGAAGCTACCAACATTGTTTTCTGGCAAAGCTGGTGTTCTGTTTCCCTTCCCCCAATACTCCCAGCAAAGAGTCCGTCAGAGGCCTTCCTTTTTTCCTTTTATTTACATAGATACATGTCCTGGCCACGTCTACCCACGGGCCTGCCAAGTTTCTGGAGATAACGAGGAAATTATAGATAAGGCCAGAATTACTCACGAATATATTCTTCCCTCCATTGAAACAGTTAGCTCGCGCCAATTCATTACTTTGTCCAAGACAAAAAACCAGGAAGTCCCGCCTCCTATTTATAGTCTCTGCAGATGTCACTGCATGACAATTATGACTTGGCTTTGTCCCAACTCTTCCGCTGCTGCGCACGTCGATCATGTCTTCGTAATCTTGCGTCACTCCAAAACTGTTCTTGGGGCGTTGCCAAATCAGAAGAAGGCTCGGGAGAATCAGGCCTTGCCGGCCCCTCCTCCTCCCTTTGAGTGGGTGCCAGGGAGGGAGAGGGCTCAAGAGAAGCAGGGCTTGCCAGGTCTTCTCCCTCACTTTCTGAATCATCCGAGTCCAGGAGTCTGGGTCCAGGAACCTGGGTCACAACAGCTGGTCTGTTTTAAGCCTTATGGGAGAGGCCAATCATCTCTTGGCCCTACTCCTGAGTTGTCCTTTTTGCTTGAGCTTCTCTTGCCTTCTGGCAGCTCTTCTCATGCGTGCATTAGGAACAGGCTTCTCCTGTTCCTCTGTCTTACTACTATCAGTTTCTGGAGGCTCTGGAGTCCGTACCTCACTTCCCGATGGCCTTGGCCTCACCTCAGCCTCATCGCTGTCCAACTCCATTGCTAGCTCCATAGGCTGCTGATGGACCACAACAGAAGAACAGTTTTTATCCATGGGCTGTCAGACTCCTGAATGTGAAATATCATCATAACTATGTAGTACGATGAACTTGCAGGGCTAGCGCAACGTGTAACATGTTCACACTGGTGCAATAGGACTGGGTGTTTTGTTAATATGATTTATTGGGTAAGGGATTTTCTGTCTTCACTGTGAGTTGCATTGTGTTGGGGGGGAGTGCACTGAGGGAGCTCAACCAATCTCATTGTACATATGTTGTGCACTGACAATAAAAATTTGAACTGAATTGATACATGAGATTGCCAATGACAGAGAAACATAACAACATTCTTGACTGAGGAATTAAAAATTAGCCCTTCACGTGATGAAGGTAGGATCTATGGTAGATCTGGCCTTGGTCAAAATAGTCCCCTAGACCTTTGCTATCTGTAGTTATTGATTGGCAAAAGAGCTTTCAGAAGTAACAGGCACCACTTTGTTATTGGCATAGGAGCAATTTGGCACGGATTGCAGTGTTTGGATGCCTCTGGTTGCTATTTCCCGATTCCAGCAAGGTGCCTATTTTTTTTTAAAAAAAATATTTTGTAGCATGGAAAGATTGTAACTGATATACTGGTGGACCTACCAATCCACCAACTGCTTTGCTCTCTTTTGTGCAACCGGACTAGAATCCTGTTTGCCACTGCAGAAACTAGATCTAAAGTTACTAATGTAGAACCTGGAGGGTGCCCAGCGGTTTCACAGCTCTGCTTTCAAGTAAAGCACCAACCTCTCTCCCTTTCAGCTTAGCTCTCAAAATCCACCCAACATCATGCTCACGTTTGGAACTGATTTTAAACATGCATTAGTCTCGCTGTAATCGTGCAGCATGCCTCACCTGAAACTCACTTAGTTGTCATTATCAAACCAACATAGAAATTGTCCTCTCACAACTGAGTTTCACTCAACTCTGCGGACATTTTCAAGCTCATATACAGGGTTGTTTTTTAACTTGCCTGCTATTGTCACTTCTTCAAGGTAGTGCAGATCAGGAAATCAAAACCCAAGAACCCAGACTCAGTGGCTAAGACGCTGAGCTTGTCGATCGAAAGGTCAGCAGTTCAGCGGTTTGAATCCTTAGTGCCATGTAATAGGGTGAGCTCCCATTACTAGTCTCAGCTTCTGCCAACCTAGCAGTTTGAAAACATGTAAAAAATTCAAGTAGAAAAATAGGGACCACCTCTGGTGGGAAGGTAACAGCATTCCGTGCGCCTTTGGCGTTGAGTCATGCCGGCCACATGACCATGGAGACCATCTACGGACAGTGCTGGCTCTTCGGCTTAGAAACAGAGATGAGCACCGCCCCCGCTGGGAACAACGAGCACATATATGTGAGGGAACCTTTACCTTTTTTTAAAATATAGTAACAGAATCTTGCAAGTTTGAAAGCACTTCCCCCTTCCTCTACCTTTATATTCCAGAAAATGAGGAAGGGTCCTTTACGATTTTTTTTTCTATTCCCACTCCTGCTTTGGGCTCAATTTCTCTTATCAGAGAAGGCTGCAGCTCTTCCTCCTATCTCCCAAGTTTATTCTCACAGCCCACTACAGCTATAATCTGGCAATGGGATCAGCAAAACATAAGTGCTGGAATAACTAGCTTCATTTTTAACACAGGATTCACTGGCAAAACCTTAACCTGTGCAGACTTGAGGGCTAAGGAAGAACTGGATTTGTGATGACTGAACCTCACTACTAAATGAAAATTCTGATTGGATAAATGGAGGCCCTTAAAGATCTTTCCATGAAACAGGAATGATGAACTGGTTCTTGTGAAATCTTATGGACCAAGATCCCTGAAAAAAATAGGCTGCATAAACATCCATCAATGTCCTAACTAACTCTCTCTGGGGTTAATTCAGTCAACTCTGACTTAAACAACTGGCATCTGACATTCTTCTTATATGGACTGCACCAGTAGAGTCTAAACTAATTTCGTTGTATACATGATGTACAGTGACAATAAAGGCTTTGAAGTTGCATTTGAAAAGGCTATTTTTATATGTGACAAAAGGATTGGGAATGTATTTATTATATGGTTGAAGATGAAGGATGAATTCTCAGGAAAGATTATGGCAAATGTAGCTTCCATTTCCAATTATCATCTGGCAGTAAGTATGAACATCTTGTGACTTAGGAAATTGATTTGGAAGAAGCAAATACCTATTGAGAGTCATTGATTATTCATTCTTTGTGTAAACCCTATACAAATTGAAATAACTTTCATATAACAGGATATATATGAAATATAACAGAAAAATGCGCGTTCCCTTCTAAACTTTCAAGAAATGATTTAGTTTTTTTTAAATTAGGGTTAAAAATTTTATGCATTACTACAGTATAGCCAGAATTTTGGAAGTGCAGTTAATGTATTTGAAACTCCTGCAGTATTGTACACTGGTCAAATTGTGGGAATTATTATGGAAAAATAAAAAATTTTTGCAAAAAAAAAAAAAAAAAGAAACTCCTGCAGTATGTGTGTGTGTGTGTGAGTGTGTGTGTGTTTCTTTGAATAAGTGCTGATGTCTGGCAACTGCTTAGAAAAGGCCCTGCAGTTTTCTTGGCAAGATTTCAGAAGCGATTTGCTCTTGCCTGCTTCCTAGGGTTGAGAGAGATGGACTGGCTCAAGGTTACCCAGCTGGCTTTGTGCCTAAGGCAGAACTAGAACTCACCATCTCCCAGGGGCTAGCCTAGTACCTTAAGGTACCACTACACTGCTCAGGTTTGACTGCCTGGCTGCCAGAATGATCTCAAGAGTGCAATGCATATCTAAATATTTCCGATTTGTAGCTTTGCACAAAAATAGGTGAAATATTGCTTCATATTAGTGCTAACCAGGCAGCCCTGGATTCTTAATGGCCCAACATCCTGTTAGCCAGGAAAGACGAAGAGTGGGGTGTAGGAGGCTAATTTATAGCTCTTTGCTCACACTTACGTCAAAGCTTGTTTAAAAATACAGCCCTTTGGTTCTTAGTCACTTTTCATGTGAGGCTCATTACAGTTATAAATACCGCAGCCATATGCCTTGCCAGTCTGTGGCTTGAACATGGTTTGTTTCCTCCCAAAAGTCTTCTGCTTGGGGGAAAGGGGATCCATGCCCCACTACAAGCCTTTTTCATTCAACCCTGAATGCTCAAGCCAACCCAATGTTTGTGTAATAAAACCCACTCCTTGATCATATTTTGCAGGAAAATGAAACAGGTTTATTTCCCTTCAAGTGAAACAGCCTAGCATCACAAAGTGTATTCAGTGTGCATGACTTGCATGTCAGAGGTGGGTTTCAGCAGGTTCTGACCAGTTCTGGAGAACCGGTAGTGGAAATTTTGAGTAGTTCGGAGAACTGTAGTAAAAATTCTGATTGGCCCTGCCCCCATCTATTCTCTGCCTCTCAAGTCCCAGCTGATCGGGAGGAAATGGGGATTTTGCAGTATCCTTCCCCTAGAGTGGGGTGGGAATGGAGATTTTACAGTATCCTTCCCGTGCCACGCCCACTAAGCCATGCCACGCCCACCAAGCCACATCCACAGAACCGGCAGTAAAATGTTTTGAATCCCACCGCTGTTGCATGTGTGTGTTTTTAACATTCATAAATATATTTATTCAATTTCTATACTGTGGTATGGTATGACTTGTCAGAACCGTAAAATAAAACCACATATAATAAGTAAGCATGTGATCACCCATAAAACCCCAACTTCAGTAAAATGCTGCTTCATACCTAAATAGACCAATTAAATAGACCAACTAAATATACCTGGGAGTTGTCAACCTTAAGCAGCCTTACCTTAAGTTGCAAATCCCCTATAGAATAGATCTGTTTTTATTGCTCAGATAGCAATAGCAGTAGCACTTAGACTTATATACTGTTTTACAGCCCTCTCTAAGTATTTTACAGAGTCAGCATATTGCCCCCAACAATTTTGGGTCATTTTACTGACCTTGGAAGGATGGAAGGCTGAGTCAACCTTGAGCCTGGTGAGATTTGAACTGCCAAATTGCAGGCAGCCGGCAGTCAGCAGAAGTAGCCTGCAGTACTGCACTCTAATCACTGTACCACCACGGCTCATGAATGAGGATGAATGAGGTTAAGGCCAATCTATCCACACTGGGGGAAGGTGGCTATTTAAACATAAACTGTTTCAGCTATTAAACATAAACAATTTCAACTCTTACCCTCAAAATGACGTTACAGAGTACTGCACACCAGAAAAATTAGACACAAAAACAATTTCTTCCTGAACGCCATCACTCTGCTAAACAAATAATTCCCTCAACACTGTCAAACTATTTACTAAATCTGCACTACTATTAATCTTCTCATCGTTCCCATCACCAATCTCCTTCCACTTATGACTGTATGACTGTAACTTTGTTGTTTGTATCCTTATGTTTTATATTGATATTGTTTCCAGATTGCTTATTTGTACCCTATGACTATCATTAAGTGTTGTACCTTAGACATCTTGATGAAGGTATCTTTTACGTACACTGAGAGCATATGCACCAAGACAAATTCTTGTGTGTCCAATCACACTTGGCCAATAAAAAATTCTATTCTATTCTATTCTATTCTATTCTATTCTATTCTATTCTATTCTATTCTATTCTATTCTATTCTCTATTTAAGAAAGTAGGGGCTACACTATCCTTAATTCCCCACTGATCTCATATATTAGGTATAAGAGGGGGCTCAATTTATTTTCCAAAGCACCAGAAGGCAACATAAGAAACAATGGGTGGGAACTAATTAAGGAGAGAAGCAACCTGGAATTGAGGAGAAACTTCCTAACAGTGAGGACAGTTAACCAGTGGAACAGCTTGCCTTCAGAAATTGTGGCTGCTTCATCACTGCAGCTTTTAAAGAAAAGACTGGATAGTCACTTGTCTGAAATGATATAGGATCTCCTGCTGGACTAAAAGACCTTCAAGATCTTTTCCAGCTCTATTCTGATTGAAGTAACTTCCCCAATTGAATGAATGCCTTGGTTGGTTATGGGGAAGATGGTCTGGAGCGTGCCCAGAACCAAGCCAAGTAGTACTTCAGCAATCAAAATGAATACAGGTAGATCTCATTTAGTGGCCACCATTGGGATTAGCAACCTGGTTGTTCAGTGAAGCCATAGCGAATTGAAATCACAATGCTTATGATATGATTTCAGCTCTATTTTGCTTTTACAGATCTGTTGAAGGCCGTAAATGTGAGGATTGGTTGCAAAGTTACTTTTTCTTCACCACCGTAATTGCAAATGATTGCTAAATGAGGCAGTCACTGAACAAGGATTAACGGTGCTCATGCGTTTTATGTCTTAAGCATTTCTAAGTGACCAGTGTGCCTTATGCCTTTGTTTGGGTCTTAGTTGGAGCACATGTACACCTATACATTCAGATTACTTGATGCTGTCTATATTATTTGAAATACTTTCAGAAGTAAAGCGTCTGCAACCTAATAGCCTAATCTCCATCTCTTTCCCCCACAATAACTTTGCTCCCAGACATCACCTCTGACCTTCTACTCCCTAACAATGGCCTCCAGAGTTCAGCTTTTCAACATTCCTCTTTCATTTACTGACCTACACCAGTTGTCACCACTAACACCATGGCCTTATATCATTTTCCTCAGCATCCATCTGATTCGCCTGCCTGCCTGTCTCACTCACACATACACAAACAGGTCAAGCCTGCCATATCCCCTGCTTCCCTAAGCCCTAAAGGGATTCACACAACAGTATTGTGGGGTAAGTGTTCCATAAACACTAAGCAAGAAATAGCATGACAAAAATAGTGAGAACTTACTGGAGCTGGAGCAGTGTTTGCCATTATAGGAACAATCTTCTCTCAACCAAGGACAATGCACTGGATTAAGTGTCTGATTTTTGTGTATCCAGATGCATATTTATTTTATTTATTTATTTATTTATTTATTTTGTCACAACAATATATGTAGGTATCATACAAAAAGATTATATAGCATATAAACACATATATGAGTAAATATTAGGAGGTATAAGCATATATATATATATAGGAAGAAGAAAAGAAAAACAATAGGACAGGAACGGTAGGCACGTTTGTGCGCTTATGCACGCCCCTTATGGTCCTCTTAGGAATGGGGTGAGGTCAGTAGTTGAAAGTTTTTGGTTAAAGCTTTTAGGATTATGAGAAGAGACCACAGAGTCAGGTAAAGTATTCCAAGCACTGATGATTCTGTTACAGAAGTCATATTTTCTGCAATCTAGATTAAAGCGGTTGACATTTAGTTTAAATCTATTAGTTGCTCTCGTATTATTGCAATTAATATTACTATTAATATTACTATTATTATGCAATTAATAATACTCTAGTATTATTGCAATTAATATTACTTACCTCTTTCTGTGGCTGGAAATATTCTGTCCATCAGTTTACTGGAAACAATTATTCATGAGAAATGGCACATTATGCTACCATAAAAACCTGAAAAGTAGCCATATAGTAACTGCTTTTATTTGTCTCTGAGTTGTGTAGATTAGATCAAGAGGTAATTAGCACTTGTGGACAGTGGTGGGATTCAAATAATTTAACAACCGGTTCTTTGCCCTAATGATTTCTTCCAACAACCAGTTCACCAAACTGCTCAGAAAGTTAACAACCGGTTCTCCCGAAGTGGTGCGAACTGGCTGAATCCCACCACTGCCTGTGGAGGATTTTAAATTCTTTTAACTTTTGCATTTCTATGCTGGATAGTATAGATAGATAGAATACCTCTCAAAAAGTCAAACCACAGATTTCAATACTGGAAGGTTTTAATACATCCTTTTACCCCCTGAAGTATATGAGGAATTGCATGCAATTTTACAATACTTTTTTAAAAAGACTTTTTGGATAATAGATAGATTTTGAAAATATTGTTTTGGATTTTTAAAAAAGCACCCATTATTTGGGTATGTGAAACACCTAAAATAATGCTTTGCATTACAAAAGAGCAGGATTTAAACTCTGGAGCAAGTCTTTAAAATTTTAAAATCTCATTCTGGAGACAATAGGGGTTTTGACTAGGCATTTAAGCAGGTGTTTTTTTTTTAAATAGTTCTATCTAGATTAAAAAGCCCATTAACTGCAGGATTTAAGCAGTTCTGGAAAATACATAAGAAAAGATTATAAAAATCCCATACCACTCAAATCACCCACTGCCTTATATTGTTTTGTTTTCTAACCATATGCAGGTATCTGGGAAGAAAAGTATGTGCACTCAGCTGGAATGTTCTCTCAAGCAAACAATCACTTCTGCTCCCAAGACCATGTGTCAGTTTCAATATTCCACTTCGAAGCCAGGATTTCCTGGGGCCATTTTTTCTGGCTGGATAATTCTTATCAACTGTACTTGTTTGAGCCAGTCTGGGACAGTTTTGGCAGGTTTGTTTTTTCATTATTAAAGAATAACTATATCCCCTCCCTCCAATCTGGATTGGGACCATCAAAAATGAAAAGGAGTGATCAATTGAATAGCTTGATGCCCCAGAGCGGTTCTGCACAAATTTAAAGCACTGCTATTTGTTATCTTGTGTGTTCAGCTGAAGGTGGGATATGAGCCAGCAGCGTGCAGCAGCTTCCAAAAAAGCCAACACAGTTCTGGGCTGCATAAACAGAGGGATAGAATCAAGATCACGTGAAGTATTAATACCACTTTATAATGCCTTGGTAAGGCCACACTTGGAATATTGCATTCAGTTTTGGTCGTCACGATGTAAAAAAGATGTTGAGACTCTAGAAAGAGTGCAAAGAAGAGCAACAAAGATGATTAGGGAACTGGAGGCTAAAACATATGAAGAACGGTTGCAGGAATTCGGTATGTCTAGTTTAATGAAAAGAAGGACTAGGGGAGACATGATAGCAGTGTCCCATTATCTCAGGGGTTGCCACAAAGAAGAGAGAGTCGAACTATTCTCCAAAGCACCTGAGGGTAGGACAAAAAGCAATGGATGGAAACTAATCAAGGAGAGAAGCAACTTAGAACTAAGGAGAAATTTCCTGATAGAACAATTAATAAGTGGAACAACTTGCCTGCAGAAGTTGTGAATGCTCCAACACTGGAAATTTTTAAAAAAATGTTGGATAACCATTTGTCTGAAATGGTGTAGGGTCTCCTGCCTGGGCAGGGGGTTGGACTAGAAGGTCTCCAAGGTCCCTTCCAACTCTGTTGTTGTTGTTGTTGTTGTTGTTGTTGTTGTTGTTGTTGTTGTTGTTGTTATTATTATTATTATTATTATTATTATTATTATTATTATTATCATTAAATGAATCAATAGAGGCTATCACATTGTGTCCCCTGGTTGACACAGTGAACTTATAGCATCACCCAGCCATTGCCAAAAGTCCTGCTATGGCTCTCACATAGCAGGCTGATGCTTTAAGATAGAAACAAATTTCTAGTTTGGAAGTCACTTTGGCCATATTTTTAGCCATGGATGATTGAATAAGCTGCATTTGGCTAGTTGATATTGAGTCTTTCCTTGTTCCTTGAGGACTTCAAATGCTAGTTTCCAGCCAGATCTTTGGAAGCTTGTCCATATACATCCTTCAGTGTTCAGATAGGTGCACTTTGGAAAATAGCATTTTGGAAAAAATAGTATTATGTTTCAAATAAGCCTAGAATGCATTAGAGGCATGATGGGCATGGTTCTTGACTTTCAACCCACATGTGGCTGTTTTTAAGGAACACTTTATATGTTTGATCATTTTCCAAAAGCTGTGTTCACATTGAAGGATGTTTGCTATCAGATTGAAAATTCAAATACATTTTCTCCTATATTCATGTAGGCTCATTTTTATGGCAGTAGATACGGTAGCTACTACTTAATATTTTCAGCAGTGTCCCCGATATAATGCATACTGTGGGAAATTTTAAATCACAGTTCAAAGATTCAGCCATTGAAAGTAAGGAGCAATTTTCTAGTCCTCTATGAAAATATTTTTTTATTTTTTTAAACGCTAAATTCATGTATATTGACTTTTCCTTATTAATCTGGAAGGAACAACCTGAGTTGGGTCTTCAACAAAAAAGTGTTATATCACTCAAAGGATGAAAGTCAGTGGCAATTTACATGCACTTTAGGCTGAAAAAGTAGGCAAGTTGTGGCCATATCTGCTGAAAGAATATTGTGGAATAGGAAATGCTTGCTTTTGACTGACCAGATTAAAAAAGTAGCAAAAATGTCTTCTTCAGATATTCAGTCTTTATTATGGTCACAAACCAGCACAAAAGGGTTATTTTTTCATGTTTACAGTGATTGTAAGACATAAAATCTGTTTGTTAAGGTTTAACAACACAACAAATGGAGAAATATTACACTTCTGATCTTTTTTCCACTGAATTTTATTAACACAATTTGGAGACTGCAAAAGGTAGAGGGGAGGCAAATACCCATTCCTGATTTATAAGGTATGGTGTGAATTCATTCATTATAACATGTCCAATTTAGCATTTCACAAAGTGCAAAAATTCTTTAGTGAAAGATCTCGATTAATGTTATAAATACCAAAAGAAATGGCAATTCCTTTCTATTGGCTTCTCTGTTTTGACTTTTTTCTCTAGATTCTCCTCCCTCAGAAACAGGCTTGAGGTAGAGATCAAGGATGGAAAAGAATTCAAATTACAGTTTCCTTCTGGGTTTCCTGTTCCTTTCCTGCACCTTTGATGCAGCTATTCTTGTATACTTGGTGTGTGTGTGTGGACCAGTAGATACACAGCAAAATCAGGGAGTAGCACTCCCAAAAAGCCTCCATTTTTTTCCTCTCTTTTTTGGTAAGAGCTGTTTTAAAGATCAGAGCTGTGCTTTTAAAAGCATATTCTCTTGACACTCTCCAATTGCTCAAATGTGAAGCTTAGCCCTAACCCTCTAGTTTCATTTATCCTATCTCTAATGTAGCTTTATTAGGCTATAGGGAAAATAGAATTCTTTATTGGCCAAGTGTGATTGGACACACAAGGAATTTGTCTTGGTGCATATGCATATGGAAAAGTTACAAATGGCAATCACATGATCCCACAGTGCAATCCCAGTTGCCAAGCATCCAAATTGACCATAGGAATACTATGGTCATCAGTGTTAAAAAATTGTCGTGTCACTTTTTTCACTGCTGTTATAACTTGGAACGGTCGCTAGTGAATGGTTGTAAATCGAGGATTGCCTATATGCCTCATTACAGGCAATTCCTTTATCATACATCAACAGCCATTAACAACAGGCTTGCACATCCAGCAAAGTAGTAAGAAAGATTGCAACTAACTGGGACTTAGGTAAAAGATTTTGTCCTCTAAGGCTTTTTCTTATTAAGCGTATTTTAAGTTCAGCACTACAACTATACAAATATATCCACTGCTTACAAATAGAGTGTTCTGTCCTGAACTGAATTTATACGTATTCTATTCTATTCTATTCTATTCTATTCTATTCTATTCTATTCTATTCTATTCTATTCTATTCTATTCTATTCTATTCCCAGCCAGCTTCCAACAAGCAAAGTCAATGGGGGAGGCCAGATTCACTTAATGCCTGCATGATTCACTTAACAACTATAGCAATTCACTGAGCAATTGTGATAAAAAGGTTGTAAAACAGGTTAAAAAATTATGCCTTGCTTAGCAACATAAATTTTAGAGTCAATTGTGATAAGTCAAGGACTACCTGTAATGTGTTACAGTTGGAGATGTTTGACACCACTGTATCAAATTCTCTGTCCAGGCATCTTTAGATTTACAATCATAATATATTATAATACAATAATTGTGTTTTATTTCATTCAGGATGCCTAAAACCGAGAACAGCTCTGTTTAACTCCATGCTAGCATTTTTGCACTAGAGCAGCGGTAGTCAACCTGGTGCCTACCGCCCACAAGTGGCTGTTCCAGCTTTCATGGTGGGCGGTAGGGGTTTTGTCCAATACTGAAGCACTTTCCTTTTTTTTAATTTAATTGACTTTTTGAAAAATTTTCATAGCATTATTTAAAAACATTTTCATTAGGTTTTCATAAAATTCTCCATGACAATTTAAATTTCTGAAAATATACTATTTGTATCACCCGCGCATAAGTTTAGTTCACGTTACCTAAGTGAAACTAAATGGAGCTATAGTGCGACTGCAAACAAGACCCTCATCCCAGAATAGCTCGTGCATCTCCCCCCACACCACCCAGCTGTAACAGACAAGCAGAGCTGGTAGCCGGCACCCCCCCCAAACCCAATGCACGATGCGCGAGAGGCATGCATAGACAATGATAGACGGCATATTACTGTGGAACTGGTGGGCGGTTAGAAAATTTTACTACTAACAGAGATACAAAAGTGGGCGGTAGGTATAAAAAGGTTGACTACCCCTGCACTAGAGGATGATGATGATGATGATGATGATGATGATAATAATAATAATAACAATCCCCTCCATAATGGATACCTTGTGATAGATGAGGGGCTTGTGATGCTCTGATGAAGCTGAGAACTATGCTGCCGGTAGTGTATTCTACCAGAGGGGTTAGTCATGCCAGGCAGGTCTCAACCGAAGAGCCAGATGGTGTCCATCAATCCATTTAACATGGTGAAAAAACAGAAAAAACCCTTGTGCTGGATTGGTTGTTGCCTGGGTCAACAAGGGTCATGCCAGTTGTTGGAACTCCTAGGAACTCCCTATTGGCAGAGGGACTCAGGGGCTATGGTTGGGCAACCAGGGCTTGGCCCTGAAGGATTTCTGAAGAAACAACTATAAAGGTGGTAAAAGTATAGTCTGCCTGAAAATCAAGCCATTATAGCCCTCTATTGTAAATTGGAACCAACAAAATGGGTTACCTAAACGTAATGTTTGAACCATGTAATTTTTTTGAAAATCTGGATTCAAAGATAATTGAGCAAAGATTAGCAGATCAAAGGATAGTCATTAATAGAAATAAAATACTTAGGGATGCAGAATTGAAAGAGATTCAGAAAAATTATGAAAATGGAAGACCAAATAGCAACGATAGAGTAGTAGAAGAAACTCAGATAACAATTGGAAATCTATAGAGGATACAGCTGTTAGGAACTACAGAAATGATAACTTAGAATTAACAACCAAATCAATATAGGTGCACTAATTATGTTACCTAGCCAGATAATGAAACCTCTGCAAGCAAACAACCAAGTTCCAAGTTCAGGGAGCACAAAGAACTCCAAGATATGAGGAAAGAGTCAGTTTTTGCCTAATGAATAGAATAGAATAGAATAGAATAGAATTTTTTTATTGGCCAAGTGTGATTGGACACACAAGGAATTTGTCTTGGTGCATATGCTCTCAGTGTACATAAAAGAAAAGATACGTTCTTTTAGTGTCGACTTTTTATACAACAAACATCTCAAGAGATACTGTATAAGAACTTGTTGCAGTTCTTATTGAAATAAGGATGACTTCAGGTATACTTATTTCAATGTCAGCCAAATTATTACCTCCCCTCAGGTATTTGCCATGTTTGGGTGAAGAGGGTATATATTATTTATGAATCAGAACTAATATTAAATTATTGACTAATTTGGCCTTGATATGGAGTTTTGCCATTAAAAACCATAGAGTTTAAGCAGTTTAATTTTTTTTCAGCCAAGTTTTCTACCTACTGGAAAGGTAGAAAAGCATGACTGAAAAACTCAGCGCCCTAATAAACATACTGATGCGCTCCAAATTCATTGGTAACATCCATTTTGCTCTACGAATTCCTGGGGATCTAAACCTAACCCTAACCTTAATCCTAACCATAAGTAGGTTTACCATCCAATGGGATTTCTCCGTGTATTTTACCTGGGAAGATAGAAAAGCCTGTCTGAAAGAGTCTGAACCCTGCTAACCATATCGTTGTACTATGAATTCATTGGCATGTATTTTGCTCTACGACTTCATGGAGACCTAACCCTAACCCTAACCCAAACCGTAACCTTAAGTAGGTTTTCCCTCCAATGGGATTTTTCCATGTATTTTACCTGGAAAGGTAGAAAAGTGTGATTGAAAAACTCAGCGCCCTTCTAAGCATACTGATGCGCTGTGAATTCCTTGGCGACATCCATTTTGCTCTACGAGTTGATGGAGATCTAATGCTAACCCTAAGTGGGTTTACCCTACAATGGGATTTTTCCATGTATTTTATAATTGGCACAGTTACCATGCAGTCCCAATTGTACCAACTGCAGTCCCACAATTGGACTAAAAATTGGGAAAATGTTTTTAATTCAAGTATTTTATAAATATTCTACAATGAATATTAAAATGGGCAACTATTGGAAATACTCTGAAAGCCACACTTAAGGTTTAGAAAACCAAACTGGTTTTGAAACCCCAGACTGGCCACGCCAATATATAGTTATACTGACTGTATCAATGGTATTTTTGATGTTTTTACTGTGACACCCTCTCCTCCAAAGTTTGACACAATAAAAGGTAGATTGCAAACTGTAGAATGAAACATCAGTTCTGCTTCAACAGTAAAAATAAATGATTTCAGCAGAATAAACCCTATTTCCTTATTAGGTGAATGACGTAATGTTAGATTTCCTCAATAAGAAAACCCTGCTTAGTCAGCAGAATAGAACTGACATGTAAAGGTTAATTTCTCTTCCTCAGAAAGTAGGGCCAATTCATAACCTTTACTTCCTGTTTCTTAAGGAACTCTTCGACCTTTGGCTCTGCATTCAGAACTTTAGGGTTTTCCTATTGCTCCAAACCGTCCAGAAAACTATTAGAAAGAGACAACTACTACTAAATTGGATATACTTTTTTTTTCTTAAATAGCATAGTTTTCCATCAATGTAAATACAGTTCAACCATTTTTGCAGATAAAGGAGAAATTATTGCTCAGCAGCACAAGACATTTCAGATTTTGTTTCTACCCGCATATCCCGAAACTGATCAAGCAAGCCCTATCCTGGATGCCAAAATCCTACCATAAGCCAGAGCTGACAGAGCTACTTCTAATGAAGCACAAGGAATCCTACTGTGATAGACCGCAGCAAAGATTGCTTTGTGTTTGTTGGCAAATGGTAACACCTGGACCCTTTTCTTTAGTGGTCCTATCAAGCACTTCTGAGCAAAAGTGGGAGGAGTTGACTATATAGGGATAGCTTGTGCAGAAATTAGTCTCATTGCAATTAGGTAGCTATAGACGGGACTTCTTTCAAGCTGGAGGCGGATGGAGGATATCAAAGCTTCTGTGACTTCTTTGTAGTCTTATGTTTTGTTGTCCCTGAAGGTAGGTACTTAGCTCTATACTTTGCTTTGGACAAGTAGCACTGTATTAATTAACCAAATTCTATTCTTTCCCAATATAAAATCAAAATGGTCTTTATTGCAAAATTAATTAGGGACTTTTGGAAGTTTTGTAATTGAAAGATCTTATCCACAGAAAGGGAATGTACATCTGATAAGGATCTTGGGGTAGCACTCAGCTGAATTTAAAAAAAGAACAGTTCTGCTGCTGAGCTTGAAGCAACCACTTCATGTCTAAAAATGGACAGATAAGGCTATTCCCAACAAGAAAATTATTACGCTGCCAATGTCTATAGATTATCTGTTAAAGGAATAGCTAGGATAGCTCTATTGATAATGCTGAATTTAAAACTTTATTTACATATTCTAATATTTTGTGTATGAGTAACGAGTAGATCTCAGTCTTTCAGTTTACATACTCTTACTAAGTAGACAAAAACAAAGGGGATTAAGTAACATGGGGATGTTAATGCAAGTATTAAGTTCCTCATTGGATTTAATCAAAGTGGTTTCTGTTCCTGTAACTCCTTTATGGTACAGACATTTGGGGATTAAAGTCCATGAAAACTTATGCCACTATAAAGTGGTATTATTTTCAGTAGCATTAAAACCAGGAGATCTGCCTCTTGCACACAGGCTATTCTTCCCTGATCACTTCACAGGGTAACTTTGACAGGGCAGTTTCAAAGTGAATGCTGACAACATATAATATCAAGTAAGACTCATTTCCAAGGAGAAGAGTTCTTTAGTAGTCTATGAAGCATTTGTTTTCTTTATTCCTATAAATACTGACTAATTTGAGCATGGGTAACACTTCCTCAGGCTGATGTCTGGAAATTAAAGCAGAAGAAATACCACTGGTTACTTTGGAAAATTGTGCTGTTTATAGGCTATTTCATGGAGAATATGACTGCTTAAGAATGGAAAATTATAATCACAAACTTCAGGGCAAAAGGAACATCAATGCCATTGCTGACTGTTCTGCATTATTCTTCAGCTACTTCTCCAAAGCTTTACTCATGGCAATTATGCTTTGAGCCCAGACCAAATAATTTTTAATTTGGGTTAAAGGTGATCTTGTTGCAAATCTTATTTTTAACAAACACAAAACATAAACAATTTGCTTTTTTCCCATGGGAAGAAAACATCACCCAGTTGGAAAGTATATGATAAGCACAGGATATACTTAAAATATTCCTTCCCTAATACTATCCAAAGGTGGCTCAGTGCTAAGACGCTGAGCTTGTCAGTTGAAAGGTCGGCAGTTCAGTGGTTCGAATCCCTACTGCCGCATAATGGGGTGAACTCCCGTTACTTGTCTCAGCTTCTGCCAACCTAGCAGTTCAAAAGCATGTAAAAAATGCAGGTAGAAAAATAGGGACCACATTTGGTAGGAAGGTAACAGCGTTCCGTGCGCCTTTGGCGTTTAGTCATACTGGCCACATGACCATGAAGACGTCTTCAAACAGTGCTGGCTCTTCGGCTTTGAAACGGAGATGAGCACCACCCCCTAGAGTCGGGAACAACTAGCACATATGTGTGAGGGGAACCTTTACCTTTACTACTATCTAACACATGCATTAAAATCAGGTGAAGAATTTATGATAGTAGTGACAGCCACAGTAATGACAGGATAGAGTATAAGGGACAGCCAGGACTAGGGCCATACAACTATGGAACTATTTTGTTGAGAATTTTTGAAAGTTTTGAAATTTTGTTCTCCCAAGACATTTTAGGATATCAAGTCCAGTAAGACCGGGCTGTCTTTCAGATTTTCTACTTATCAAAATGAGGTTTGTTTTAATGTTTATATTTTTCAAACAATTGTTTAATTTTGATTTTTTTTTTTTAGTTCTGCATTTATCCAGGAAGAATTGTATAGAAATTAGTGATATGCTTCAAATATAGTAGGGTATACTGTTCAGGTTTTAGCCAGGCCAGACTATAATTTATATCATTCATGAAGGAATACTGTTAATTATGAAGCTAGGATAGTAAAGACACCCTTGTATATTCCCAGCCTTTGCTTCCACGAGGGAGCTGTCTGTACAATGGGGTGTGCACTGTACATTACTGCATATTTGGTATGATTCCTTCTGGGACAATTCTGAAACAAGATATACATAGAAAAATATGGCTAGGTCCACAAATGGTCAGTTACAAATGCCAAATTTAGTTAATTAGGTTATATGAACTCAACCAGTATTTTCTTTCCATTTCAGAGTTATTTCTGTGTAAGCTTGATCTGTCTTTTGTAATTACACCACACTTAAGTGCTGTAAGATGGATATACTTTCATCTTCTAAATTAAGTTCTAATGAAAAAGGAGGAGGCAATCTTTGAAAGTGCTGAACTTCCAGGAAATGGGGGAGGCATCAACCTAAAAATCACCCCAAGGTCATCCTACCCATAGTTCTTACATATGGTATATCTTGAAATCTAAAATTTGTCGTTTACAAAAAAGCATCTGGGGAGTGTGGCAGCAAAATACTCTGTAGAAAAATAATATGCAGGTGATCCAGCGCAACTCTCATTACAGTTCAGTCTCTTGAGCACAAATGCTTATTTAACCTTTGATTCGGGAGGGCTTATTTTCCAGCTAAAGTCCAATGGAAGCTTAGTCCTAAGTGTCCAAGAGTACTGTAGTAGCCTAAATTTGAAAGGAGCCGCATGGTGTCACCTTCCTTTCCCTCCGGTAGAGAGACGAACTGCAGGCTGCAAGAACAAGAAGCCACACAAAGCTGGATTGGAGGTAAGAGCCACTGGAGCTTCCAATGCGGCCTCAGACCTCGAATCAACATTGACCGTTGGCCTCGTTTCCTCAGAAATATCTTTTTTTTAAAAAAATGTCTTCCTCAGCCCGGGATCCTTCAAATGTTGGACTACGGCTTTCCACGCTCCCCAGCCATTATGGCAGGGAATTGGCGGGAGCTGGCAGGCCAACACATCCGGCAGGAACCCCAGATGACTGCAAGCTGTTTCAGAGACGTTTCGTTTCCCCCTGACCAACCGGGGGCTCCGGCAGAATACCCAGCTCCATTAAAGCCCCGTTTACTTAGGACAGCCCCGGACCGTCACTAGCGCGGGCCGCGGAGGCGCCGCCTTGCGGCGTTGTCCCGGGCAACGCCGAGCAAGGCGACGAGTGACGCGCGCCAAGGGTTACGTCGCCGCGCCGCGCGGGCGGGAGTGACGTAAGGCGCGCGCGCGCGCAGGCAGGGGGAGGGGCCGGCAGCTTCTTTTCCCCCCTTTTTTTCTGTTTCTTTTTTTCCCCCTCCTTTTCTTTTCTCCCCCCTTCTTCCTCCTTTCCCCTTTAAAAAATAAATTTCCCCTGCCCCTCCCTTTCTTTTCTTTTGGCCTTCCTGCCTCCCTCTCTCCACCCCCGGCGGCTCTACCTGACCGGCCGCAAGCCACCCATCCATCCGCCCGGACGGACCCAGGCCCCGACCTCTCCTGCCAGCGCCTCCTCTACCCTCCCTCCCTCCCCAGCTTAGCTCCCCGGCCCGTGGGACTCTCTAGGAGCTCCAGCCTCGCTGGCTCGGCGGGATAACCTCCCCCCCACCCTCACTCCACCCGGCCCGTCGCTCCGCCCCGAGTTGGCCGGTCTGCTTTCTCGCCGGGCGCTTGATCCCCGCTGCAGCTGCCCGCACTTGTTGCTGCCCAGAACTTCCTCCTCCTCCGGTGGCTTCTACCTACGCTCTACCGCTCACGTCAGAGGAAGCGGTGGGGGGACAGCAAGGTTCCCTCGGCCGGCGGCGCCACCTCTCCTCCTCCCCGCCCAAGAGGGAGGGAAGGAGGGAGCAGGAAGAAGAAGAAGAAGAAGAAGAAGAAGAAGAGGAAAGCGGCGGGCACGAAGACACGCCAGCGACGGAAAGGCGAGGGGGGGGACGACCGGGGTCCCTGCTCTCCCCCCTCCTCCTCCTTCCTCCCTCCCCCTCCCTCCCTTCCTCCCTCTCACCCCCCGGAGGTAAGTCTCTTCGGGTTGCAAAGTTCCCCATTAAGATAACCGGGAAAGGGACCCTTTCGGGTGAGAAGGAGCGGGGTGGACGTGCTCAGCCTCTTTTGTGTTTTTTCCATGCGGGGAGTGATGGGTGGCGGTGGGTGGGTGGGGGGAGAGAGGAAGAGGAGGAATTGTCTCCTCCGGGAAGAGCGAGAGCGAAGGTGCAACAGGTCCGAAGCCAAGAAGGTGGTGGTGGTGGTGGGGGGAATGGTGGTGCCTGCAATGTACTCTTCTTGAATGTGGGGAATGGCAGGAAGCGGTGGTTTTCCTCCTGGCCTTCAGAAAGGGAGCCCCGGCCGGCCCCCAATGTTACCTGGGGTGGAGAAAAGAAAGTGCCATTGAACCTGATCTAAAGGAGGGTCGGCACCCCTCCTCCCTTCTTGGGTGCCATTCAGCAATTTGGCTTGAGAAGCCTTCAAGTTCGGGGCCAGATGGAACTGCTGAGGCCATGTGTGTGTTGCTAGCGCCGGGAGTATATTAGGGATTCATAGTTGCTGGGTGCGTTCATGGCCTTCCTTAATTTGCAGAGGCTTTACTAGCTTGGTTCGTTTGTAGGCTTGATGCGCTGTGTAAAAAGGAATATTTCTTAGCCATTATGGGTCCCCGTGATTCTTCGGGGGTGGGGGTCCAGAAGCGGCAAAGCGCTTTCGCTTAGCGCCGGTTTTTACCGAGATGAATACAGTAGCTTCTGAGTGGTAACCGAGATCCTTAAATGATGATGATGATGATGCCTGTATCGTCGTAAAGGACATAAACATTCCCAAATCTGGAATTCTGTGGGAGAGTAAAAAAAAAAAAATATCAGAATCTGAGCCTGGCTACATTTTGGAAGCAGTCTTATTATCTTTTTTTTTTTTTAAAAAACCCTGGCTTTTGGAGTTCAGAGTTTAGTTATAAAAAAAAGTGGGGAGGTTTCATTTATAGGTTGTCTTACTCTGTTTTGTAGATGGACTTTTACGGCTCTGTGCGTTGGGATGAGATGTGCATATTTAAATAAGGAAGTAAAGAAACATTGCTTTTTTAGGAGTGATGAAACCAAGGCAAAAAAACCCCTCAGCAACCTCAAAAGATGGAGAGAAGAGTGACTGTTAGTCATTTTCGATGCTGTCTTTTGTTTCAGGACCTGCTAAAAACCTTTGAGATCAACAGACCTTAAAATGTATGCTAGTTTTGGAGTCAGTAAATTGGGCTTAGTTCCTATTGACTGCATGGAGAAATGTTTGCCATTTTGACTTCTATCTGGTAATACCACTTGTAGCTTTTCTGGGGACAATTTTGTACTTAACTTTGATTCCATTCATCTATCTTGTCTGTTATTCTTTTTCCCTTCTATTTCCCTCAGTTTACCAGGCATAGTCATATATTTTTTTGGTCACATGCTATAAGCTTGTGAGTTTCTGTTTGCTGATCATACCTTTCAGGTAGCAGTCAGTCTTTATTTGGTCAAGGATTCTTGGTTCTTTCTGCAATCCAGAAAGTACTCTTAATAGCCATCTCCAAATCCATAATTCAGAGCTGGGTATATTCTTTCTCTCATCCTTTCTCAGTGTTGTCCAGTGTTCACATCCATGCCTTGTCATTGAAAGACCATTGCTTTTATTGTTCTTATTTTTGTTGTAATAGGAATATACTTATGATCTTGTCTAAGCTTGTTATTACTTTCCTTCCTATTAATCTGTTTGTTTCTCTAGCATTCTCACCATCTTTAATCTTGAGCTAAAGATAACAGAAGATAACAGTGTCTTCATTTTTTCAGAATCAGTGGTGAACTCAATAAATATTAGTTGAATTTGCAATTTTTATGTCTAACAAGTTACATTTTTACTTGCCAGTTGCTTTCATAATTATTTTTCCAACTAACAGAGCTATGTCTGCATATCACAAACAGCTATTGTCACAGCTTCATCTGTTTGATTCTAGCTTTCTGTCATATATTCCAATCCTAGTATTTTTATAATATATTCGTATAAGTTAAACATATATGGGGACAATATATTTTGTATGTGTGTGTATGGTTTACTCTAAATCTGGTTTTGCAGATTTATTTTTGTACAGATAATCAGATGTTCTGGCATACTCATTAACCTTAATAAATTCAGTTCTGGTATGAACTATGAATCAAAACCTTGATATATTCAATAAAGCAAAGATAAATATCTTTCTTATATCCTTTGGTTACAGGTATATCTTAGGACAACTATTGATTTTGCCAGTTGCAAAACCTGCCTATTTGACATTTTTCCTGCATGTTTATTGTTCTTTGTAAAATCTTAAACTACTGCTTTAATACTTTGCACATTCTTTTGCATGTCCCTGCTTTGGTGCCACACCAATCTTTTGCAGTCTCTAAAATGTAGCCTTGTTCCTTATTTATTGATAATAGAGCTGTTAGCACTTTAATAACCCTCTTCTGCAGCTTTAAAGAATTCATTGGATATTTCATCTGCTTCTGATGCCTTTCTGTTTGACAAATGTGTTGATGCCTGTAGCATCTCACCTATTACCTGTCCTACTTTTTTTCTGCAAATGTTTCTTTCATCTATAATCCCATTTGTAAAGAATGTCAGTTCTGCATAGCTTTTCTATTTTCCTCCCCACCCATATTACATCTCTTTTACAATGAAACAACCTCTCCCCAAGGTCCAAAAGCCCCCTACTCCTTTTGACTTTCTGGAAGGCCTTGATGACCCTCAGGTTCTGAGTCAGGATGTAAATTGAGTCCAGCATATGTGCAAAGGCTGTGACGTTGCTATGAGCCTAGTTAAAATACGTTAGTCTTTAATTAGGTGGAGAGTTGTTGCTTTTTAAAAAAAATATAGGTTTGATTGTTGTTTCCCAAGGTTACATTGTTGCCATCTAAATTTTAATAATAATAAGCAAAGATAGTACCAGTAGTAATAGGCACCTTGGATGCAGTCCCAAAACATCTGAAGCACTACTTCAACACCATCAGCATTAACAAAACCACAGTCAATTGGAAAAGGCAGCTTTACTTGGAACAGCTTACTTCCTGCAACAATACTTTTAACATCCATCCTAGTAACATCTGCCTACCACAAGTTATCAGCACACTAGGTGTCATACCAAAGAATTGTGGATGGCTCTTAGAAAATCTGCTCATTGCCAAAATTTACATTGATTACAAGAAAACCACACTGTTTGGATGCTGATACACTACAACTTCCCATGTTCTTAGGAAGAATGGTCAACACTAACTAAAGAACTGATAGCTATGACTTCACATTGTTGTGAAGAGATAATAAGAATGACAACAATCCTTGAGTATTAAGTGGAAATTTTCTTATGATTTCTCTGATCTTAGTAATACATCTTTTTGTTTTGTTTTGTTTTGTTCTATGTCCCTTCTTACTATTGGAAGTTTGTAGTCTGTTGTCCTATGCTTTTCTTGTCCAAGACTTATCCTCTGGCTTTCTTTGGTTATCATGATAGTTTGCTTTGAAAGTGAGTTATATCTTTTCATCTGTAAATTTTTTTCACATTGGTTTTTACAACATCTTTTTTCTCTTCCCATAGTTTCTCAGATTTTTCTTTGCATAAATTAAGTATTTATATTGCTCTTATATTTTGTCCATAATTATTCCATAATTATTCTTTCTAACTTTCTAAATTTAATCTATATATTGAATATCAGTAATTTATGATCTGCTCCATAATCTGAACCTCAAAATGTTTTCATTGACTGGATTGTACTGTGTAGTCAATTTGATGTTAACACTGTGCATCCAAAGATGTCGATGTTTTGAGGCCATGTTTAAATTGTTTAATGCAAATGTTAGTAATAAACAATAAATTCTCTACAAAACATCATTGATCTATCTCCTTCACTATTCAATGTACCCATCCTAAATCATCTGGTAATTTGAGGTGTTTCCATTCTGCTTTCATTTTGCAAATTATACATTAATAATTCTGTGTCCTTCCTTGATATTGCATTTAGCTCTTCTTATAGTATGCCATAAAAAAATTCAATAACTTCTCCCATTATATCTGTAATAGGTGCATATACTGGATATCCACGAATCCTAGTAGATATGATTCATTTTTTAATTAGATTATAGCAAAGCATTTATTTAGCAATGTCTTTTTGGAGAGGCATTTGTCACAATTAGCACATGAAGACTAGTTAATTAGATTGAAGGCAGCAAAAGTAAAGCATTTCATGCATTGATACTAAAATGTTTAATGAATCAAAAATGAAGGGTATTGTGGTATGCCATTACATCTCCATTTATTAAATATCCAAATAATTAAAAGTAGCCCACACCCTTTTTCCATCAATCAGAGTGACAAATCAGCTATTTTGTTTTGGCCACTTAGCTGCCAATATGTTTTAATAATCAGAATACTAGTAATTGATTTTATTATTGAGCTACAAAA
This sequence comes from Ahaetulla prasina, assembly GCF_028640845.1. Classification (NCBI taxonomy): domain Eukaryota; kingdom Metazoa; phylum Chordata; class Lepidosauria; order Squamata; family Colubridae; genus Ahaetulla; species Ahaetulla prasina. The sequence continues at coordinate 166,355,445 of NC_080540.1, forward strand.
TAGCTATATTTTGTGGAGGAGGGGGATCAGACCCAGGAGGATATAATCTCATAAGAACTGTGCCTATTCTATTCTATTTGCAGCTTTTCCCATTCCTTAGCAAGAGACTTTTGTGGTGAGTTGGTCATACCTAGTTTTCCTCTTCAGCTACCTCTTCCTTCCTCACTTGGGCTATTCTAGCCTCCCAGTTAGTCTTTCTAGGTAAAATGTTGCCTCTTGACTGCTTTCAATCTGAAGAATTTAGCATAATATTTATTTGTTTGTTTGTCATCTATCTTGCCTCATGGTGACTCTGGGTGGCTTAGAAGCAGTATCTGCTCTGCGGTTGCTGGAAGAGTCACTAAAGTGAACTGCCAGGTTCCTACCATTGCTAGGGTACTCTTTGTCTGGAAGTGCTTCTTTAGCATATCTAACCTGTGGTTAGTCTCCATCCTTGCTGGGTAGCATCATCAGTGTGTACAGTGTGTTGTGCAGATCACATAAATTATTTGAAAACTCCACATGACCATTGGGCTGTAAGTTAGAAACTCCTGTTATAGAGTTGCCCTTGTATCATTGTAAAGTTAGGAACTTCTTAAAGTTACTTGCTCCATCAGCAATTAGACTTCCTTGTGGCTTTGGTCTGATCGTATCATTACCTCCAGATGTACTTGTGAAAGTTTGATATTTTCCCCTGGTAAATAAGGGAGTGTAATTTGAGTTGAGAATAGCATGATATGTCATCCAAATGCATTTAAATATTTTAGCCAATTCTGTACTTTTTTCTTTACAGCAGAACTTGCCAAATTTTGATATTGGAGAATTTTTCTCCTAAGTGGTTGGCTTTTCTCACACATACAACATCTGACCTGTTCTCACCCCAGCTGTAGTTTGCCTTTAGCTTCACTTTCCTTGTTATTGTCAAGAGTGGCCTTTTCAACTTGTGTTCCTGCCTCAATCATACTCAGAAGCACTGAAGCTACAGAGCCCCACACGACAGCAACATGATTGTAATTTGGTGGGGCAAAATATATAGGTCATTCACAAAAAGTATCCTTAAAGGCAGATCATGATTTGTTTTAGATATGTGCCTCAGCTTAAAAAAACAGTTGAAGCGTGCTTTTATGTTGCTAAGTTGCATGGTGCTCAGGGTTCTTTTTAATTGGTAATGTTTGTTTCAAGATGTAGTAGGGGCTTTCAAGTTGCAGCATATACATTTTGGTAGCTCTTCCCTATCTTTCATTCTTTTGTTTTTTGAGTCACCCCTTTAGAGGAAATTCCCTATTTAAGGGCTCTTAGAGCAAACCTTCCTTTTTAACTGAGTTGTAATCTTATCAGATTACAGACCACAGCTCCTTTTCTTCATCTTGAATTATCTTTTTTTCAACACCATGATACTCAAAAAATGACTTCTATTGTGAAAAATCAAAAGATTTTAGCATTGGTAGCTAGTTTGATAATCTGGTCAAAAGGGACATCAGTCTTTGTCATAATAAAGCATAGAACCAAGAACATGTATTTCTTAGTTGTTCAGTATTTTTTCTAATAGACTACCTGAATGGATGTTATGGAGCACCAGTACTCCTTGGATCACAGTTTTGAAAATCTCACATTTGGTGCATCTGACATATGGCTGCTGCTTATATGGAACAGGTTCTGGTATATGTATCTGCTGAAATTTAAATATTTTAGGAAAACAGTTCCCTAGATTATTTTACAGTTGAAAATTTTTCTAATGCTCAGTTTGTGTCTGACTGAGAAAGATATATCTACTTACCTTTATTCCAGGGTTATCACACTAGTATAGGTAATATTGTAATAGAGGGGTGGGAGAGTGTTTCTTTAAGTGTGTGGGGGGAGAATAGGTGGAGGAAGAAAGATGGTTGGTGCCGTCAATTTTTCTCAGGAAAAATTCCTTTCTTAGGAAGTTGAGATGTTCTGATTTTTCCCAATGAGTTTTTTCATCTTATTGCTATTTAACTGGAAGAACATTTTAAAGGCTAGTACAATTATCACGCTCCCATGGTATATTGTTTTATTGATAAATTCAGATTTCTATCCTATTAGGTCGCTCCCTCCCTCTGTGTGTGTGTGTGTGTGTTCAATGTTCCTTTTGGAATTTAGAACTAAGCAACCATAATATTGTATTACAGATAATTTCATTGTTCTTATGCTCCATGTTCTGTTACTTACACTTGTACAGAGCATTTGCTCTTGGGGAATTTTTCTTAACTGAACTATTCCTGAATTCTTGGCTGCAGACAGAACATATTATTTGGCACCATTAATCACTTTGTGGAAATGTAAAAGGCAGCCTATAATTGCTCTGATGTTTGCTTCAGAAACGTGCTATGAATGAATTGGACTTTTCCTTTTTGATATTGTTGACCTTGGTGTAGCCTTCAGATAAGTTAGGCCTGAGTAACTTTGAACTGCCAACCTGAATATGGACACCAGCAATATATCTTTTTCTTGTTGAGGATACACGGAAAGAGTCAAACATCTTATTTTCATGCCTGCATAATGTTCTATGTTTGAATTTGTAGCTTATGTGTTGTGGAAGCCTATGTCTTAATCCCAGGATAAATGAACAAGGACAGTAAGTTCTTTGCTATGGATAGGAAACAGTTGCTGTTGCTGTTTGACATTGCTCACCACTTCCTTCATTGGAATAGCCAATAGAAAGTGTCAGACACAAATAACCAGGAACATTTGTTGAGTTCAAAGCACGGTAGAGTTTATTATTGCTACCTGTAATACAAGAATCTAGTCAACTAATAGTCAAAGCTAAATTGGTGCTAGATAAGGATCAACAGAATTTATGGAGGGCTGGATTTGGGTCTCTTGTGACAATGACTCCAAATTGATAGCACGTTTAACACCACCTTCCAGTTTAGCCCCTTCTCCTACAGACATTTGAAGACATTCATGTTATTAACTTGCACCTTGGAAGCACAAGAGAAGGTGGTAAACAGATGGCTCATTCTTTTAATTCAGAAGGACCTACTTTGCATGAAACATTGTATTATTTGCTGGGGCTTGCCCATGATAAGGAAGAATGGAATAAGTATTTGCTTAGGATAGGTGAGGTTGGAAATCTGAAATCCTTCTATCAAAATTTTGGGGCAATTGATTAATATTGGCACTGAATATTGAAAATTTAAACAGCATTCTAACGGAATGATGCAATAATTATCTGCCGGGGTTCTCTTCCGAAAGATATTAGAGGCAGAATAAGAAAAGTGTCAGCAAAGAAAAAAGCCAACTAAGCTATATGTCCTTTCCAGGTCTCCATTATGGCAAAGAGGGACAGCAGACAATTGAATCATGTAGTTTCAGCAAACAGTTTGTTGAGTTCTTTTTGGTAACAGCTGCATATTGGAAATATTGCATTTCCTTGGTGAAAGGAAAAGGTTTATAATCAGCGGTCTGATTTGGTTGTAAACCTAAAAGTATTGCTTGGAAATAAATGCTATTGTAATCAATAATGCTTTCAAGTAAATATATGCAATTGTGCAATTCTGAAAATACTTCAGGGAAATCATTGGGAGTTACTAAATAAATACATTTAGGATTGTGTAGCATTTGAGAATATGAGCTGTTAGATTGTCACCTAGAAAATAATTTCCCTACCTCACAGGATAATTCTGGGGATGAATATGTTAAAAACTTCATGTACCAGGATATAAATGTATTGGGGCCATGTAAGCATCTAAAAATAGAAAATGTGAGCTCTTCAGGGGAGGGAACTGAACAAAATCTGTAGGAGTGAAAATACATAGAGTGACCTCTCTTAAGAATTTGTGATGACTCTGAGTTCTATTTCTA